>NC_064533.1:31504117-31837800 GCF_023856365.1 Brienomyrus brachyistius
CCGCCTGCATTGGGATTCTCTGGTAAGAGCCTCCAAGCACAGTAACTGTTAAGAGTCACACTTATCCAAGCTTAAATACTCAAAACAGGGTGCAATGTCACTGCTGGAAAACACCTGATTTTACCATGTCACATCCGGAACATTTTGAGTGAGACATGCCTTGTTATGCAGATGTGACCATGTTAGGCTCGCTCCAACATCATTAACATCGTCGTGCCATTTCCCTGCCCACTTCCAATCAATCTGAGGCCAACTGTGCTCTCTGCTTGACGTCTTCACATGGGAGCCGAGAGCCAATCACAAACGTTTAACCGTTACCCAGAAACCCCTGCTCCTTGACTGGCGACCAGTTTGGCCAAAGTACAAAATGCCTGCGATTCCAAATAACACAGCGTGTAATGCAAAGTGACTGACTGACAGTCCTTCCTGCACACAACACAGTCCATACAACTCCACTACTGAGAAGATTTCATTCCACCACATCTTAGCATGATGACCCTGACAAATTAACGTCTTAAGAAAGTGCCATATTTAAACAGGAAACATTTAAATGCATGTGAAACCTTCATGGATTTCAGACAAATGGCATCAGAGCCATTCCCTCCTGCAGTATTCCATGTACAAAGATATACATTAGCAGGAGGCAAGAAACGTCCTTCAACGAAACCACAGATTGCTTTTGTGCGCTTCTTTCAAAGTGCTGCAATGTTTAGACTTCAAGGGTAAGGACAGCCAGATGATACAAACGTTATAAAGGTATACTGTGTGTTTTCTGTACATGTTTTCTTTCCACTATACAGAGAAAGGGATCCTGCACAGCTGTGTACAATTTGCATGAAAGAGAAAGGCTTTAAAAATTAGAAGATTGAGTCAATCCTTTAAAAGATCTATCGTCAGTGCCGTCTCGGGCAACTTACTTGCGTGTAAGATTCGTGGTACAGGAAGAAACACTACTTGTAATCTTTCTTCCCATAAAACACGAATTCGCGCGTAGATTTCACGCTCCCTCCTGAATCTAATGATCATACCCGGCTGACGATCACTGTTTTTGATGCAATTCACGCGCGCACGGTGGCTCTACCTTTACGAATGAGGTCCTCGATGTCCTGATCGAAGCCCTGCCGGTGACATTTGCTCCACAGCCCCATGTTAGTGGAGTTGTACTGCCGGCTGCACTCGTCTGCCGCGCTCATGGCGAACAGCTGCCTCCGATTGCGGGTGAGCAGGAGCTTCTCCTCCCAGCGATCCAGCCTGGATCTACTCGCTCGAAGCGGGAGGCTGTTGTTGGGAATGTAAATAAAGCCCGGGTCGTTCCTCCGGTTGGAGAAACTTCTGCAGCGCTCCTTGTATCTCCGGGCGTCCGTCTCGTACCAGTGGTTGGAGCAGATCGCCACGGCCAGCATACCCAGGGCGCACAGCGATAGGGACAGGCCGGCGTACAGCAGCAGCTTCCCGGCAGCCATGCTCGCTTCTTTCAGAGCCGCATCAGCACCACGGAAGCGCGGACAGCTCCCCTGCGTGCAGCCCGCTCAGACACCCCCTTCAGTCCTCTGACCGAGCGCAACCTACAGCCAGCACCGATGGGCTGAACATGCCAGCCAAGTTCATATACGTTGTGAGCCGTAGGCTGGGTCTCAGTGAGAGCAACGGCGGCTGCGCGGCTGCCGGGCGACTTAAAGGATGCTTATCTCACACCCCGCTTCCCATCAATTCTGGAGCCCTTCCTATGCAGCTTGTCTAAACTGAACTGAGATGTGGAAAATCCACACGCAAGTGCTCCTCTTCGTAGACAACCTTTTGACAAGAAAATAAAGAGAGAACAAAGCAGATGCAGGAATCAGACAATATAAAATGACATTATCTGTCAATTCATATTTCCTCAGTAAATGATTGACAAATGTGACTAAAAGATTAACATGTATTGTCAAACGATCAATATCAATAAATAAAACAATCGTTGCATAAGAATGCAACGGAGCTATTGTAATTATTATTATCACTGTTATTATTAATGGTGTTGTTATTATTGTTGTATCAGTTGTTCTTGTTGGTAGTGCTTGAGGTGGAGGTGGTTATGCTATTAAACAACCCTAAACAAATGGCAAATGAGTGCTTCCAAAACCACAATATTACACGAAAGTGCTCGTCGAGGAAGCGCTGGGCTGGAAAGCCGACAGATCCTGCGCAGTGAAGCTGATGTGTTGTTGTCGGCAGATAGTCCGCCACCGCACCCCTCGCTATTTTGGCTAAACAGCCCTACTTCTGGATTTCTGCAATTAGCACGGACTTCCTAGGATCGCGTATTCATGCTCGTTTGTGCATAGACGAAAACGCTGAATACGGGCATACAAAAATAAGCCTAGATATAAATGACATGTCGATGTACTTACATTGTACCCGTCGTTTTTAGATTTACAAAGCAATGCAAATATCACCTTCACAAAAAAAGATAATCGCCTATATAAGGAGACAAATTTGCTTTCTACATTGCACGTAGCTCAGTAAATGCACATTGGACCTTAATGCCAAAAAGAATCAATTCAATGGCGTCAGGAAAGTCGGTCTTCACTATCACCACATGGAAAACAAAAGCTCTCAATTGTTTTCCTTTAAAACAATCATGCAACTCACCATTTGAAACCTGAATTTCCTTGCAGTATCCGTAAACAGTGAGATGCAGGCCTAAGAATAAATCAATATTTTTTTTTACAACTTAAGGTAGCCGGAATCCAAAATTTGGTTTTTACGAGACCTATCTATCGACAATAGGTATCGCTCGCGGTCCGGCTGCTCACTAATCGCTTTCTCTAATTTCTAAGCAGGACGGGAAATGGTACAATTTTCTGAAAACAGCCGATCGCCCCCGATTCCCTCTAAAAAACAACAAATGTCTCCATTTGTAATGAATTGCCTTGTTTCATTTAACGACGGCGTTCACGCAAGGTCGTAGGTGGGTCCGTAGATCATAGTGACCTGCAGCGACGCGAGGAAACGAGGAAATACTCAGCCGAGGACCATGCCCGGTTAAAACGGTGCGCTTAGGCTACACGCCTCTGTCTAGATCCTTCTCCCTTGGAAAGATACAGTGGTGATGTCATGCAGTCAACGTGAAATTCATCTCTTATTAAAGCACCTTCTTAAAGAGACACCGCTGCTTACGTCCAGGCGAAACGAGGGCGAAAGGTGTTCTTCTGCCGGGCAGATGCGCTCCGCTGCATCCGATGCGCCCGCAGCCACCTGCGAAGCGGCGTCTTTGCGCTGTTTGCTATTAATCCCCTGACACGGGAGTAGTGGTGCATTATTGAAGGCCATAGACAGCGTGAGTGTCCGATTCCAATTGATAGTAGAGGCCGATGAATTATTCATCACCTCGCTGATGTCCAGCTGTGTCAGTATTATAAGTTAATTGTAGGATATATGCGTCAGAGCATTGAATATGCTCAAGCGCCTTATTTGTGTTGCCATTTCAGCGGGTATCAAACATATATCGTTTATCGGACATGTCAGGTAAATAGAAGTTAAATGATGTACAAACATCGTCCATTCATTTAAATGCATACTCAGCTCTTTGGGTGTGGCAGATGCGCCCATAGTTTGGTTAGAGTGGTTTTCAATATGACCGATAGAAAACAACGATATCTGCCACTATATATATATATATATATATATATATAAAAAATATATATATATATATAAGCGGTTTGGAAAATGGATGGATGGATGGATATATATATATATATATATATATATATATATATATATATATATATATATATATATATATATATATATATATATATATAAATTGGTGAGTACACTACTTGTACTTCATATATACATGGTTTCACAGCTCATTTTTTTCTAAAAGGTCCAGTTGAAACCATTGCCTATTTGCCGCCACATGCAGTCAGGATTGCAATCAGCTCACTGCGGGGGGGGGGGGGGGGGGGGGGGGGGGCATTGTCCAAAACGGCACTGAATACATCTTCTCGCCCCCTAACTTACACTTAGGGAGGCTCAGTCTATGTGTCTCTGTAGGTATAGCGATAGGCTCATTACCTCCAAAACAGACCGTCTATACATTACCGCGCAGCGCGATTTCAGTTAGAGAAAATGAACATTACAAAGTTAAGCAATTTAATTACCTTGTATTTAGATTTAGGCCGTGATTATAAGTAGCATAATACAGTTTCTCTCCATTTGAACAAAAGTCGGGGAGGGGTGGGTGGAATTAGCAAGCCGGTGTTAGCTTTGTTAATAGTCACATGTTGATTTAATACAATTTATTTTGGGACACAAGCAAAAACATAGTATAAGATAAACCCATGTGTACCTTTGCGTATAAATTTACATACCCTTGTCTACTACTGCTGCTTGGTAAACGCTTTTTTCACGGGCGCCAACATACCACCCATTTACATTATCATCTCACCGCATGGAGTACATGTAAACGAGTAGCTAGAGGTCTGTATCGCTGTACAAATAAGGAACCTTGGAAAGTTTCCCCAAACGATTTGAAAAGCAATCTGCTCATTTCTGGCGTGAGAAGTGTAGAGTATAAGCGCAGCCTCGGGAAAGCGGTTTGAAACCCTGGGGTGTCCCATCAGCTAAATGATTTCAGCGTTGGCCTTCATTCCGTAATCAACACAGGGGCTACAGTAATTAGATATTGAAAGCACGATTATTTTCATTATTTCGATATTTATTTTCTAATAAAGGTACCTTCCGACATGTCACCCTTGAATATTTTAGTCCTCTTATGTGTTAAGTCCTACGTTCTTATTTACTTTATTTAAATAAATAATATATTTGCATGTATTTTTTTTAAAATATTTTATATTCATTACATAGCCGATGTATTTTACTTGAAGTCAATTATATTATATTAACAATACTGACTATTTCTGTACATCATTACACCAGAGTGTGGAAAAAGAAACTATCTTGAAAGAGATGGTCTAATTGACTGATCTCGTTCATGAATGAATTTATAGATAACTTTAACTACAGAAACATATCACTCATTGAACTGAACGACTTTAAAGACGTAGGCCTATCACACATTGGATGAAGTGAACGAATGTTCATTTGAACCAATTGAAAGATGTATCACTAATTAAACTAACTGTAGAATGACTCACGAATTAGTGCAGCGAATGAGATCATTTTGTCGACTTTTAAAATGTGTTCAAAAAGAACGAATCGTTCATGAACGACAGAAATCTTACTTGCACACATCAGGTAGACTGCTTCCCTACTATCATAACTCAGTCAGGAATATTGGGTATTTTAATCACTGCAGTAGCCGTACAAATACCAGAATCACCATATTTTTGTTTCAGCCAATGAAAGTAAATGATGACCATAAATGCAATGAATAGTTGCAAACATAACTGCAAAGAATACTAAAAATGATTGAATTATCAGGGCACTTCCTGTCTTCCGTTCTTTCTCTGTCCTTTTCGCTTCTCGACGGTTTTGGAATCCACTGACATTCTATAATCCAAGTTTATCCCACTGATTTGTATTTACGGACTTGCTCATGCACAGTATTCTCAGCTGACATGATTTTATAACTCATCGCCGCTCACAGTCAGCACCCAACTTGCCCACCTCTGCTCTGAGTTACAAAATATATTAACTTGTCTCCTGCTATTTGAGGACACGTATTATCTTCTATATTTTCCTTATCTCCCGAATTGTGTTAATGGAGACATTCTATGCTTGGAAAGGAAAACGTGCATGAAATACCAATAATCTTTTAGCTCTGCCTATCGCCACAGCGCCACCTAGTGGATACATTAAAATGTAAAATAAAACATGAGAACTGAAATCTGTTTCGTGCATGGGGATTGTCTAAGGAAATAATGTGGTTTTGATCGAGCTAAATCATATAAACAAGTAGATGAAACCGATAAAACAATAGAAGTGCGAATCATTTGGTAGCAGTTCAGAGCGTGGATGAGGCAATCATTTTTTAATCAGATCCGTGATCGCTGTGGAATGATATATATTTTTAGAAGCAAATAATTGTTTTATGCGAAGTCACACTTAATAGATGCTCTGCTGAGGGAGAGGAGAAAGTGCTGCGTTATACTCAGATCAGTGTCTAGGAACTTACGCAAGAGTGTGAAAGATGTGGATCTCATGCATTATTTTAGACTAAAAAATGAGATGATTTTACGGTGAAAATGTGACTCCGTTAGGTGCCATTAAAGTAGCTCCCCCTGGTGGTGTACTTCACTTAATAATAATAATCCATCCATCCATTTTCCAAACCGCTAATCCTATTGGGTCGCGGGGGGTCCGGAGCCTATACCAGAAGCAACGGGCACGAGGCAGGGAACAACCCAGGATGGTGGGCCAGCCCATCGCAGGGCACACTCACACACCATTCACTCACACATGCACACCTATGGGCAATTTAGCAAGTCCAATTAGCCTCAGCATGGTTTTGAACTGTGGGGGGAAACCGGAGTACCCGGAGGAAACCCCACGACGACATGGGGAGAACATGCAAACTACGCACACATGAAACCCAGGCGGAATAATAATACTAATAATAATACATTGTTAAAACCCTACATGAAAGAAAATTAGCAATAGATATTTGATTTAAAATAAAAATATAGATTAATGTTAGTGTTAACACGCAAGATTAATTATTTGATTGCCCCCTTATTTATGTTTTTTTTTTTTTTTTTTTTTTTTTAAAAAAAAAGAAATTACACTTAAAGAAAAAACATGATTTTTACGTTAATTTTAATAAGCCTTTTTGTGAGTACACCGCGGACGACGGGTAAGGCGGAACTGAAATGTTGTGTTTTGTGTCCCTTGTACGGAACATAAATTGGAGCGCATCGGTACGCTGACCCTTGTGTTTGAAAATTTGGATGCCAGTCCTTGCATAAAACGTCTTGGTCTTTGGACAAAATGTTAAAGAAAATCTAAATAAAGTGTGTAATGCTGTATTGGTTTATTCTACATAGGAGGTCACACTGTCTGACAAACGGAAAGATAATTCGGATGGCGCAATCTGATCGGGAAACGTGTGTTGATCAAACTGACAGGATTACGGGCATATGCGTTTCTTAAAGACAAGTTTACACGTAGAAAATCCTCAGTGCAATTTTGTGTATTTCTGTGTTTTAGCGGAACAATGAGACAAACGATAGTTGAGAGGGAAATACATCGCGTTAATAAATCGAATTTATTAACTTGCGAGATATCACTTGTGAAGGACGCATTGTGAATTTGTGTTATTGTTTGTAGATTAAGCCTAACCAGTATTTCCATCATATAAATGAATTTTATGTATTTCCTCCTGCAGTCCAGTGGCATACTGTAACACCTGAGTGTTGAGTGACCCCTAGTAAAGATCTTTAAGATTTTGTGTCTATTACATACTTGCATGCGGTTGTTTTAGCTAGAGTATTGTACGCGAGTCTTAAACCGTTTGTTTGATTATATATAAAATACAAATTTTCTCTTAAGTGTACTCAGCACTAAATACTATCGGGAAGCCGAAAAGTAATTTCTTATTTACTGTGACGTGGCTTTTGTGTTATTTAATTTTATAACTACACTTTTCTTTCAGTATTGCTGTTTTTTAAATCTCTGGATTTTAACCATCACACCGTGACTGCGCGTCCTTGAACTGCAGGAGTACTTGTGTCTCTGTACCAAACAGAGTGCTGCACTTAAACTGCATGACCATGCTGCCTTTCATTTGGCTCTAGTGGAGGAAGAAGCAGTTTGAGTTGGACTAAAATCAGAGCATTTGATGCTCTTTTATGCCCAGCGCTTATAAATTCCCTGGTAGTGTCTGAAGCTGCACTCCTCTTTATCAATACAGTCATAAAACAGAGTACCAATTTGTACCTTTGCTTGTCACTGGGGCTATACCCTCAAGGGTCTGTCAATTGTGCTCTAGCCTTAGATAAATGTGCCTTTTAATCTAAATTAAGGTACAGAAATGGACTCTGACAACATTAATGTACCCACAATGGTAGAAAAATGTTCATCATAGTATAGTTCTTTATGTTAAAAGGTACAAGTACCTACAGCTAAGGGTACTTCCTGCAAACCCTTGAGGGTACAGCCCCAGTGACAAGCAAAGGTACAAACTGGTACTCTTTTGTCTAACAGTGAAGGGACTTAACCTAAAGCACTTCATTAAGAATCCACTTTGTTTTCTGGAAGAAAAGCATTGCAAATGCAATTAAAAATATGGTTTAGTGCAGCTCTTTCCTTCACACATTTGTGTGCATGTTTGTCCCAGCAGAGTACTTCCCTGGTAGTGTCTGACTCCTCTTTATCGGCACAGTCAGAGAACAGAGTACCAATGTGTATCTTTGCTTGTGTGCTTGAGTGCTTCTCATCTACCTGATTGACTGCAGTTTTGCACAGCATCTTCTAAATACTGTAAACACTGTTGCACACTGTTCCTTCATTCAACTGTCCTGTGTGCCTTTAATTGCCCCTCGGGGACAAAAAGTTTTTTTAATTGAACTGAATTAACTAATTAGCATTTTTGGAGGGTTATGGATCTAAAAGTTGCTATTGAACATGACATTTTTGGAGGATGATTTATCCTATGGAAATAATTATCCCAACAAAATAATGAAATAACAGAATGATTGATTAATATCATTTGAGTTGAAAATTAATTAGAATTAGTTTGCTGTAGTGGGCATGGAAAACCAAAGCATTCTAATAGCATTTTTACCTGTTTCAATTGCATGCCTGTGATTTTGTAATTTCAAGGAGCTGCGATTTTAAGCTCTCATTAACTGTGAAGTCAGGATAAGCATTTTGTAACCACTCAGTCAGGGATTGCATGCAGGAAACACCAGCATGAACGTTCAGTCTCCATTATCAAGAATTAAAACCCCACTTTTTCTTGCTTCATCAATAGTCATCCATTCATCCACCGCTATTTCAGCACAGTGGGGCTGGGGTCTACAGAATACCACCCCATCACAAGGCAAACACACATCAGGCAATTTAAAAATGTCTTTGAATTAGAAGAAGCCAGTGTAAAGGAAAGAACTGCATGCAAACCCACACACGGAGTATGGGGAGGATTTAAGCCCATAACCTCAAAGGTGGCAACCAATAGTGATCCCAGCTGAGCTTCCCGGTACATTGTGTAGTTACTGCAAAATTTATATTTGACCAGTAGTACAAACCTCTGATTTCTGTCACATAAGAATAGAAGATGGTTCATGGTAGAGTTTAAATATTTTTGACATCATTTGTCTTTTTTCTTTTTAGACAAATGTCTTTCCTCAAAGGTTTATAGTTTATGCATTTGCAGTGGATGCAAATTTACATAATAACCATAACTACCTTACTTTAAACATCCCAGAAAACATCCATCCATCCATCCATTTTCCAAACCGCTAATCCTACTGGGTCGCGGGGGGTCCGGAGGCAATGGGCACGAGGCAGGGAACAACCCAGGATGGGGGGCCAGCCCATCGCAGGGCACACTCACACATCCCAGAAAACAAATATTCTCTATTTACAGGTATGTTGTACTATTACTACCCCCTGGTGGATAGCAAAAAAATGACACCCAAAATACATTTAGAACAGCAAGCAATGTTTCATTGCTTCACCTTCAAGTTGCAATCTTGCACTAGATTAGAAGTTGGGAGATGCATAGGAGAATGGAAGACACCATTGTTAAATACTTTTTCTACTGTGTCCTACAGTTTTCTTAACTATAGTGTCTCTCTGATGGATAAAGTTTTAATATGAATGACCCGTTTAATTGCATAATCATAAAAATGTCCCATACAGTATCTTGGTGGGGGATGGGGGGTCGTGGACCCCCACTGCAGTCAGCGCAAGGTCACCTGACTATATGTCTTTGAACACAACAGAACTGAAGCTGTGAGCACCAGTGCCGTGTAGCGATTTCCTGACAGGCAGGTGCCAATTGGGAGGGAGTCCCCCTCTGTGAATTTAGCGTGATTGTCGGTGATGGGAAAGGGGCACTTAGACCCTTAGAAGGGCTGCATTTTCTATCTCTCAGGCAAAAGAGGCAGGTGTTCAGGCAGCATCAAACTCCCACACACGCCTGCCAAACCCTATTCCAATGTTGACAAGATGTAGTGATTAAAAATATTTTATAAGAATCTTTCATCCACAGTGATACTAACAATATACCCAATTTATACCACTTGGCCTGTGAAGTAAAGGTAGAGCAGTGTGGATCATCTTGAAACCAATAACCGTCTATTTGAAAATGCCAGGTCATAATAATAATGATTGATCCCCGTGGGGAAACTATCTTTACGCTGCCCTCAACTTGGTCTTTGAAGAAAAGAGAGCACCCAGGGTTAAGGGCCTCGATCAAAGACCTGCAGATGTGCTGAGGCTGGGTTTAAACCAGCAACCTTCTGATTACAGGAATACAGGCTTAGCCCACTAAGTCACATGCTCATGTTCAAATAAATTGTATCTCCTATTACATAAATGTTGTGGTTTGGTTTTTGATTACACAAAGACTGTCCACATATCACAAGCCCTTCTATCAGTGAAGTCAACACAAAATCCTGTCCTGTGTCATTTATATAAACACATACATAATATATAATTCAACCATCCATTAATTTTAAAGTTCATAATAGAGTCAGTTTTTTCCAGTTAGATTATTCATGCAAATGATTAATATGAATGTTACAGTTATACTTGTATTTATGCTGCTCATTTTAAAAAGGTGTTTTTTGTATTTATTTTTCAGTGTGTTCAGAAGAATCTGCCTGTCTGAGTCGCCATCGCTCAATCAGACTGCTGCTTGTTCTCGGTTAATGCCTCTCACTGAATGAATCCTATTCTTCATCAGTCAAGGCAGTGTAAGATTCGCAGACGAAAAAGATTCACTGAAGACTCAGACAGAAGGCAGATAACGGAGGCAAGACAGGATACTTAAACTTATTATTATCCAACCTATTTAAAAAGAAATCCAGGAGAAGACTTCCAGCCCTGGATATTGTGTGGGTTTTATGTGTGACTTGGTCTATGTAAGTAGTTTAGACCTCATTCTCAATGGAAGATTCCACAGGGCACTTAGATCCATATTTAAGTACATACTGCTTCCATATTTATAAAGGACTGAGCCTTAATATGTGGTCAACATACAACTACACTACTACATGTATCCCAAAATATTGATATTTAAAAAAGCGTGGTGTGAGACATCAATGGTTATAATGAACAAAATAATAAGAATGCATTTAAAGGGGCATCGTACCATGTCCTGTATAATGATTGGATTATGTTCTATATTAACAGATAATCAATCTGTGTTCTACTGCAAGAGTGAAGCAGAATGCCTAGGGGAAGCCCTTACTTTACAAAGAGAACACGTCAACTCCACACACAGCAGAGGCATGACTCCCCCACCCCCACACCCAATAGATTGTGCTATTTCATACTCCTGAATCGTTCAATCAACGGTTTTTTTTTTTTTACTCTTCAGTTCAATCAACTCTCTAAAAACAAAAAAAAGATACTATTGGCTATTAGGTCTATTACTATTAATACTAATATTGAGTATTATTCGAATATTATGAATTATAACAATTATTTCAAAGGTTTGTTCTTACACCTCGCTTTGTAGCGCCCCCTAGCTTATCTGGCTATGTGCAGGAGTGTGGCCGCCCCCATCCCCCCTAATCCTTTTCTCTTAAGATATCTCTCTCTAATGTTAATCATTTCACTAATAATTATATACCACAGGCAATCAGGAAGTTAGAATAATTTGAAAGGTATTACTACTATCAACTGACGATGGGCAGTATGCAAAGGCAAGTTTTAAATATATTCATCTCTCTCATCTTATCTGTCATACTTAGCATGGCTTAAGTGAGTTTTAATCAGTAATGTAACACTCTTTTACCCCTTTTTAAAACACAGATGTTACCTTTACCAGTGAATTATCAACAGGAGAAAAAATGCACAAACGTAATACGGTTTACCTGTTTACTGGAAATATGTATATAAAATAAATAAAATCAAATATGCTTGCGAAACCAAAAAGATTAATTTGAGTAAGTTCTTTCGAAATTTAGCCGGGTTTTCACGCAAGGTAACTTCTTAGTAGTTCTTTCCTCAGTGAAGACAATTATCTAAATCTATACAGATACAACTCTAAAGCCGGCAGTTTTATATTAAAGCGACATAAATATAAAATCAAAAGCTGAGATGGAAGCCAGCGATGCAGGCCTGGATCGAGGCTTCCCGTCAAAGCGCCAAGAAAGACACATATAAACATAAATGACATATTTTAAACAATATGAGGTTGACACTTTAACAGTAATTAAACAGAATAAACATCAAATTAAAGGAATTAACTATGGAAATTAGTTACCCAAAATTCCCATAGGGCTACAGGTATATTGCTTTTAATGCCTATATGATAAACAGGAGCGGTGCTGGCACTGACAGTCATCCTCAGTCCCCTTCGCCTTGCTGGACCCAAGTGACACTTCAACGCAGTTCGCCCTTTATACGACATGCTTTTCGCAACAAAGAGAAAGAAACCACATATTTAACCGATCACTACAACTATCCATTACATTATGGTTTTTAAAGCAGCACCAGATCAGACTTTTCCCTTACAGGACATAAAACTACAAAAAAATGTGCTGAAATCAGAATAAAGTTTTAATATGTGTTAATTATTATGTATACTTAAATACACCCACAACACGGTCATTTAATATACCCACATCTGTGGAAAAATTGAGTTTAATAACGTCATGACTGTGTAAAAAAGTATTACGAATAAGGATTACTGGTAGTATAATATTTTTATATAATCATATGCAACATTAAAATAAAAAATATAGCGTGAAACGTAAAGTATCCTACAAATGATTGTCATATTGTTTTTCATTGTTATTCCTACAGAATGAAAACAGCGCTCGCTTCGTAAGTTACTGTAACTTTATTCTTAGTAAGTGTAACTACTGCACTGTAAAAAAATAAAATAATAATAAAAAAAATAGGTGCCGCATGAAGACACTAAAAATAATGTGAGCGAATGGGCATTGGTACCCAAGCGCCCCCCATTTAGCTTCTCCGACCTCAGGCGTCCCCCGATTCTCTCTGTCTCCCCCTCCCGTCTCTGCCTCTGTCTCTCTCTTTTTTTTCACTATTATTTTCCACTCGCTTCTCGCAGTTTAAAATGGCGGCGTTGAGCAGCGCCGAGTCCCCACCGCCCGTCTTCAACGGAGACGCCATGGACCGCGATCCGGAGCGGGAGAGGGCACTGGGCGAGCTGGCCGCCGGCCTGGATCCCGTATGCTCCGGGGGGATCCCCGATGGCCACCAGGACATTCCGGAGGAGGTACGCTAATGGGCGGACGAGGGTTTGGCGAGGGGGGCCGAAAGGAGACGGGTAAGCGAGCGGAGGATCGCTGGGATGTGGAGCTCCGAAGAGACGCCGGTCGCTGGTATGGATGGCGGAGATGCATTGCGGGGGGATGCGCGGAGACGCAGATGAATATCTGCGATATTGCGCGCTGTGATGGCGCCGCACATCGGGTTTGTGGAAGCGTGCGCCGCCGTCTTCATTATGCGCTACATGCCCATTGCAGCTGCCAGACGCACTGTTTATTACTAGGCCTATATTTCTCTCTCTGTTCCTTTATATTTCTCCCATCGCTTCCTGCAGCTGCGGCTCCCCTCGCCGTCCGATCGGCTCGCAGCGGTGACACGGAGGCTCTTTAGAATAGTGTCTAAGATAAGTTTTCAAGCTACTGAAAATGATATTTTGCAGAATGATGAATTAAAACCGCCTTTATATCATATCATGTCAGTGCATTGCTGACGTGTATCCATTTTATGTGGCGAGCAAATGTCTCCGTGTTATTTTTTAATTTTTAATTTTTATTTTTAAACAGCTGATCCTTACTTGTAACATCGGTGGCTGTTGTTGTTCTTCTTGAATATCCGCACCGGGGAGGAGGGGGGGGGACAGCCGGCTGTTTGTGTTGTTTTGAGCATCAGACGGTTTCAGACGGGTTATGCCAGTGCACAGCATCGCTTTGTCTTGGAGTAATAGGGAGCCGTGGATACATATGTACGTGCATATATGCATACATCCTTACATGCATGCATGCATCCATCTATTTATTGTGTCATGTGAAAATGTGACAGTAGGGCTAATGCACCTTCATCTACTGGGCCTCCTAATAAGCACGTTTAATGGTGGCTGCGGAGAGACCGGACGGGACATTAAATGAAATAACGCACTTTATCCTTGCGGCTAGTGATGCCTACGTATGCAGGTTATTTTAGCTCACACGCGGGAATCGTCGTTCATGACTGACACCCGTGTTGGGTTGTGGGGGGGGGGGGGGGTGCTATTGTGGTAACCGCAATGGTATCAAGAGGGGGTGAGATATTTAAGCATTATTCGCACCTCTGAAACACCTGGCAGTTCTTAACTACTGTAATGTAGTCCTTAACTACATTAACTGTAGCTAAAACTTGCAGTATCTGCGGGACATTGGGGTTCTGCGTGTCTTCCATCTTCCTGCATATCTGTGGAAGTGTAATATTTATTATGGATTTAACCTTTTCAGGTGTATAATTAGAGTTGGCCTGACATTCCCTTAACATTACTTGACTTAATTGTTCGGAAAAGGTGGTGTTGGAGGTGGGGGAACTTTATCGGCATATATGGGGTAAAACATTTATTGGGCTTTGGTCACAGAAAGCATGCTGCTACTTGTGGGGGTTGTGCAACTTGTTACCCATGTAATGCTGAATAGCTTGAATTTTTTTAAACACATTCTTCATGGTTAGTTCTAAGTTTACAGTATACCAGAAAAAATGTTCTGTATTATAGAATATTGAAGGAAATACATTTTGTCTCTGTATTTTATTCTGTAATTCCACAGTGATTTATCTTAATTTGTAATTATTTACATTTGTAACTCTTAGATGATCTTTACTTTTTTTGTAAACAGATCTTTGGTTAATCCGAAATACATAAGGATATAAGGCAGTACTAGTTTTGACTGTAGGTGTAGATTACTAATAGTTCACTACAAGCACTAACACGAGTACGGAGTCTAGACTTCTTATCTCAGATTAAAATTAAACAAGGACATTACGGTTGTTCTCGGTACACTAATAAAGTACTGCTGATTTTATGCTAACCTTGTTGTTATCGGGGTATTTGGTCAGTGTGTATTTTTATGGGTTTCAGTCTTTCAGGGTGGGGGGGGGGGTGATGGCAGAGTTACAGAGACACGCTTTTTGTATTTATAGTCTAAAATGGTCTTCCAGCCTGGTTGGTTCAGTGAGGCCACCAGCTGATACCGTGTGTCTGTTAGGCCCTGCAGCCGGTAGTTCCTGCTGCTGTTTGTCTCGGCTGTTCTGAGACGGGACAGAACCTCGCTACGCACCATTCTGACAGCTGTCGTCTTGGTACCGTGTGTCTGTGGTGCTCGGTAGATGTCCGGAGCCGTATTCATCACGCCTTAACCCTAACCTCCACTGGCAAATTAACTGGGCTCCGCTTCGGTTTCTTGAGACCCCATGTGCTTGTTAGACGTTAGCAGTAGATTAAATGCTGCCTTTTCTGATCAGCTTTGTGGGGGGGGGGGGGGGGGGTGACAACCACTCTCCATCTCAGTTCCTTGCTTTCCCTCGTTTTTGAGGGTAACCAGAGCCAGAAAGTGCGTGAGGGGGCACCTCGGTTCCACACTGCGCATAGATGTATGTGCAGGTTCTCCAAAGGCGTGCCTTCTGGCTAAGCATGTTAGGTTGCTGTGCCTGTGGTCAGACGATTACTGGTTCAAATCCCATGTTTGGCAGATGAGTTTTACCATTGGGCCCTTAACTCCGGTTAGTCCAGGGACTGAAGCTATTTTTCAGTTGTATGTCACATTATATAAAAGGATCCGCTAAATAAATAAAAAGCGAAATGCACCGTTTGCAGCACCTTACTGCAGCCGGGGCATTTCAAACTCCTTCCCTACCAGAGATTTTGCATGTGTCTGCATGGATGTAGTGTGTGCTGTTTTTCACTGGTCATATTCCCACTGCTACACTGGCACTCTGAGCATTCTGTGATTTGTAGGAGAAGCCAGGCAGCATCAGGATTTGTGACTTCCATGGCTTCTGTTTCCTTTCCATCAGTGTCCGATTTTTTTCTGTCTACATTAATCAAAAGACGTGTTTGACTTGTTGGCAAGAAAACACCGTGGTATTTGCATGAAGAGTGGGGAGTCTCCCATTACTCCTTCCTGGTTGCTAATCCTCAATTTCCCATGAGCACCTGGTAAAGAGAGTGCAGTGGATGATGACACAGTGCTTGCTGGGAATTGTAGGCATCCAGGAAAATTTTCATGAAGGGACTTCTGCTGTCATGTGAACAGTATTTGAAGTAAGCTTGTGTGCTAACACAACTGTCTGGAGCATAATTGTTTTCCTGTGTCTAATCTAGAAAACCAAATCAGAGTTTTGACACAGCCAAGTACAAAAAAGGCCTTGATTTTGTGGTTAGACGTTTTAAAACTTCCATGATTGAATGCAACTAGAAAATAACCATCTCTGTCAAACTGGCTCATGAAAAACATGATTTGCTGATGATCTGAGACAGCTGCGTGAGAAAGCGAGAGGCTGTTCTGGCTGGGTTCCATTTCACTACCTTTTCCCCTTTTCATTCTCCAGTATAGGACTTGCCCTCCAAACACATTGCAGGCTTGTTGTTACTTTACTGGTCCATGGTAATATTTAGAACATTGACCTATCTTTTGCCATTGCTGGATAAAATATCCTGTTGATGTACCTTGCTAGCTGAGTTATTTAATGTAATTTAATTTAATGTAATTTTTTTTTTTTTTTATAAACTGGAGTGTCTTTTGTCACGAATGTGCTGCTGAACTTATTTAGAGATGTTAGCATATCGCCATTAGCTGTGTGGCTAGGCTTGAGCTCTATTACAGTAATATGGTATACTGCGGTATTTTGAAATCTTGCCGACGAAATTAGCCAAGCGGGGCGGTCGTGAAAAAATGGTATAGCGTGGTACGATGTCTGGACGCCATGACAGTATGAGAAATGAGATGCCGCCCCAGCATGCATGTGGCCCTTGTAGATATCTGCCTGCGTTGTGTGCAGTAATGTTCTTAATTGGGGTTTATGTAATGCTGCTTTGGGGGAACGAGCACAGCAGCCTGACAGATCAGTGACCTGCTCGCGACCGGCTTGTCAGGAAGATTAGCCAATCAGTTTGGCCAGATTGATGAGTGCGTTCATACATGTGGCCCCCTCGACTTCTCTCCCACACCCTCGACTGGCCCAGATGTCCCTCGCCGCCTGAGATCCTTCCAGATTTGACCACATGTCGCGTCTGCCTTAGATGAGCTCGCCGGCTGCTGCCTGCTAACAGTCCGCATGGGAAGGGTGCTGTTAATGAATAATCTCACTGTATCAGAGATGCCTGCTTTCATCCGCTTTGGCTCTGACTTGATTTGGGGAATTTAAGCTTCCTGTTTCAAATGAAGCCAGCCTTTATCTGGACAAGAACAGGTACATTGGAATGTGTTCATTTCAGCATATCCCATCATGCTCTCCTCCTTTAAGACATACACACGCATACAGGTCTGAGCGTAGAGTCAGCAGTCCATCCAGCACCCAAGCACTATTTTTTTTGTCTGGTGTTCGGGAATTTCAACTTGCTGCTTAATATGTTTCATGCTGTTTTTGCTCAGAATCCTTTTACTCACGCACTCTTTTTTTTAATGTCTGAAGGATGTCACGGTGTTAAAGATTTCAGTTCTCTCCGTCTGTTCATTTTCCATCATTGCTTATGTAGGACGGAGTTGCAGTCAGTCCTGAGTCTGTCCTAGGAAACACAGGACGGAAGGCAGGAGACGCCCTGGATGACATTCCATACAAGTTTAAATGTGACAAAATGCTCTTGGATGCTTGCGCAGAGGCTGAATTTCAGGGTGTATTTTGAAAAGGCCCTGAAATGAACCCAGTGCTCCCCTTATACTCCTCTAAGGAGGCTGTGGGCATCGGACTGAAAGAATGTGGCACAATTTGCACCAAGCTTTTTGTTTTTTTATTTTTCAGGAATTCAAACTGATAAATATAGCAAGCCATTCCACAATAATGAAATGGTGCTTTTAAACAGAGACCTGCTTTCATGTAGGGGGGTTTCTTTGCAGTTATTCTAGGTTTGTGACAGGGGAACACTGCATTCTCATGCAGAAGCAAGCTGGCTCATCCCTTCCAGGGCGAAGAATAATGCCGGGGTGCACTTTTCATGTTGCATTATTCAATGCAGTGAACGTTTGAGAGGGAGACGGGTCACTTCTGTTGTATGAATCGTTTGTTTATGCTTTTCAGTAAAGGTACATGACCATGTAGCACCTGTGCTAAGCCCTGTGCTGCATGAACTCCTGCGAGAGGTCAGCTCCTCCCCCAGAGAAGGAGTAAAGCATTGATCTGCAGGGTTTCCAGTTTGTGTAGTTCCGCTAGTGGGGTTCTCACGTTTGGGCCCAACGCTCATGCCTGCTTCAGGTGTCGGGATGAAGGCATATACTGTAGCTAAGTGTCCCTTCAGAAGCACATCAGCATGGGCGCAGCCCCCAAGGCTCTTTAGATTGGGCTGTTTTATTAAACAGAGTGAGTTGAGTAGCCATTTTAGTGGAGGCCTCTGGGTATTTAAGCACCCTAGTCTGTTTCAACATGGGGGAAAAAAGTACTATTGTATTTAAACTGTTAAGTGTGACTAATGCTGTGTGTATTTTCTGCCAGTATGAGGCCAGTTATAATGGCCCAATTTAATAGCTGATTTATTATATTAACTTGTATCAGTATTAAATTTTAAGTCAGATTGACATGAGAGCTTTGGAAATTGGACATACGATTTGTAGCTGTTGGGAAAGGAAAAATCGTACTGCACCCAATGGAAGCTTTACCCCTCTCTGAAAGGGTTAAATGCATGAGGCACTGGCTGTAGGATTAAAGCCTCAGTTCGGTCTCTCATGCTTCTTCACTGGACCTAAGATCATAGCTGGGATGTCACCACATCTGGTCTTGGTGAAGACCCTCCGATAGGTTCAGGAGTAGCGCTTCACTAGCCTGGTCCACAAAAGGTCCGGACTGTCAGCTGAGAGTTATGTGGAAGCAAACTGCAGGACCTGGGACGCAGTGACCCGGAGAGAGAAGGGCCATCATCGCTGAGCTGGGATTTAGCCATCTTGCAGTAGTGCCTTACTGCTCACTGGCTGCTGTGGGAAAGGGGGGAGGAGGGAACCTCAAGGTTGGGGAAAAAGTGGGAAAACCTCCCGCAGATAGCTAATCATGTGTAGATGGCTGTGTTTCTGTCCCAAACAATTGCTTATGACGGAAGTGCATTTTCAGGGTATTTACCACCGCTTAAAGCATACATTTACATGGAGCCCTGAGGTTTGGGGGGCCCCCTGTTGAACACTCAGTCGCTGCACTACCTTATTTAGGAGACGCTGAAATAGCATGTTCTGCTAAACAGCTAGCTAGCTACAATCTTCTGACTCTACTCGCTAGCTATTTACAGTAAAACTTTGGATTGCGAGTAACTTGGTTTGTGAGTGTTTTGCAAGATGAGCAAAATTTTTTAATTTTAACTTGATAATCGAACGAGGTCTTGCAATACGAGTATTACGCATACGCTTTGTCTGCCTAGCGTCAGGTAATCACAACTGAGCCGATGGTTCTCTCTCTCTCGCTGTGGGATTGTGGGTAATCATTTCCCATGCTCGGTCTCAGTCGGCGTACCTCACTCGTATAATAAAAACTTAGTAGAAAAGCACCACCCAAATAAGGGTGTAGCAGTGCGAACGATGAATCTGTTTAGCAACAATGCAATGACACATTTCCGCAAAATCGAAAAGGAGGCTGTCATTTGATAGGTTCCTTGTTAAAGTCACACAAAAAGAAAAAGATTCCAGTGAGCCAACAGATAGCACTGATTCCGTTAGTTATGGTGCAAGTCGTCCTACAAAATAAACCTCCTCTTCTCCTCTCTCTCGTCTCCCTCACACCATTCACGATTCTTTTCAAAGGTGAAGTGCAGGTTAATTTGTTTTATGTATTTTTACTTTATATTTTGTGTTAATCATGTTTATCTGAATATTTTTGGGTTGTGGAACGAATCATTTGAGTTCCCATTATTTCTAATGGGAAAATTTGCTTTGATATACAAGTGTTTAAGAATACGAGCACGTTTCCGGAACGAATTATGCTCACAATCTGAGGTTTTATTGTATTTAGTTTTTGAAACATCGTGGGAGGGGGACTATTTGAGTGGGTCCCCAGAAACCACAAACGCACACCTGTCCGCAGTTGCAAAGTAACTCTTTACTTTCTAGGCTTCTGGTTCTAGAAAGTTCTGGCCCTTTGTAGGGCAGTGTGGGCAATCTTCTTAAGTGCTTTGCTGAAGGCTTCGTGATACAGTGGGCTGGGGGTCGAACCTGTAGCCCAGGGTTACCCAATTCCAGTCCTTGAGGGCCAGTTTGCAACACGATTTGCAGATTTGCCTGCACAAACACACATACTAAACCTAGCAATTGGCTGGTAAGCTGAATAATGTGCGTTTTTGCAGGAAAATCCGCAGACTGACCCCTCTAGTGTCTTCATAGTGTGACTTTTATCACTTAATGTGTTTCCTCCCTGCTACTCCTGAATCAAAAGTTGCCTTTAGGAAAAGCGTTTGGTCAGTGGACGGCATAGGACGGTCCCCCCCCCCACCATGAGGCCTGACCCTCTTTCCCACGTTCGTTCACACTGTTTGCAAATTGTTGTCGTTCTAGCCTCTTTCTGTATTTCACCGGCTGCCCGTTACTCCCTGACCCTGTCTTTCTTTAGGCCGTTTCCTTCCACTCCGTAGTGCCGATGTTGCGCAATTCTTTTTTTTAATTATTATTATTATCATCATAGAACCAGGATACTGCTTTTCTTCATCGCAGCATTATTTTTTAAGTTTTGCACAACCACCTCATTTCACAGACGCCTGCATACTTCACTAGGTTTCTACATCCCACCAAAGATGGGTGCCAGTCGTTGCGTAAAACTAAAACTTGACATGGTGTCTTTTAAATATTTTAAATGTAATATTTTGATAACCTGTCTCGATTGCGTCACCCTTGGCTGTAGTCCAGAAATGAACGTCCTGGTGTACTGAATGCATCGCGCTCCTGGCCGCATGCCCTGCGTTTCCTGGGACAGGCTATATGCAAACCAAAGCGCTGCGCTGGATAAACCCTCAATGGGGGAGGGATGGATAACATTATATTTTGGCTCAATATGTTTGGACAAATGCAGTATTTTTTTTTTACACGCCGTGCTGGATGATGCCGTTGTCCTCATCTCCGTTTCTGATTGTCCATCAGCAGTCTGGGCTTACAGTGAGGTTTTGGATCAGAAGCAGCCTTTCCTTAATATAGACACCCCCCCTCCCGAAACTCGGGCCATGACCAAGTGCAGTCTAAGCTATCGGGGGGGCTGCTGCACCCCGCCGCCTGCTAGTGACGCGCCCGTTTACTGCCACGGTGCATGCTGCAGGCAGTGGGCAAAACACGGGAGTGGCTGGATGCAGCTCGAATACAAGATGCGTGTGAATACTGCGAGCGGGAGCCGTCCCAGCGTTCCCCTCACTCCGTGTGTGTTTATGTAAATATATAACCAAAGCCTGATGTGTAGTATGTGGTCTGGTTTATGTCTGACCTGGGGTAAGCTGTCGCCTGGATCATAACTGCTGGCCTGCATTTAGGTCAGTGACCCAGTGACACAGTGCAGTGTAGGCTGCAGACGTTTGTCTGTGGAGGTGGAGTGTTGTCAGAGAAATATATAAAAAAAAACATTCATTGCTGTGTGTTTTAGTGGATTTAGGATCCTGTGCCTGTAATCAGGAGGTTACCGGTTCAAATCCCAGCGTCAGCAGAGCGAGTTTACTGTTGATCCCTAGACCAAGACCTTTAACCCCCCAACTGTTCCAGGGATCTGGGGCGCCGTAATGGAGAGGACAAGTACGATGATTCCAAGGGTCCCTGAGCGACAGGGGTCCTAAAAAATTTGGAACGTAATACGGGGGCCCAGTTTGATATGTTTTCATGGGGCCCAAAACCTCTAATTGCACGCTTGCCAGGCACTGGTTGACCCTGCTTTCTCGGTTGTACGTTGCTTTGGGTAATAGCATCTGCTAAATAAAATCTTCCAACCCCTTGTCCAGTATAAGGTCGCAGTGAGCCTGTTGACTATAAGAAGTAGCATGTCTATCACAAGACAGATGCACTCTGGAAATGGCAGAGAGCGGCATGTTTCTACGCACACGGAGTAGAAGGAAACCCCATGCACATGCAAACTTTGGATTCGAACCCCCAACCCAACGAGGTGTGAGGTCACTGCTACCCAGGTAGCCACTGTGCTGGTCTCATGTCAGTTTCGAACCAACCAAAGTGTAGAACAAGTTAAACCTCCCCTCTGCAGGTGAGGGCGCAATCCTTGAGAAATACAGGCGTTGGTGTGTAGGGGCTTCCGGGTCGCGCTTCCTGCTTCTGCATCGTTCCTGCCACCGCTGGGTGACAGATTAGTGTCCTGACGCACAGTAACCTTCTCTCCATGTGAAAATCTGGAGGGAGCCGGTTGATGTTGCCTAGATGGTGTGCTGCTGTTCTGTGCCTGGGGTTTGAGCAGGATGCAGGACCTCTGGAGTGGGTGGTCTTTTATTCACTGGATGGGGCTGCCTCTGAGGGTTTGTTTTTATGCGGTTTCTCTTCAAACAAGGGGCAGGGATGAGAGCCCCACGCTGGAGTCTGGTAAGAAACAGCCTTGATTTAGTTCCTTGTGTGTTACTCAGGGCGTGTTGTTTTTTTTTTTTTTGCAGATTTGGAATATCAAGCAGATGATAAAGTTGACGCAGGAGCACCTGGAAGCTCTTCTGGACAAGTTCGGTGGTGAGCACAATCCTCCATCGATATACCTGGAGGTGAGTCTCGACACTTGATTGTTATTGCGTGAGGACAATGGGTTAATTCTGGTTTAGTTGACGTGCAGATGTAATTTACCCTGTAGATGTAACTTGTAGATGCTGTAGAGGTCTGGCTGTATTCAGATTTTCATTTTGCTGAAAGAGATGTGGTATGCTGTGGGTGGCCATCATGACCTTTAGCCTTTTGACCTGCCCGCTCAGGCCTATGAGGAGTACACCAGCAAGCTGGATGCCCTGCAGCAGCGGGAACAGCAGCTGCTGGAGGCCATTGGCAATGGAGCTGACTTCCCCTGCCCTGCATCGTCGCCTGGTCCTGGTCCCGGTCCCGGTCCTGGTCCCGGTCCCGGTCCTGCTCTGCTGGACATGAGGCTTGGAGGCATGCAGGGCTTTCCGGCAGCCCCCACCACTTTGGCCGTGCTGCCAACGCCCGCTGACCCCACCCGCAACAACCCCAAATCCCCCCAGAAACCCATTGTGCGGGTCTTCCTACCCAACAAGCAGAGGACAGTGGTGAGCGTGAGCTCGTCTACAGTCTGGCAAGATGCGGTCGCGACGCTAACAGCCACCACTAGCTGTGGTCACTGGGCCAACTCTCATCACAAGGAAGTCTGGTCCACTATGTACTTACACTGTACCCATTTATGTGTTAACTCAAGCGTTCATGGTTGGGTGCATGGCGGAAGTTTAGCATGTAACCACATGATCGCACGCTCACATCTTTTTAATCATTTAAGTAACTTGTGCCCTACATTTAAAGCTGATCTCAGAATGACTTTATATGATAAAATTTCTGCCAAGGAATGGATAAAATGAAGAATTATAAGCCAGGTGTATTTTGTGCCTTAAGATAAGAGTATTTTGGGTTTATTTGTAGCTTCTCTCAGATCCATAGCAGGAAGAATTTAGTTTAACATCTAGCTTGTGACTTTGTAAATGTTTAATTTTGACTCATTATTGGCACATTTTTGAAAAGCCGGGTATCTGCCCTTCAGATGATATTTTCCCTGCCAATTAAAACTGTGCTTATCGTGCATCTGTGTGCCTTATCTCTGAAGGTCTCAGGCCTAGTCAGGTGTTAAGAGGAATCCTCCCTGTGTTTGAGGTTAGAAGTACTGAGAGATATCAAAGTGCTCTGGGATCTCGCTGGAACCTGAAGCCAGAAGGTTCTCCATGGAAGCTGAACCCATATTTTTATTTCCTTTCTGGCCATGGAGATCTTCTGAAACTAATAAATCCAGTGGCCTGGCCAGAGAAGTTTGCCAGTTTTCTCTGCAGGATGTTGGAGGACTTTCCAGCCCAGGTGAAATGAGTGTGGAATTTAAGGACGTAGGTGGTGTCTTTTAACTCCCTGGCTTCCTGCCCAGGGTGTACCCCCGACCCGTGCCCTCTGCTGCCTAGGATGAACTCCAGGTTCCCCTGTGACCCATCCCAGGATAAGTGCTTGCAGGATGGATGGATGATCCCCTAACACTGATAGCAGCAGTTATAGTAGATTTACTGGAGACTTGTATTGGTGTCTTCCAAAGGACTAACAGTTAGAGAGTAAGGGGATGGTGTTCTCAGCTGGAGTTCCGAGAGTGATGGGCCCTGCGGCTGATGGGTTCTGTTCTCCTCCAACTCCCACCCCAGGTGCCAGCCCGCTGCGGCATGACTGTCAGAGACTCACTCAAAAAAGCCCTAATGATGCGAGGCCTCATCCCAGAATGCTGTGCGGTGTACAGAATACAGGACGGGTAACTCGGCCTCCAGAAGCTGTGACTTTATCTCTTGTCATTCAGTAACTGTAGATCGTCAGCTGGTCCCCACAACTGACGACAGGATGCATATTTTCTATGCTCCTCCCCTTTTCAGGGAGAAGAAGCCAATCGGCTGGGACATGGACATTTCCTGGCTCACTGGGGAGGAGCTACACGTGGAGGTTTTAGAAAATGTGCCGTTGACGACGCATAATTTCGTAAGTGCGGCCAAAAACGCAAAATCTTGGCGTGTCGTAGCTCCATGACGTCCCTCTGACTTAGCATGACCCTACAGGTGCGGAAGACCTTCTTCACGCTGGCCTTCTGCGACTTCTGCCGGAAGCTTCTATTCCAGGGCTTCCGCTGCCAGACGTGCGGCTACAAGTTCCACCAGCGCTGCAGTACGGAGGTGCCACTCATGTGCGTCAACTACGACCAGCTGGAGTAAGTGGCCCCGTCGGCTATGGTGGGGTTTGATCTAATGGTGGAGAAGATGCGTTGGGGAGAGGTGGGGCCAGGGAAGCAGGTTCCGGCTTAATGTGGGCAGTGTGGACAGAAATGTGTGTCATGTAGTAATTATTTTCCAGCAAAGCATGTTGTCATCTGTACTGCCCCTTTATTTTCTCTGATCGTTCTCTGCAGTTTGCTATTGGTCTCCAAATTCTTCGAACACCATCCGATAACGCACGAAGACATGTCCTCAGAGAGCAACACACCTGTGTCGGAGCTCTGTCCCTCTATGCCGCCCTCTGACTCAACCGGGTAAGGCAGTCCGATCCGCGAGCTTCGATAATGTACTCCGTGTCTCTAGGTTAGTGCTTATGGGTTAGTGTTGGTGCTAGACTGGAGTTTGTCGATAAGGAGGTGCTGAAAGGAGACTGTAGCTCCCAAGTATATAACGCCTCTCAAACTGTCATTTTTATAAGTATCCATAAGCTGTACACTAATTATCATCCATCACCCATAAACAGCCTAACCATTAAAAATTAAACATTGAACTGCAGAAGATGTCTCTCTTACTCTATAATTATTATATTATAGCGGAATTGCCATAATTTCAGGGCTTGGCATGACGTGGAATTAAAGTGAGTTTGTTTCCATCTGAAGAATAGCTCTCCACTGTCTCTTTGGATAAAGCTCACGAATGTAAAGATTAGGTGACTGCTACTCATGTGACCCGGAAGTTTTTGTGAGCCCGTACACAAACTGATACCTGATTGGGTCTTGCAAGTGTTGCCATGGGAACTGACGGTCATCCCTAAATCGTCCTTGTGTTCTTTTTCTGCCCCTGATACCTAATTCGTAATATGTGGGGTAAAAAGGATGCTGTGGGCGGGTGGGTGAGTTTTATAGTTCTTCACCCTCGTTGTCCTCCTGGTTTGTCTTTCATTCCCAGGTCCTTGTGCTACCCCTCCACCTCCCCCTCCAAGTCCATCCCCATCCCACAAACTTTCCGTCCTGGCGATGAGGATCATCGCAACCAGTTTGGCCAGAGGGACCGCTCGTCCTCGGCTCCCAACGTACACATCAACACCATCGAGCCGGTCAACATCGATGTGAGTGACAAGGAATCACCACCCACACTGGCTGAGTGGAGTCCCCCACTTTTATGACAGGAGCCCTGTACTGTAACCAAAATAGCTGATTCCTCTCCTTTCCTAGTAACCCAAAAGCACATGCTGATGTTTAGCCGCCTGCTCTTCTTTCAGGACTTAATTCGAGATCAAGGGTTGCAGAGGTCCGATGGAGGTAAGGACGTCGTGTTTCTTCGTTGTTTTACCGAGTCCACTTGTGTGTTTCTTTGTTTTCTGTGGCATTTTGATGTGCCTCAGTGGGAAAGTGAACTTTAGCAGGTTCAGTTGGGTTGTTCTGTCATCACTCATTTCTCCTTCAAGGTAGGGAGACCACACTGTTTCATCAGTTAGCCGTCATCTTGCTAACTTTGAGTCCCTGGCCGCCTGACTCTCGGCGGCCTCTGTTGGGCACCCCAAGGCCTCTGTGAAATTACATCTGCTTTGTATTAATCGTATCTGTTTGCTTCAGAATTTGATTTTCACAATCTCCTTTGACCAAACACTTAACAGACATTGTAATATTTCCTGCATTTTGTTGGAGTTCATCAGATAGAACGTATAGAATGTATGTTGGCTCATGCAGTTCCCTTCAGAAATCTGAACCAATGGAAGCAGTGTGAAGTGATGTCATAAAGGCCCTTTGGGTGTGGCCACAGAGAAGTCCCCTCCCACCTTCCCTTCACGTCATCATGCCTCTTTTTAAAGGCCCGCTCTGGAGCCCCCAGTGCGCCCGTGTCTTTAAAAAGCCCCCAGCCGTAGAAAGCTGTGCTGGGCGGGGATTCCCCTGCATTGCCCACCCTCCCCTAACACCAGCCAAAAGAGCACGCCCCCCACAGGGGCCCCTTGGGGGGGGGGGCTTCCCGGGCTTCCCAGCCCGTGATGTGTGTCTGTCTCTCTTCCTCCCTGCAGCCCCCCCGGGCCAACCTGCTCGCTGCTTGAGGAAGCACCGAACACGGACCTCAAGCCCCCTCCTTTACTCCTACCCCAATGACATTGTGTTTGATTTTGAGCCTGGCCCTGTGTTTCGAGGTAGTTAGGCCTTTGTGTCCCAAGCTCCTTCTCTCTCTCTTCTCTCTCTCTCTTTCTCTCTCTCTCATTCTTCCTTTCCTCTCTCCCTCCCAATCTCACTGTCACTCCCCCTCTGCCCACATCTTCACCGTCTTCTGGAGCGTAACCTACCACAGCTCCGCATGATCGGTGTTTATCTGACATGTTGTATATTTGGACGTACCGGTAGTTCCAGTGGCCTCCTAAGGAGAACAGGAAGGTTCCGTAAAGCTAAATTGGGGACAGCATGGTTCCCCGAGGTGGCTGACCATCTTACGGTATTTTAGGAGGTCTGAGAAGCTGTTTTGCAGATACTGCTCCAGGGTGGTCATCTTGCTGCATATTTCATACATGAGGCTAGTCTAAGGGTTAGAATTTCTACGGTGTTAATAATATGTTTTATTATAGTGTTTATAATTTTATAATTATCTTCAATGTGAAGTCTGTGCTAAATATAATAACTAAATTATTGACTATTTTCCATATATGTAAGGGATATCTAGCTAATTTTTCCTTGGGTGTATAAAGTTTAATTCTTGAAAAAGCAGATTGTAGGCATTTGAAATGAGTGGTGATGGGTCTTTGCAGGAGACTGAGGTTATTCTGGCATGAATGCGAGGACATGGGGGCTGGTGTCAGTGTGGATAGCTGGCAGAACCCGGGGATTCTGACCCGTGAGCCTTGTCAGCATCTGATGATGAAGAGTCTCTGGCAGGGAGAGGATGAGTGCAGCTGTCGGCCCTGTCCAGGCGTATGCTAACTGCTAGCAGAAGAAGGGGCTTGAGTTGGGGGGATTTAGAGTGAGGGTCTGCCATCTGTAGCGCCCAGGCCTGAGGCTCCTCTGCCGTTAGACTCCACCCACCACACCAGGTTGTGTGCCCCCCCTCTCTGGAAATCCCCCACCCACACACCCCCGCACCCACACCGCATGTATTTTTGTGATGCCCACCCTCCCGAATCCACACCTGTGTGTGCTACAATGCGGTCAGAGCAAACACAGAATGCCCCCTCAACACTTCTCCACCAACTCACCCCCCCCCCCCCCCCTTCAGACTGCCCCCCTCCCTCTCCGTCTGCCCTGTTGTGAACCCTGCATCCCCACACCTCCCTGTGTCTCCACTGTCTCGCAGGGTCCGCCACGGGGCTATCGGCCACGCCCCCCGCTTCCCTGCCTGGCTCGCTGACCAGCGTCAAGGCACCGCAGAAATCGCCGGGCCAGCAGAGGGAGCGCAAGTCCTCGTCGTCGTCCGAGGACCGCAACAAAATGGTGGGCTATGGCCCCTCCCACTTCAATCCTGACTTGCATAAAACTCTTTTTTTATTAAAAATGCGCTTTAGTAGTATACAGCTTTTATTTTTATCAATACACTTTATGCTAAATGTTGTATATCAGGCAAGACTTTCCACGACTAAAACGTAAAGATCTGAAAGGAATCAGTGGTAAGTTGGCAGTGTCAGTTATTTATCTGGCACTGGTGTCCCCCCCTCCCCCCCCAGAAATCTCTGGGTCGGAGGGACTCGAGTGACGACTGGGAGATTCCGGAAGGCCAGATCACACTGGGCCAGAGGATAGGCTCCGGGTCCTTTGGGACGGTTTACAAGGGGAAGTGGCACGGTAAGCGGGGGAGGGGGAATTTGCATAAGCGGTGATATCAAAGATACCTGAGCTTCTAAGCTCTCACTGACCCTGTGTATTTCTTCCATTTTGAATAAAACATACAAAACAGCCTGCTGTAAATATGCTTTACGGTAGCAGGAGCAAGAGTCGCGTTTCACTCTAGCTAAAGACCCGGAGATTTGCCGTGTACTACAGCATTCATTGCCACCACCTCCCACCACTAGATGGCGCCGCCTCATTTGGCATGTGTGCTTGTGCACAGGTGATGTGGCTGTGAAGATGCTCAATGTCACTGCCCCCACTCCTCAGCAGCTACAGGCCTTCAAGAACGAAGTGGGCGTTCTCAGGTAAGAAGCACTAAAATAGCTAAAAGTACTTTTCTCTGGATTGGTTGGTTCACCTGTAGTCCATAAGGGGTAGAGTTTGAGTCTTTGGCCTTTGTGGTGATATTGCCAGACTCTTATTTTACCATACATCTTTTTATTGAGACAATCTCTTCAATTAATGTTGTTCCATTGTATGTGATTTAGATGTAATTAATATGGGTAAAATGAATCATTTTCTGGAGCTTCTTACTCGATTTGCGCCCCTGGTCATTAGTGGACTGGGCGTCTTACAGTACTGCCTGGTGTCCTAGTGCGATCCACGAGGACTCAGACCTTAGGGGCTGCCTTGTTGGTGTAGATGAGCAAAAGCCTCACAGCAAAAACTCTAAGGTTGTTAGACTTTTCTTCCAAAGTCCTAATTAAAAAGTCTTCTGTCTAACCCCCCCCCCCGCCCCCCAGGAAAACGCGGCATGTCAACATCCTGCTGTTCATGGGCTACACCACCAAGCCCCAGCTGGCAATCGTCACGCAATGGTGCGAGGGCTCCAGCCTCTACCACCACCTGCACATCATCGAGACCAAGTTTGAGATGATCAAGCTCATCGACATCGCCCGGCAGACCGCCCAGGGCATGGAGTGAGTGCCCGGCCCCTTTGGATGGGAGGGCCATGTGAACCTGGACTACTGTGCAGAGGTGGACATTTCAGGTCCTGTAAGTAAAAATCCAAACCAGGATTTTGTTTCAACCAACCAGTTGAGTATAGTCACAGTTACAGAGTACTCAACTGGTTGGTTGAAACGAAGTCCTGGTTTGGATTTTTACTTTCGGGGCCTGAAATGTCCGCCTCTGCAACTGTGCAAGGCTTCCAAGCTATATAGCGCTGATTCTGCAGGTCGTGGTAGGCTAACACGAAATTAGCAAACTGAGATTTAAGCAGGGGAAAGTGATACATTATGAAAGCAGGATTTTTATTATTTTGAGATGTTGAAAGAGAATGTAGAGCAGATACTATATACATCGCTGAATTTAAAGCTGGTCTGAAAGGAAATGGTGCAAACATCATTCTTCACACTGACTTTGGGAGGATGCTGTAAGGTGTGAGCGATGTGACTGAAGTACTTTGTGCCCTTAAAAGTGGAGAAGTAAACTTAGAGCTTGATTGGCGAACTGGTTTATATGAGCCACGGTTCCTGCCCATTTACTCACCTCATGCTGAGCCCTAGACCAGCTGGTGTGGAGGTAGCTGGACCCAAGTTCATTCCAATGAAACATATTCGCTTTTGTCTCTCAGCTACTTGCACGCCAAGTCCATCATCCACAGGGACCTGAAGAGCAACAGTATCCTACTAGCTTCTAGCGAGTGCCTCCCTCCCCCAGCACCCACCACATAGACCCTTGGGTAAGAGCACAGTTATCTGGGACTGCTTCCTTAACCAGGCCAATCAGACATTTTCCTGCACGAGGACTTGACGGTGAAGATCGGTGACTTCGGCCTGGCCACGGTGAAGTCACGTTGGAGTGGCTCGCACCAGTTCGAGCAGCTCTCTGGCTCCATCCTGTGGATGGTGAGTGCCTGCTCACACTGTCGACAGCTCGGGCCATTTTCTGCCGGTGCCTCAGTGGGTTGCCGAGCATCACTTCCCAAGGGCGTTTATCTGCCTGTAAGACAGAGAGGTATGAACATCCATTCCTGACCCCACAGTCAGTTTCCAGGGTTATAATTCAGGTTTCCAACCCCCAAGTGCCCAGGCTTCATCCCCCTTGGTCTCCTTGTCTTTCTTCCTCTCTTCTGCTGTTTTCATTTAACCCTTTTGTCTAGTAAAACCTACTCCTACATAAAGTCCACTATTCCTCCTGTTTCCAAACCAGTCAAAATGTATAACAAGTTTTCTCTTGGTGTAGCCTACTGTCATTTGGCCAGCTGTTATTGCTGAATTCAAGGTGCTTGTGGGATATAACAACACAGACAGTCTGGAAGAGCAAGGACACCCACTGCTTATGCACACAAATATATACCTTTTTATCATACGTCTTTAAAGCAGCTTTATGTTTAATGACGCGCGCTTCGGTTTGCTTATATCCCCAGGCACCAGAAGTGATTCGCCTGCAGGACAAGAACCCCTACAGCTTCCAGTCGGATGTGTACGCCTTTGGGATAGTGCTGTATGAGCTCATGTCTGGAGCGCTGCCCTATTCCAACATCAACAATAGGGATCAGGTGGGTCGCGTGGGTATTGTAGGAAACCCCGTGGACTGAGCGATGCTCCCGCGTCCTCAGACACCCACCTCTGCTGTGTTTGCAGTCCTCGCCGTTCTAGGATTACAGAGAATGAAGGTTTTAAATGCAAGAACTTTGCATGATGGGATACATTTGCAAAATGGTGAGGAGGTATGGGGTCTGTGCTGTCTGATAGGGTGGTCGTTGAATCCCCACCCCCCCCCATTAGCAGTGTTTTTATAAACCGGATTTTAGTAGAACTTGCTGGCAGAAATCTTCCTGAGTAAAAATGGGGGGGGTGGTTGTCAAGGCATGTCAAGGTCATGCATAAAGTCCCTTCAGCCCCTAAGCTGTGACACAAAAAAGCGACAAAAAGTGCTTTGACCCGTTAGCTAGTGAGGGGACCATCTGCCAAAAGATGGCAATTAAAGTTTTGCGGCAGACACCTCACGGTCTCCAGGAACGGTTAAGCTCATGCATAATGTTAAACGGTCAAGGGATGTGATTCTGGATCAAACGATCCGGCTTTTTTCAGAAAGTAAGTTGCTGAGATATAATGATTTCACAGGGAAAGCTGCTCTGTCAGCAGTGTGAGGTATTAGTGAATTCTGAGAATAGCATATGGCTTTGGATTTGGAATAACCGTCTGTGCAGCAGGACTTTGACACAACCTTGATTTCTCCTTCAGGGTTCCAGGCACAGCCCTGTGGCTACAGTTACATTCTGTCTGTAATTTTAGCCCAGTAGAGAGATGCAGAGGAATCATACCTGTCTGTAAATTAAATATTACAGCTGAGCGTGTTTGTTACATGTCAGTAACGTTCCCTCCATCCCTCCACAAAGTTCTTACTGATGATGACTCGCATACATGGCATCCCATGCACTCTGTTTACCGATGCGGATTGGCTCTGTGACAGCCGTGACTCCGCCCCACCTCATTGTTTATTGGCTGTCGGTTCGCCAACCTCCTTGCAGATCATCTTCATGGTGGGGAGGGGCTACCTGTCTCCAGACCTCAGCAAGGTGCGCAGCAATTGTCCCAAGGCCATGAAGAGGCTGATGGCCGACTGCCTGAAGAAGAAGAGAGAGGAGCGCCCCCTCTTCCCTCAGGTAACCCACCCCTGGAATCTTTACGTCTTGTCCACTGTGCCCCCTGCTGCTTAACGAGTGCAATTACGCTAAGGTTTCCAGTTAGTGTGCTGCTCCTAATATATCGTTAAGGTAATCATTATCGGGGCAGCACAGCTGGGGATTATCCTCACGGTACCTGCTGAAAGTAAATTCTTTATCCCTCTGCTGCTAACGAGATTTCTTGATGTCCAAAATAATGGATTTAAGGAGCAGCGCATTGCCAATTTACTGTCCAATTAAAGAAATACCATTATAATCTATTAGGTGCTTTGTCTTGCCAAAGGGTTTTTGGGCTGTGATCTATTTATTTATGTTTAAGATTTGGGGAAGTGTATGGGCTTATCACCACCCCCCCAAGGGATTATCCCTGGATCCCTCCCCACACACACATGTACACTTGATAGCAGTGTGTGACTGGTACCCTCAGTCTGACCCACCCCCTCTCCTCAACAGATCCTGGCCTCCATTGAGCTGCTGGCTCGCTCCCTGCCCAAGATCCACCGCAGCGCCTCGGAACCGTCGTTGAACCGCGCCGGCTTCCAGACCGAGGACTTCAGCCTGTACACCTGCGCCTCCCCCAAGACCCCCATCCAGGCGGGGGGATATGGTGAGCTTCTGCGGAGGGCCTTCTGGTGATAGCATGACCCGCAAGGGGCACTCTGCCTGACTGCACTGCTGCTTCTACCGGTAGTTATTTGTCAAAAGGCAGGGATCTCGTACCTCTTAGAGCAGCGTTTCCCAGTCCGATCCTCTGAGATTCAGTCGGTCCATGTTTTTCGGCTCCCTGCCAGACAGTCCACATTTTCGGAAGGACCTGATTGGGAAAAGGAGTCTTAGACCTTTCGCCTTTTTTTGCCTTTTAACAGAGTCTTTCGTATCTCCTTCCCCAGCCATTGTGCCGTTGTACCTTTTGAAAGGACGTGTGCACGTTGACTTTAGGCTGTAACGTTGGTTATTGTCCAACCAGCAAAACCCTAAATCCCACCTATAATCCCATTTAATCACACATCGGAGAAGCACAGTTTTCATTTACTACTCAAAGTGGTTTGTTTGCAGTCTAATAGAAAGTCCTTCTGTTCTCTGAGTCCAAACGCAAACAAATGTCTGGATTAAAGTGAAAACCTTCTTATAAAATGCCTTTTTAAATCACTGAGTCTCTTCTTCATCTCAACAGGGGAGTTCTCAGCATTTAAGTAGACGGATTCTGCCTGTTCATCCCTCGTCACTTTAAAGAAAACGACTATAAAAAAAGAACAAACGAAAAAAAAGGAAAAAAAAAGTCTTGTGTTCCTACAGTGGGTCCATCCATTACAAACAAATAGTTACAAAGAATGTGATGTTTTCCTTATTGTTATCTGAAGAGCAACAGCTGTGCTGGAGCAGCCAAAAAACAGTCTCACTCGAATGAGGAAGAGAATATGGACAATATGGCTGAAGGAGAGCGAGGGGCTCCAGAGGCCTGGATGAGGAGCCCCCTCCGACGCCATCACAAGGCGGAATGAAGGACGAGGGGAGTCGACGATGGGCGAGGGAGGGGGGCAGCTCAGCTGTTGCTGGGGAGATGCCTAATCTTGTCCCTCCTTCATGGGGGAGGGAATGGGGAGAAGTATCACGCAAGGTGAGCTGGAGCACGGCAGCCATTCTTTGACCAATGGCATTGAAGGGGGGGAGGGATGCAGCATTTTTTTCTGCCTGTTCATTGGCTGGAGAAGGGTGATGGGCACAAGTCACAGCCAATCACAGGCCATGGAGGGACACGGGCAGCAGCAAAGCTAATGGAAGACAACTTGAATGGTTTTCTTTGTTTCATATGGCTGTTTTTTTTTGTCTTCTTACCTTGGTGTTGGGATTTGGAGACGGACACCGCCGCCTTTTAGACCTTGAGTTTATTATTATTTTTTTGTTTGTTTGTCAGGTTATGTTGTGAGAGAAGAATGACGAATTACATTCCATCGCAGGCTAATCACTGCACTTTTGATGCGCTATGAAGAAGCTACAGAATAAGCCATCTGTCTGCTCACGGACGAAGGCTATCAAGTCTCCAAAACCCCCCACCCCCATTTCCCAAAATGTGCATGTCAGTCTGGAATGCATGTTCGCCGTGTGTCTGTGGAGGTCAGTGTGATAACGGGGTGAGTTATGGGTATGTAAACGTCGGCGAGAAGGGGCTTTATCTGAAAGCAGTCTCTCGATTTGTGAAGTTTCCAGAAAGCCACTGATGCTTTCGCCAATAAGCATGATCGTCCTTCTTGGTCCGTCTGCCCCTGCTGGCTCTGGTAAGAATGGAAGTTTGGACCCCGAACAGGAAGCTGTTTTGAATGAGTCTGTTTTAATTAGTCTTGCTACTGTGAGGTTTACACTTCTGTCACACATCGTGCCACAATAAGCCAGATTCCTTAATGCAACGAATAGTTTGTTTGCGTGTGTCTGTTTGCAAGCTTTTTGTCAGCAGTGCCGTCCGATCGCCGTGGTTTCCTGCCGCTTTCCGTCAAATTTTGTTTTCTAATCTTTCAGTGGGAAAAAAAGAGATCTTTTGTTTTTTAATTACTTTTTTTTGTCTTGCCCTGAGTTCACATGGGTCCCTGTGGTGTGATTTTTCTCGTGATAGAAGCGAAGTCACATCGGATGACTGTTTACCTGTTAATCTAGCTGTCTGCTGGCCTCGCTGGTGTTCTGAGGGCCCTCGTGGAGAATAGACCCCCCCCCCTCCCCATGTCCCACACCTACATGTATTCACATTCCAGTGTTTATGCGTCACAGGTTTTTATTTATTTATTTTTGCTTTTTTGTTTTTCTAAGCAGATTTGTGGACAGGCCGGCCTGAGAAGATTAGATAATATCATTATTTATGGGGAAAAATATTTTAATGATTGTTTTTTTTTCGAGAACTTTTGTGCTTTTTCTTGTCTCCGTAACTGCTTCTCTGTCAGATGTTTACTTGCACTTTGTAGTAATGGATCCAAACATATATGGAACACTTTAATTTTATATGAGCGTGGGAAGCTTCATAGTAACATTAACTGCTTAGTCTAAGCCCAAACTGCCATATTATGTTGGCATGAATCCCAGACCCTCTGTTTTGCAGGGTTTTGCATAAATTCTATCTGACTCCCCGTTAAGTGGAAGGGAGGGGGGGGCTGTAACGTCATCACCTGGTGTCGTTCTGTGGCACTGTACTGTGCACCTGAGAGGGATGTGGAAACACTGGTCTTGCTCCTGCTTAGATGTTCCTCTCCAGACGTGGTCATACAAACATGGACCTTTTGTGTCTGATGACCTACAAATAAAACCCAGGGGTTACTGCGAGGTGACTTTGTGTCTCACACCCACCCCCCATTTCTGTTGCAGTCATTCACTCAATTTTTCTTTTCTTCAGCCAGTAGGGGGCAGTGCTGAGCTTTCTGAATATAGGGAGTTGGAGGGAGGAGTGGGAACTCTTGGGCTGGGATGTGAGTCCTGACAGTGCAGCGAGACTTCCGTGCCCTTTGGGTAAATCAGAATGGAATACAGACGACTGGCCATTTATATTTTTAAAGGGGCAGGAGGTCTGTCACGGTGGAGGGAAGGCAGGTCATTGTGGTCGTGTGTTGCATTAATTATACGTGCGCATGCAGTTACACACGGCTGGCTCAGTTGCACAGATGCGCTGAACCTGTTTCGTCAGCAGCGACAGTGCGGTTAGACATCTTCACCCCTTTGCTAGTTTAACGATGCACGTTTCCATCGTAAGTCCAGACCCCCACACAGTGGATGGGATTGGCCCCCCAGAGTTCATCACAGCTGGCAGCCATGTTCAGCTGAGGTGGGGGTGGGCAGTGGAAGTGGGTAATTCAGATGTAGGACACACACACACACACACCTGTTCCACTGTGACTCCCCACCCCTGCTTGCTCAGTCACTTTTTAGCAGCTGGCTACACATGCTGGACAAACCATTTGTAAAAATCTGATTTAATACTAAACATCCCCCTCTGCCTACAAAAATAACTGATCTTTAACTGTTAATTGTCTCGCAGGAAGACTGTAACACTGACCTATAACAAATATAGACCAGGATCATAACTTGGCAACTGTGTAAGAGTGGAGATCCACTGATTTTAAGCTAGGAGGGGCTTGTGTAGACTCTGCGGTGGGGGGCTCCCCATGTCCAGTTCGCAATTGAGGCTTAATGTGGCACGAGGGTGCCCTGTAGACCCCCCACCCACAGCTGCAGGGAGAACTGTGGGACACTCACTGGATAGATATGAGATTGACGGAGCCTCTGATACAGTTACGTTAATTTAAATGTACTTTTGATTTTCCTTTTCCTCCTCTTCAGAGCAGCCTGTACGGATTAGTGTTATTTTCAGTTATAACTGGGTATTTACCAATGCTAGTCAAGTTTAATTTAACCTTGGGATCTTGTCATCGGGCTGTGATCTGTGCTGCTTGAGGCTTCTGGCACCAGTGCTAGATTCATGTCTGAAATTGTCTAAACCTTCCGGTCGAACCTTCGCCAGTGGGTCAGTCCGACAGCAAAGCCAGGTCTGCTTCCTGTGAATGAGATGCATGCAGTTTTTGTTGTAAACCTGCATTCGGCTGTGTCACTACGCAGGGGGTCAAAGGTCAACTGCTGCACCCCCATATTATTTGTCCTCTTCCTCGCCTTATGGGAGTGATCTGTCATGACCGTTAAATCTCCGGTCCCTGTGGCTCTGATAGCCCATCCCCCCGCATTCCAGATGATCCAGACTGAAGCCAAATTCAAAGTAATGTAGCGTCTCCTGGTCTCCATTCATCTATTGGCTGAGCTGTAACCTATCGGTACTGACGAATGGGATCTCAGGGTATTTCCTCGATGTTTACAGTGATTGGTCCTTGAGCTGTAAAAGTACCTGGATGGCCCTCTGACAGCCACTCACGCTCCACGACACCCCCTCAGACAGAGTGTGGCGGTGCTTATGGGTAATGGCCAGCGGCTCGTCCTACGAAGGACTCTTTGGGGAGACGTTGACGGCCGCAGCAACACGTTTCTGTTTCGAAGTCTGCGATCCATTTTGTTTATATATTTTGTGTTAAGTTGGTGTAGAATTAGACTTAGTGTTCTTGTTAGCGTGATGACTGTAAAGGTTGAAAGAACTGGATTCCCAACTGTATGATTGACGAAGGATGGAAAGGAAAACTAAACACCCCCCCTCCTTTCGTGAAGGCTCGCTCTGCGGGGGGGGGGGGGGGGGGGCCGGCTGCCCGCTTGCTGCGGTCTGTACTGAAGGCGACATCCTCGCTGACCTATTTATTTTCCACGTCCCCGTCCGGGCTGCTGTGTTTGACGGCGTGACATTAAAATCATACAATATAACAAACTGCAGAACACGCGCGGAACTTGTGTTTTAAGATGGCTGTATTTATTTTCTATAAATATTTTATTTTTTAAAAGGATGTTGTTACAGAGGTTTATCTTTTAAAGTGAGCGTGGACCATAGAGATTATGGAGTAATTTGGTTTCGACTTGATTGTCATGTTTGACCCCTCCCTCGCTGTCTTTTTTTTTTTCTTTTAATTCTTTTATTTATCTGTGCTGTCATCATGCCCTTCCTTCACTTTATGGTCCCTCTCTGTATCCCGGATCTGTATCCACCAGCACACACCACCCCCCACCCCCCCCCTTCACCTGCCCGCACCTCTAACTTTCTCATCTAAGAACCGTCTGTCCCACTCCCTGAGGGGTGACAGCACTTGTAAATTTGTACAATAAAAATATTGTCAGTTTGCTAGAAGGCATGGAGACTAAAACAATGGAAAAAAAATAAAAGCTTAAGATGATAAAGTTTTGATAGATGAAATTCTAAGAAACTATTTCAGTGTAAAAATATTTAAGACTGTATTATATTAAAAGAAAAAGAGGTTAATGTATTTGTTGTGAATATGAGAAACTGATATATTAAAGTGCATGAAACATTGTCAATCTTGTGCAGACGTTGTCCCCCCCTGCCCCACCCACCCCGTGAATAATCTCCCTATTTGACCGGCGCAGTGTTTGGGCTGTGAACCCAACCCGCATGTGCCATCTATTGATTCCGTCGTTGTCTGCTTCATTTGGTCTCCACTAGGGGGCAGCAGCTGCCAACACACCAGTAAATGTTACCACGGGAAAAGTAAACCAGAACAATCTGTATTTTTTTTTTCCCAAAACAGTGAATTATATTCATCAGCTGAACATTCTTGGCGTGTTCCTCCCACTTCAGAGACAGACATCTCTGTCCTATTCGTCGATGAATCACTGGCAACGTTTGACGGGAATAAAGGCTGTTTGTACAAGGAAGGATTCTGTCACAATCCACATTTCCTGTGAAACGGTGATGCGTTATCTGGTTCAAACCGCATCCCATTTACTTCTTAATAGCTGTCTTATTAAGAGGGTTTTGCATCCAGTTCGGATTATGTACCTCGCTCGATGATACCACACCGACGAGTCCCTGAAGGTGAACTGGAATCCTTCTTTTATCTCCAAGTCCAGTTAATGAAACGGTGGGCTACCTGTTTTGACGTTTAGCTGGGCTTGTTTTCCTGCCTCTGGCGGATGGACGTGGAGCCTCATTAAGCCGGGCTGCTGGATCCAGCTCTGAACAGGTGCGCTGAGGGCCGTCGTAATAACACTGCTCGAGGGCCCGGGGGTATTCGCAAACTGCGGTTTCCCTGGTGATGCCGACATGAACAATAAGACCTGCGTTCTAATTAAAAACACTCCGAATAGTTTCCCTGCCGCCGTGCCTCGCATCTGACCATGTGCCCTCTATGATTGAGTCTCTGAGACTGCATTAAACCTGCTACTTTGCTTCTAACCAGTCATTTGTGATACAGTGATAATTCAGATGATTCCTATTCTCCCTTGAGGTGTTGATGCAAACTCTACTGCACCGATTTATCTCCTCCGAACATCCAGATTATCACACGGAAGGTAAAATCGTGCGAGGAGATCTGTCTGCCACCAGAATGAAAGGTCTCTTGTTCTTTTGTTCACCGAAAACACTGGATGCGACTCATTTGTCTGGCCTCGCCTGCCTGTAGAGGGCGCTCCGCTGTGCAAGTGAAATGTGTAGAACCAGGCCACGTTGGTCTATGCATTCCCACGTTACTTTATACAGCGTTTGCCTGTCAAGTGAGAAAACCACCTTGTGTTTATAACCCAGCAGCCCCCCCCCCCAGGAAGGAGTATGGCCTGGAAGCTGCGTGATACTGTTTTAAACATGTAGGTGCTCTCTGATGCTACAAGGGGCTTCAGCCATTTTCCTATGATACGCGTCTGAAGGGTGAGGGGGAGAGCAGCTGTTTTAAGCTTCTTTCTTTGCTGGTCTATAACAGAAGGTCTGCTTCTGCCTGAGACACGGAGCCGGTCCCTAGTGCCGCTTCACTCCTCCGTATCGCTGGCAGTCTCTGTGCGGGGGCCCTGTTTTTGGGCCCCAGGTGTCCCACTGAGTGACTCGCCGTTTCAGGCTGCCCCTTCCATCAGCTTCCACCCCCCGCCCCCCCCCAGACCCGGCTTGGCTCACACTTAATAACGTGACCGTCACCAGGGACCCTCGTGCCGGGAAGGCGGCGGTCCCTGTAGACCCGCGGCTGGCTTCATCGCCGGATGTGTGTCTGACACGTTATCGATTCGCCAGCCGGCTCTGTATTCTGTTCAGCCTTCTGTCGATGTGCCCCGACTGCGACGCTCTGAATGTCAGGCTCTATCTTCTGCGATCCAGAGCTCCTTTAATGCGGGGAGGCAGGTGAGGGCTCTGGGCGGCCCGGGCTGCAGTGAGATCAGATCTCTGGAACATTACTCCCTCCTCCCTGGTGTGTCTGTGTTCCCCTCATCCCCAGGAAACATATCCAGACCAAATGCCCGACCCCAGCCACGGGCCCCTCTCTGCTCCGTATTGTATTTTCTTCCTCATTTACTCCCAGTGGGGTGAGGGCTCATTGGGTTAAGTCTCTGTGCTTGTGACCGGAAGGTTGCTGGTTCAAATCCTATGCTCAGCAGAACTCCCTGAAAAATGTTCCTGGGGTACAGCATGAACGAATTACCCCAAAATTTACTTTCAACTGTATGGCTTAAAAGGAGAGCATGATGGGATATGTGAGAACAAGAGCAGTCCTGTGTACCTGCACTCATACTTGTACAAATAGCACATGAAGCACCATTTTGGTTTCATTTTACACTAATGTCAGATTTAGCTGCATGATTCTGCTTCTCCCAAATCCTTTGGTTCAAACCACCTTTGCTCCTGTGCTTGAGTCATGTGACTGTAGCGATGTGGGGGGGAGACAGTCGAGTCTTACAGTGTCTTCCTCTCCTCTGTAAGCCGCCTTGTGCTTTTGTGCAGGTTTGATCAACTTTCTCACAAGTCAGGATCCAGGAGAGTTACAAGGAAGGCTTGGGCGTTGCTGGGCACCTGGGTGGGATTTTTATGAAGGTCTCTGAGATAAAGTTAGACGAATGATAGTGGGGTGCGGGGGGCGGGGGGAGGGGTGGCAGCGGCTACAAAGCACGCAGAATACAGCGGCAAATTAATTAGCGGAGGGAAAATTCAATTTGATGCCGCAGTTAGTGAGTGCGGTTTAATCACTAACACCGTAATTATAAAGGCTTCTGAACGACTGGTGAAGCTTCCTCTCTAGCAGACGGGGCCATGCAGACTCAGAAATGCAATTACAGAAAACTTCGGCACAGATTACTGCTCCGGATAAGGTCACCGCCACGAGCCGGCCCCTGTCAACCCCCCCCCCACCACCCGTCTGACGGGTACTGCCTCCCAAAGTGCGTAATTTGCGGCCCGCACACGGGTGTGACAAAAAACGCTGCGTGTCTGCTGGCTGGCTGCCTCTCCGGAATGAAAGCAGTGCCCCCTGGAGGCCTTGAATAATTTGTATTTCCCAATAAATACTGTATACGGCAAGGCAGAGGTGGGGTCTGCTGAAACAATTTCCTGGATGGGGCGCTGACACATGACATGGGGGTGTGTTTTTATTGAGGGAGGGATGAAGGAAATCTCAAGGTATGCGTGGATTAATATTTCTGGAGATGTGTATGGTGCAGGTAGGAATAGCGTGCCATGTTGCCATCCGGGGAGATGCATGTGTCTGCTTCAGCTGGCGTGGTAGTGCCACAGTCCTGGCGAAGGAGAATGCTTTGGATGCATTATTCATGCGCGTGTGCCGTCTGATTCCAGGCCCGAGATTCTGCTCGGATTCAGGCGATTCAAAAATGCGGGTGGCTTAATTTCAATCATTATAATGAAATAATGAGGATGATACTGATAATAAGGCCATCTAATGGTGCAGAGCGACTGTGATGATGTTCCCTGGTTTAATGTTCTGCCAGCAACCAAGATCTCGCTCGGCATTTAATCGCCAAAGTGTGATACTGTCCAATGGGGATTTTCTGCAACGGTCTTAAGGATGGTACGCACTTTTATGCTAAAAAAGCCCTTTCTTTCAGAGTTTGTAGATAAAAAAAAACAACAAATAAGAAAATTTGAGTTTTTCTGAGAGCAGCAGGTCTTCGGGGAGTAAAGGGGATGCTCTCGTTTGGCGTGCGAGAGAGAGAGAGTGCGAGAAAGACAGCGAGGCAACCTGGGATGGCAGGATTAGCGGGAACGCCGGCGCCTGCTCAAAAAGCACTTTGGGAGGTGTGGAAGAAGGGCTTGAAGGTGGTACGTCGGGAGATAAAAAAAAGAGGATGGGCGCTGGGGGTAGCTGGGTTCCTGTTGTTTTGATTTAGTGTTAATTGCGACATGGAAAGCGCCTTTAAAACGAAGCATCGCTCGATCATTTAAAGGCATTGATTACGCCATTGGCTCAAATAGCATATTATCTCAGGCGGGGGAGGGGGTGTTTATTCTGCATGTGCTGGCCTTCTGCTTCCCCAGCATAAAATACTGCCGCAAAAGTGGTTATGTCAGGCCAGAAAGAATTGTGATTGTGCCCCCCCCTTTCGTTGGCTTATTTTTAATTAACGTTACAATTGTATTTAACGCTGTAAGTGTCAGCTCTACAGACCTGGGCGCTGGCATTATATCATTAAATTGATTACCTCGTTAAACACACGCGCGCTTTAAATAAGTAATTTCATGTAGCGGGTAATTTAATGGAGGACCGGGAGTGCATTCCTGGCTGGACACCGGCTTCTGGGCTACTTCACTGGCAAGAAACAGCAGCATGAAAGTTCAAGAAAATCGCAGGAACCAACTGATTGGCTCTGTGATCTTCTGTAGCCGAGGCTGTGGGGGCCGGGAAAAACGATGGATATGGTCTGGAAATTGCGTCCCAATTATGACGTCCAGCCAGCACAGTGAAGGGGTATGGAGATCCTTGAGCCTGGATCCTAACCCAGGAAGCACAGGGCACGATGTTTAGGGTGGGTAGCCCAAATGCCCAACCACACAACCACTCACTATGGGTGATTCAGAGACAGCAATTCTGATTGCCAATCAGATGTCTTGGTTCCACCTCCTCTACAATCTGATTCGTTATCTCTCTGAACCAGTCATAATTCATTCTACTCTCAGAACATTTTCTGTAAATAAAGCTCTCACAAGCACATGGTTTGTACTGATGGACCTGCAGCGGAACTCCAGAATAGGGTCTTCACTGCCCGTTGTGGACTGTAACTATGACAAATGATATACCAGGTATCTCGAACAAGACGCAACCAGAATGTCTGCACCACCAAGGCTCAGACACCGGGCCCTAAGTGCTAAATGCTAATGACCCAGCCCCGCACCGGCTCTGTCGTCAGAAGGCCTTCGGCTAAAAGCTGGTCCAGGACAGAACTTGGGCTAGAATTTGCCCATTTCAGGCTGACTTTCCCGTTGCCAATAGATCTGAAACCCGTTGCCAATAGATCTGAAAATTCAGAACCACCTGACCTGTTTGGGCTGGGCCTATTCCAGCCCTCTGGCAAGTGAGCTGTGAAGAACAGAATAGGCAGAAGGTGAACGATTACCTGAGAGGAGTTACTGTCCAATCAGACACACCGCTGCTCTTACAATGGGGCGTCCATTGTAAAGCTGAGATGAAGCCCGTGGACCATGGACACCACAGCTAGGATGTCAGGATCCCCCTAAGTGACAGCGAATGAGCGAAAAAGCTAAGCATGGAGTCTCTTAATTATCCATCTGGAGAATAAAGATGAAAGTGTCATAATCTCTGGGTGAGAAGCAACATAGTTCCCAAAAAGTGCCTGTTAGAACGATGTGAGTTTAAATATTAAAGCTGTTATGATCGAGATATTAAAACGCTCACACAGCAAACAATATAGATGTGGACCTAGTTCCTATAAGAAGAGAGTTACCACACAGCAATGTTAATTAAGGATAATGACAGCTGGTAAGCAACATAGCGATCCCGCAGTGTTTGAAAAACATGCCGCGTAAGTGAACTGTTTAGCCATTAATTGGACCTGAGCAGAGACACCACTGTGTTTATGGTAAACAAGTCAGCAGCCATCATTTCCAAGCCACCGATCAGAGCTCAGGCGTCTCCTCGGCCGTTTTGTCGAGTTGGAGTCCTAAGGCGTGGTTCCCATCCAGAGCGATTTGCCGCCTCACAGGTGTTATTACGCGGCCAGAGAGAAATGTCGCTTGGGATCTCTCACCTCTGATGAGATTCTTAAACATTGTGATTCATAGTGTTTGAAATGCTAAACCTGTGAGAGGGGAGGGCGGCTTTGCACATATAGTATTTTCCCATCGGCGACCCTGGATTCGCACAGTGTTATTGGTGTGTCTCGTTCTGTGTACAGGTTGCCTGTTATTCTACTGGACAGCAGAAGAGTTCAGCCAAAGGGGTCGGAGTAGTACCCATTTATTCAGCTGGAAATTCTGACTAGAGCAAATGGCACTACAGCCTAGAATGCAAACCTCTGGAATGCAAACCTTTAAGGTTACTCTAGTTACTGGTCGCCCACATGAATAACATTTGCTTAATGTAGTCTTAGCATCAATCGAGTCTATTGCAGGAGGTCCAGAGCACAAGGCAGGGGGCACCCCGGACCAGATGCTGGTCCAGAACTGAGGGTGCCCCGGACCGGATGTTGGTCCGCAGCAGGGGGTGCCCCAGACCGGATGCTGGTCCGCAGCAGGGGACAGTCTCCCATACAAGACATCAACACACTTATAATCTGAAAGTCATTGGATTTTGGGAGCAAACCCACACTACACCGAGGCAATCAGGGCTGGAATGAAACCCACAGCCCTGGAGGTGTGAGGTCTTTCTTCTACCTGCCAAGCCAACACACGACATTCTTCCCATGAGCCCTACATACGGAGTGTAATACTCGCTTTACCAAACCATCACACACTCAGTGTTTTTAGCATAGCAGGCTGTTCTGTCGCTTTACAGCCACCATGCAGCGTTTTGGTGACACGCTCACCACCAGCGCAGCCTCGGCCGTTCACTGACCGCTGCTCGCTTTGTCTCGCACCGCTCCCATGCAGCCGGTTGCCACGGAGCCTGCTGTGTTCTTTCTCCCGGCTTTTCTGACAATGACGCTTAGACGAGCAGTATAACGGTGAGCGATGGGGCTCTATGCAGATCCCCTGAAGTTCACAGTCCTGCTAACGGCTTTTTTTTATAACCATCCAACCCAGGTTGCAGATGTTATACGACAAATTGTATATAAGGTGGAGCATTTAGGTGCCTTTAATCTCAATAATTTGTGTTTAAAGAACACTTTCCTGCCAACGTGCACCTTAAATCTCAATGTTTTATACCTTTTGCTGGGCGTGTCAAACCTTTGTATGATTTACATAGACGACACACTTCTATTGAAAGCAGTAAAAAGGGGGGAAAAGCCTGGTATAAAATAAAATTGTCCTTTTTTTGTGGGTCAGGGGAATAACCCACTTAGGAAGTGCATAAAAGAGAACGGAACACGTAACTCCTGAGATGTCTGGACATGATGAAGTGGCTGTAAAGATCTTTGGAGATTTGCATTATGATAATTCGCTGGTGGAAGGAGGCGAGAGTGGCACTCAAACTGAGAGCTAATGCTCTAGAGTGACGCTTTCGCTAATGAACTGTTTCGGGGCCCTCCAAGGCTGTACTTCGGGAGGGAAGCGACGAAAAAAGTAAGTGTCCCGCACAAGAGCTCTGCTGCACCTCTGTGTCCAGCATGTAAACGCAGACATCCCAGCTCACCCAGAAGTTCCAAGAGTATCCCTGAATTTGACAGCAGCCGCCTGACACCCGCGAATGATGGAAGATGTCCCAGAAATCTGTCATTCCTCAGTAAAATGTCTTGGCAAGAAGTTTGGCAAATTTTAGTGTCACAACCTGTGTGTCCCCCCCACCCCACCCCACCCCACCCCCGGGCAATGAATTTTGCTGCCAGCACCCCCCCCCCCCGTCCGCCACTATCACATGGTTCAGAAATTTCTCATTTTACTGCCAGCACTAGCTGCTCCACGCCCTCCTGATTGACAAATCAACATGCCTCAGGTGTGATGTCTGTAAACAAGTCAGGTATGTGAGTGTTATGAAGGTCTGATTCACCACGGGAGCTTAGCAACAGGAAGAGGCTAGCAGCTCTAAGCTATTTACGAAGCAGCTCACGGGCCATTAGATAAAACGCGTTGGCACAAGCTCGTGATGAAAGCGCTCCCTGACCACTTAGCGTGACCCCTCCCAGCGGCAGCCGTTGCCATGGTTTTGTACCCAAGACCACCACTGTCGCTTTGCTGGGGCTTCGCGTGGGTCGGCTGTGGTTGATAAACCGCTGAGTGATGTGACTGATACATTATTGATTCGGTTCAACTGTGAGGTGACGGTGTATAGTTTTACGTGTCGGGTTCCCATGTTCCAGGGAGACCCAGTGGACTGAAACGGCGCAAGCGTTTGTCAGGGTTCAGGACACTAAGTCAAACAGAGGGCTACAAGATCAGCTATGTTGGGTGTTAATTAGCGTGAGTTTAAGATGACAGCCATGGGGTTACTCCCGAGTTGCTCTCACCTCACATAATCTACACTGAGGTGGCAAAGTAGCACAGTCGCTTCACAAAAGGTTGAATCCCATCCATGGTGCGTGTCTGCGTGCTCTGCATGTCTGCGTGCTCTGCGTGTCTGCGTGTCTGCGTGTCTGCAGGCATCTCCTCTTCGGTCTCTTGTTTCCTTCTCACATCTAAAACACTACAGTTTAGGTTAGTCTATCTCTTTAAAATGCGCTTAGCATATTTGTGTGTGTGTGAATTATGTTTAATTGACTTTGTTGGGACCAAACATTTCCCACAGTGTAATAAAAACCTGTAATTTTTCAGGCCCCCACAAGATAAAAATGCTCGTATTTCATTTGGTTACTTGTAGTTAAGGTTAGGGCTCGGTGGGGGTCAGGGGTGTTGTTGTCACGCCCGGCTCGTACGATCCTCCTGTGTGCCACGACCCCCTGATTATCCACCTGTGCTTCCCTGATCGTACCCAGCTGTGTCTAGTTATTTTGCTCCGTCTTGTGTATTTCAGTCCGTGTCTTGCCCTGATTCCTTGCCTGTCATTGATGTCAGTCTGCGTGAGATGTTTCCTGCACCCCGTTATTATAATAAATCCCCGTATTTCCCCGTATCCTGCCTGAATTGCCTGTTTCCTGCCCATCCGCCGCTCCCGTTAAATGGCGAACCTGACAGTTGTGATTGGGATGAGGGTTTTTCCCATATAAATGAATGGAAAGCTCCCGTAAAGATATAATTGCACACCTGTGTGTGTGTGTGTGTGTGTGGGGGGGGGGGGGGTATGTACAGTATATATGTGACCCATCGCCACAAGATGAGTCTTAAGTAGCACTGGTAGAACTGCACCCATAAGACTCATTTCGTGGTGATAGGTCACATATTACATTGCGAGGACCAAATGTTCCCACAAAATCTGTGAATGTCTTCAAAAACCAAAAAAGGCAAAAGTCGTGTTTCTTGTTTGGTTACTTATGGTTAAGGCTGGGTAGTCATAAAGGTTGTCATACATGGGATTAGGATTATGTCCTTAGAAATGAATGGGGTTAGGGTTATGAGTCCCTACAATGATATAGATACCTAATCTGTATTTCTGAATGTGTGTGTGTGTGCGTGCATGTATGTGTGGGCCCAGTGATGGACAGGCATCCTGTCCAAGGTGTCCCTTTTATCCTGTCCTGTGCCGCCCTGGACAGGCTGCAGACAGACGCCGTCCCCTCTGTCCTGTCCTGTGCCGCCCTGGACAGTCTGCAGACAGACACCGTCCCCTCTGTCCTGTCCTGTGCCACCCTGGACAGGCTGCAGACAGACATCGTCCGCTCTGTCCTGTCCTGTGCCGCCCTGGACAGGCTGCAGACAGACACCGTCCCCTCTGTCCTGTCCTGTGCCGCCCTGGACAGGCTGCAGACAGACGCCGTCCCCTCTGTCCTGTCCTGTGCCGCCCTGGACAGTCTGCAGACAGACGCCGTCCCCTCTGTCCTGTCCTGTGCCGCCCTGGATAGGCTGCAGACAGACACCGTCCCCTCTGTCCTGTCCTGTGCTGCCCTGGACAGGCTGCAGACAGACACCGTCCGCTCTGTCCTGTCCTGTGCCACCCTGGACAGGCTGCAGGCAGACGCCGTCCCCTCTGTCCTGTCCTGTGCCGCCCTGGACAGTCCCCCTGTACTGGCTAAGTATTTTTCTATGTTGTGATTCATTTGCCATATTGTACCCACTTATTTATTACTTCTTTATTGCCTTCGTATTGCTCATTCCTATAATGCACTGTTTTGTCCTGTACTGTCTTGTCTTGCGCTGCACTGCTGCCTGTCCCATCCCTGGTGCCCTGCAACTGTGACATAAGAATTTTATGACACTTAAAAAGCAGCTATGGAAAATGGATGCATCGTTTCAGTTTTTGCATTCATTTATAACGAGGCGAGTTTGATTTAGGAGGCAGAATGTGTCAGGCAGGGCAGACGGCTGCGAGTCACACACACAACGCATGGAATGAGTCAATGGGCTCTTTTAATTTCATACCTCGCATCCCTTGGAATAAAGCACCGCATGCATCAACGTCAAGTGAAATAGAGCACAGGGTTCACGTTAAAACAATCAGAGAGTGCTCTTTGTACACGCTCAGTGCAGCGTTAATGCACAGGTCACATGTATTTGCCTTTCCCGCATGACTGTGCCAAACCGCACCACACCGTGTCTATATATAACTCGACGACCTCCGGTGCAGAGACACTAGCTCATTGCGCCCTGACACATGTTGGCTCCCTCCCAGGGGAAAAACAAACATCTCTGGGTTTTCTTATTTCTGCTTTCCCCCCCCAGATAAACACAGCTTTGGTGAATGTAGAGATGACACTTTCAGCTATGACTAACGTCTCCCATTCCTCCAAAGAGAAGCAATTTTGAAAATTTCCCAGAAGACATGGTGAGAGCAGACCTCTACACGGTGACAGCTCTTACCAGAAAAAAAAGAAAAACATCACAAGGGTTTTTGCATAGCTTAGAGTAAGAGTGTCCACTAAACAAACTAATATAAACACAAAATAAAGACGGTACTTCCTGGTGCAGATGACAGAGCCTGCAATGCTGTGGGAAGTCAGGTAGGATCTCTCGCAAATTCATTCTTAAAGAATTCCAACAACTTATCATGATTTGCCAGTGTTCTAGTCCCAGGCTAGAGATCGCCTGTCCATGGGTCCCTAGCCAGAGAGAGCCCCCCATAGGGTCCCAGGCCAGAGTCTACCCCTCCATAGAGTTCCAGGCCAGAAAGAGTCCCTCCATAGGGTTCCAGGTCAGAGAGAGTCCCTCCATAGAGTCTCAGGCTAGAGAGAGTCCCTCCATAGGGTCCCAGGCCAGAGTCTACCCCTCCATAAAGTCCCAGGCCAGAGTGAGTCCCTCTATAAGGTCCCAGGCCAGAGAGGCCCCTCCATGGGTCCCAAGCCAGGGAGAGTCCCTCCATAGAGTCTCTGACCAGAGAGAGTCCCTCAATAGAGTCTCTGGCCAGAGAGAGTCCCTCCATACAGTCTCTGACCAGGGAGAGTCCCTCCATAAAGTCTCTGGCCAGAGAGAGTCCCTCAATAGAGTCTCTGGCCAGAGAGTGTCCCTACTGTACATAGGCAATTTACAGCCAATTAGCAAAAAAAAAAAAAACAAAACAAGATGCATAACCAGGGAAGGGCCCTGTCACACTAGCATGGGGGCAGGAGCACCGAGCAACAAGATGCTTATCTATGTGATTTCAGCTATTTATTAGTTAGTAAAACAGGCATGATTCAACTACACAATAAACATTTAAATAAAATTAATACATTTACACAAAGATCAATAGAATATACTAATATAATAATAATGTGATTTATACTTCATACAGTTTGTAGCACTTTGCACTTCCAGTTTTGAATATTTTCCCTATGTTGCATATGTGTGCGCTAGTTTTCGCCCTCAGTCCAAAAACATGCAATAAGGCAATCTCTAAATTGCCCATAGCGTGTGATTGTTAGTATGACTGTGTGCTCTGTGAAGGACTGTGTGCTCTGTGAAGGACTGTGTGCTATGTGAAGGTAGGATGTCCCCTACCTTGCTACCTGGGATAAGATAGTTCCTTTTGTCCCTGTACAGGATGGATGGATGGATGGATGGATGGATAGAAGGAATATGGTATTCTATATATGTGATCTATATATCCTGTATATAGCCAATTGTTATCAAGCTTTCATTTATCCTGAATGAGCCAGCCACCAATGTTTGCGACAAGACAAAATAGAAGTGGCAAGTCAAATAGGTGTGACCCTTGTGGCACCCGCATCCTCACAAACTTGCATTTCATATTTCCTCTGGACTGGAAACAGGATTAGAATCAAGGGGGGGTCCAGGAAGAGTCTGACCCCTTCAGCTGCCCACACCGCGATGCGTCACTATGCTCGTATCCCAAGATAAGTGCCCAAGAAGTCGTCATACTTTATTTTTCCTAAGGTGTTATTTTAAAAATAGGTTCTTCTCTTCTAATCCCCAGGTAGCTTCGAACACAAACACCCATCTGTTGCGATCACAGGAAGAAAGAGCAGAATTAATCTGAACAAAGCTGCAAAATCCACCCCCCACCTCCAATTTCTGCTTATTGAATGTCTTGGTCTTGTTCCCCCCCGAACGCCTCCGCTAACTGAGATTGAAGCTTGATAACTTAATGGAAGCGGAGCCCAATTATTTTCTCGCTTTAAAGGGGAGAAAATTAAAAATAATAAAGCTGCGAAATGCCATTTAAAGCCTGTCAGGACGCGGGTGAAGTATATGTAACAATACAGCAAGAGAACGGTGGTGGTGGGGGGGGGAGAGAGGGTCACCGTGTGGGGAGGAAATGGGGGGGGGGGCAGAGAGGGTCACCGTGTGGGGAGGAAGTGGGGGGGGCAGAGAGGGTCACCGTGTGGGGAGGAAATGGGGGGGGGGCAGAGAGGGTCACCGTGAGGGGAGGAAGTGGGGGGGCAGAGAGGGTCACTGTGTGGGGAGGAAGTGGGGGGGGGGCAGAGGGTCACTGTGTGGGGAGGAAGTGGGGGGGGGGCAGAGAGGGTCACTGTGTGGGGAGGAAGTGGGGGGGGGGCAGAGAGGGTCACCGTGTGGGGAGGAAGTGGGGGGGGCAGAGAGGGTCACCGTGTGGGGAGGAAGTGGGGGGGGCAGAGAGGGTCACCGTGTGGGGAGGAAATGGGGGGGGGCAGAGAGGGTCACCGTGTGGGGAGGAAGTGGGGGGGCAGAGAGAGGGTCACTGTGTGGGGAGGAAGTGGGGGGGCAGAGAGGGTCACTGTGTGGGGAGGAAGTGGGGGGGGCAGAGAGGGTCACCCTGTTGCACTTGTTGTCTTGTATCCTGGCCCTTGTTTTAAAACAATTAAAATGGATATTAATAGTGAAACTATGAATTCTGTAAAGGGGGATTCGGGCTCAGTGAGCAAACAGGTTAGATGAGGAAGCCTTTCATTACAGCAGGATGTAGCGTGATGCTAGAGGACAAGCAGTTACAAGCCCAGTCTCAGGCAAAGGCGTCTGTATAAATGACGGTTGTGGGTAGGGGCATCATTCCAGATAAGCCTCTTTCACCCGGATAAGGGGCCATGAAATGCAACTTAACAATGACAAGTGGGTGCAACTGGCTAGTACAAGTATGGAGAAGAGGCAGGGGGAGGTTTATTGGGGAAGCCCCCCCCCCCCCCCGAAGTCGCTGTACTCAGGCTCCCTATCTCAGGCTGAGCTATATGGTGAGAAGCCAGACAGCTGGTTATTAATTGGAGGTGATGGAAAGTCACATCGACACCCATAGCCACTAATAACGTAGGATGCCATGAGGTCGTCCGTAGGTCATCTGTAAGGCCGTCTGTGGCTAAGCTCGAGGGCTCCCTTCTCCAAAGGACCCGACAGCAGATCAGTCCTGGTCCCACTGGGTCGTTTAATCTGTGCGGCTGTCAGGCAGAGTGAAGCCGTCCCTCGCTGAGCCTCCGGACTCATAAATGTGAGTGGATGTGATTCTGCTCTATGACACTTGAACATGAAAGTCAGTGACAGACGGATCTTTAAACCGTTCCCTGCAGGACAGCCAGGGAGAAACTCAGATAAGGTGCAGGGGCCGGGGGGGGGGGGGGCTTTCCCCTTGTCTGACTTTCCTGATTGGCCTGTCTGCATTGACATTCTCTGGACAACACGTCTCCAATAAGCAATGCACTCTTTGGGAGAATGATCTGGAAGGCTTGGAAAAGGAGACTTGGAAAGGAGACTGTTGACGGCCGGATATGGAGATGCAGGGAACGTCCAGCCCTGCTCTCGATATTAATCTGTGGTTTTATCCGCATTTTGAGGGTAGAATATTCTGCCGTTTGCTCAGCTTACCGGCCCCGCCATGTGGCTGGCTGCAGGTGCCTGATGCCGCCTTTGACGGGTCCTGAGCGTGGATGCTCGCAGAGGCGTGCTGAAGAGCCCATTTGCTGCTTCCTGAGGAGCCCACGATGTATGAAAAGCACCCTGCCGGAATGCACCCCCGTAGCAGTGACACGGGGAATAGGGGAGTGCAGGGGAGCAGCGAGAAAAGGGGGCATTGAAATACCGTTTCCCAGAGAGTGGCGAGCTTCGGCAACGTATTCATCCCCCGAGTCCGTGCCGCTGCTCCGCAGCTGCTTCGCCCCCCCCCCCCCCCCCCCCCCCCCCGTAGTCTCACAGCTGTGCCCCTAGCAGGGGGCTACGCCGCACTGGAAGCTGCCACTTAAAGCCCTGCTCTGTCAGGCGACTCCCCCCTCATAGTTCACAGTGGCGTCAAACCAGCCTCGCAATGTCCTATGAACGTTGCAACGAGGACAAACTGTGGGGGCAGAGCTATGTGGGGTGGGCGGGGCTTTGTGTATTTGGGAATTTCGGATAGGAGTGGGGTGGGGCCACTTGCATATACTAGGTGAGGGATTCCACATGTCCATGCAAATTGCTCTTTTGAGAAACCCAATCCTGAAACACATCTGGATCACAGTGGAATATTAGTTATAAGGCGTCGGACATCACTGTGCTGGGTTGGGCATCTAATGCTATTTTAAGCTGAAGGACGGCGCATGTGGCAGACAGTTCTCTGTTTCAGTTTCGCTCCCCTTCATCCAGCCGCTTAGAGGTAAATGACTTACACAAGAAGCCAAGAAAGTTCAATGGCAGCGACGAGCCACTTAGCAGAACTCAGGCCGTGCTTGAAGGAGCTCCTTCTGGCCCAGAAAAGCAATGATGTATGCGAGCAATAATACAGGTAAATAAAGACAGATGGGGCAGCGTGCGCGTGTGTGTGTGTGTGTGTGTGTGTGTGTGGGTGTGGGTGTGTGTGTGTGGGTGCGGGTATGTGTGTCTGTCCAGGAGGACGTGCGCAGGCGATTGTATCACTATTGCACTGTCGATGCCATCAAAATCAACCACGTAAGAGACACACATCAGCAACATCTGTCGAGGTTTAAACTGGGAAACATACACACACACACACACACAGCTACAGTATATATATGCTCTGACATGGATGCCCACAGGATGCAGTAACGCTGCCACTTAGGATGTGGACTCAGAACCTAAGATTGTTCGTTCACGTCCCAGAGGGTGCCCGGGTGTCGTAGCCCAGAGCAAAGCACTTATCCTAAAATAACCTGAAGTCACAGAACGTTCAGCTGAAGGAAGAATTGAAAGTCACTTTGGACAAAAGCATTAAGTGGATGCCATGAGCGAGCTGAAATGCTGAAGCTTCACAGATACACAGGACTCAGGCCGCCAGCCCTCGGCAAACACAGACGTGTTATCGGCAATTGATCATCAAGCCAAACTCAGACAGAAGCACCCGTTTCCCCTCCCTCTGCCTCCCCACGGACGCTTGCGATAACCCCTCTATCGGCACTCGTAGCAAATGAGAGGCGTTATCGCACAAGTTCATAACACCATTAATTTTGTCCGGAAAGGGGGAGAAAATTGAATCTGCCCTGTGAATCACATGGGGAAGATAAATCCTGCAAAGACATTGATGGTGCACATATCCGGGACATACCGGCCTTGCCACTGTCGAGTTACCAGCACATCCCACGAGCCTGGGGGCGTGGAGCTTCATTACAGCACATCATCTCCATCCTGACGAGCAAGCAAGTTCACTCTCACCCAAAAGCGGAAATTAAAGGCTTCTTTTGTCAGCTGGAGGAAGGGGCACTGCGATTATTGAATTATGGCCATAAACCCATGGCAGTCGCAGGACCCGTGTGGGAAGTGAGGGGGTGGGCCAGGTGCAGCCCACAAAACGTGTATTTTCAGTATAGTTCAGGCCAAAGAAGGCATCCTACTGAAGGTGATGAGGACCATGGTGGTACTCTGGAATGACCTGCACCGCATACAGACATTAAAATAAATGTAAAAGACAACAAACACTCACCAATATTGAAACAGCTTCTGGGAAGAAGTAAGAAAACATAAAGATGCACATTTCTGGTGCACACATTATCTTTATTACACCAAAACTAAAACTCCAGGTAGTCATAGCTAAGCAAGATGGAACCCATAGTGGTAAACGGGGCATCATGGGAAATGAAGTTCTTTATACTGTTGGAATAGGAATCGATCTATTGTTCAACTCCTTATCTAGAACATTTCCATGGGGACAACAGGACTGCGCCATGTTAATGAAATGGTGTGGGCTCCATAATAATCCTAATATGCTATTGTTCAGTTCTGAATTTCAGTCAGTTCACTGTGCATCTCGCTGATCTGGGAGCGATGTTTCAGTTTGGTTTAATTCCGGCGATTTGAGTTTCCGAGGTGATTTTTTGAGTTTCCGAGGTGATTTCTGGAGACTCCCTTGTGCTATTTCACTCCTGCACGAAATCCTGCTCGTCTGCGGAACTGTTTTCTGTAAACATTGTCAAAAAGGAAAGCAGGTCACGTCCCTCTTTCCGCTTGCTCAGTCCTCTCACAGGCAGGCACACAGGCTTCTCCTGCCTCTTGCTTGTTTACAGGCCGTTTAACAGATGTGGTGAGGCCCTCCGTCCATCCCAGACTGGGTGACAGTAGCCTATCCCAGGTGGCACTGGGCATCAGGCAGGGCACAGATCCAGGACAAGATGCCAGTCCACTGCAGAGCACGCAGTCAAACAAATAATGGGCGATTTAGAGATGCCGCTTCACTGTATGTCTTCGGGCTGCACAGCAGAGGGAGCACAGAGAACCACCGTGCTGCACCAAGGCCTCCACATGTAATGAAAGTCAAAGTCCAGGAGGGTATTAGTCATCATTACCTCATTCTGTATGCAAACCCTGAAATATATACAGCACTGTGCAAAAGTCTTAGACAGTCAAAGAAAATGATGTTTAAGTGATCTTCATGTTGGTCTAAAACCATGACATTATGTCTGTCAAAGTGTGTCAGCGTAGCCATTTCAGAACCTCTGCTAAAATCACCCCAGTATCTGAAACCACTGTCCAGTGCAGCCGTGTATATTAACATTACATTAACACACCTTGTATAACTAATCAATATCTCATTGACTTTTTAAAACTAATTAAGGTAATTAAGTGGGCTACTAGTAAAATTTAATAAATACATAGAATGGCTGAGGTGCCCCCGAGGAGAGGTTTGGGAACTGAAGTAGTGTTCTAGCCATGCAGGAAGATATCAGTAAGTTTTTGGAGAATGGTAGACATTTTTACTAGTTCTTATTGTGTTACTCCTAATTGGTATATGTTCCAATATTATATTATATTGTACTGATTGTCCGGAGTTAATGTGCATTTACTACCCAGAAAAATAACTTTAAACATGTCTTTTGACCACTTTTGTACTAGTACTGTATCAACATAGACTTTTGCTGCAGAATGATAAATATAGAAGAAGTCTGATTATCATTACAAGGTCCAGCACAGTATTACACTGCTCACACTATATATATATAAGCATGAATATATCGAGAAATTTCACAGGTAACACAATAACTTACGAAAAACGAAAAAATGTTACTGTCTGCTACTTAAAGTGCAATAACACGATAAGTCACAAATGGTCTATTCCAAATAACTGACAAACTGCTAATTCAGCACCTGATGGTTTTCATGAGCTGTTGCTTATATTATCCATCTCCTATAGGACAATATAACCGAACAATAACTATACCAGGACAGCAATTGGATGGAGGTCAGTTGGGGTAACGATTGGAGCATCTCTTTGGAGGGCATCCTTAAATCACAATCAGAAATATATATGCAAACACCTTACAATCTGTCAGAGTTCGCTGGGTAAGCCGGTAATTGCACGGGCAGGCAGGAAAGGATGTAGCAGGTAGCTGAAAGTCGGGGTAAACTGGGGATTTATTATGGGGACGACGGCTACGAGCAGGACAGATGAACGATACAGACATCTAACATCAATGACGGACGAAAAATCAAGATACCTGCAAGACGTGGACTGAAATAGGCAAGACAACAGAGTACAGCTGGGTACAATCAGGGAAGCACATGTGGATAATCAGGGGGGCGTGGCACACACGAGGATCGTACGAGCCGGGCATGATACAATCCATTATCTTTATTTATTATTGTCCTTTTTAACACACTGACACTTACTGGCCTACAGTGACACTTACTGGCCTACAGTGACACTCACTGACATTCACTGACACTCACTGACATTCACTGACACACACTGACATTTACTACCACACATTGATACATATTGAGAGACACTGATAGCCAATGACACTCACTGACATTCACTGACACACAATGAAACATGCTGACACACATTGAGGCACACTGGTACATAGTGACACACTCACGCAAGGTGCGTACAATCCATCCATCCATCCATTTTCCAAACTGCTTATCCTACTGGGTCGCGGGGGGTCCGGAGCCTATCCCGGAAGCAAGGGGCATGAGGCAGGGAACAACCCAGGATGGGGGGCCAGCCCATCGCAGGGCACACTCACACACCATGCACTCACACATGCACACCTACGGGCAATTTAGTAACTCCAATTAGCCTCAGCATGTTTTTGGACTGTGGGGGGAAACCGGAGTACCCGGAGGAAACCCCACGACGACATGGGAAGAACATGCAAACTCCGCACACATGTGACCCAGGCGGAGACTCAAACCCGGTTCCCAGAGGTGTGAGGCAACAGTGCTAACCACTGCACCACCATGCCGCCCCATACAGTGCTAACCACTGCACCACCATGCCGCCCCGCGTACAATCCATTACCTTTATTTATTATTGTCTTTTTTAACAGACTGACACTCACTGACATAAGTGACACTCACTGATAAACACACTTACTGCCACACAATGATACACATTGACACTCACTGACACACAGTGAGACTCAATGACACCTACTGACACGGTGACACACAGAAACCCACACTGACGCACTGTGACACGAATCGATACTCACTGACACTCAGTGACAGTGACACACATTGGCTCACATTGAAACACACTGACACTCATACAAAGTGCGCTTGGGTTCAGGCATTAGGTGATGTCACACGTGATGCACCCATACGTCCTTGTGTGCTAAAGAATGGGTCACCATTGACTGCCACTCAAATCATTCTACCCATAAAGAAACCTCTGCGTGCAGATAGTACTGTACCTTATTTCTGTTTTAACTTACCAAATATTTAATCAAGCTTCGTTTTGACAAGAAACCAAACATTAAGTCATATTAATCCCCGAATCTGCTAAACTAAGTAAATTCAGGAGAAATATAGAATTTACCTCAGATTTATGCGTTTATGACACTTGGCCCTCTAATGTTAGTGACAGAAGTGCCTTTAAGGCAAGCTATGTCACTATTTGTTACATGATTTCAAGAATATTAAAGAATATTAGTGATTTAGCGTATGTAGGTTTCACATACCTCACCTGATCTGTAGTATCTGTTAGTTTTAACTCCCTGTCCTTTTGTGTTCTGTTGCAGAGCCCAGCCACCTGCATACTTGGCATTATTAAATCCATCAACCCCCCCCCCCATTTCTCTTATGGGAATTCCACATCTGCTCCCTTTTCTACATAGGCACTGTTCCCACAGCACTCACACACACACTGTCAGTTTAAAGACACACGTGTCTATTTCCATTAAGAAGAACCTTTCTGTGTTTATTGCTGTGCTGGGTTCCTTCAGCATGTACTAATCTCTATCCGCTGCGTATGGCTTGGTTTGGGCAGGGACACCCTTCACAGAGGGTGATGGGCTGTGACGCCTCCCCCCCCCCCCCCCCCCATCCCCCCCCGCACGTGTCAGCACCGATTTTCCTTTGGCTCTCTGCGGTCACACTCACGCATTCTGGAGGCAGGTGATGACAAGCTGGGCTACGCTATAATTAAAGCGTTCGGGTGACATTAAACACTGTATAAGACGTTGAAACTTGAAATGCAGGATCCTTTGTGGGTGGCCAGTGTCACTGCTATAAAACCAGTATGCGTCATTCATGTTTTACATTTTTATTTGTAGACTTAGGATCAGATGGTAAGGTTACCTATGGCCAGGGATGAACATAACTGGTACGGAAGTATGCGTTTACTTTTAAAAACAGTACGTGTGACAATCTATTGTAGTAACGGTGTAGATGCGTATTTTATGTGCATTTGTGCTGATATGAATACAAATAGCATATAATGCATTTTAATCTTTATATATAAACTCTACTTCATTTGCAGTATACAGGTTAAAATGCGAGGTATTTTCTTGTTATGTCAGCGCAAATGCACATATAATAAGTACACATTTACAAACAATCAACTGTGGCACGCATCGTTTTAAAGGTGAATGCGTACTTGCGTACCAGTTTTGTCCATCCCTGCCTATGACCCCTGGAGTTAAAGGCTTTGGTCAGGGGCCCAACTATGGCATGATTACTTTGCCAGCCTCAGGATTTGAACGGACAACCTTCCATACATGGGCACAGATCTCTATCCTCCTGACCTGCTCAGCACCCACAGCATGCATGTTTGTTTTTATGCCTATTAAGGTTATTCTATAGTAACTGATGTCACATACAAGGTGTTCCCCATGAATACGCATAAGGATTCTCATCAGCCTGTCATTGGTAACCATGTGTGATATCAAAACACACCCATGTAAAGCGCCTTGGGGCATTGTGAAAGGTGCTATATTGAATTGAACTGAATTGAATTGAATTTCAGAAATCCTTATCTGCTGGTGTTTTACATTCTGATTGAATAACCCATATTCAAAAAAAGGGATAGAAGTAATCCAGCAAACTATAGGCCAATCAGGTTAACTTGCATAACTGGAAAAGTAATGGAAGCTATAATCCAAGGGAAAATGGTAGATTACCTGGATTAAAATAACATTCTGAGGGATAGCCAACATGGATTTAGGAGAGGTAGATCCTGTTTAACTAATCTACTTGAGTTCTTTGAGGAAGCTACAAGAGAAACTGATCGCAAACAGGCCTACGATGTGATCTACTTAGATTTCCAGAAGGCCTTTGATGTTGTCCCCCACAAATGGCTCTTGCTTAAGCTCAAAGCTGCAGGGATTTTAGGAACTGTAGCAGCTTGGATCGAAAACTGGTTAACAGACAGGAAGCAGTGAGTAGTTATTAGAGGCACAATGTCACAGTGGGGTACCACAGGGTTCAATTTTAGGACCACTATTGTTCCTAATTTACATTAATTATACTAACATCAATACATACAGTAAACTGGTTAAATTTACAGATGACACCAAGGTGGGTGGTGTAATAAATACTGAACTAGCAGCACAGAGGCTACAACGGGATCTTGATTTAATTAGCAGCTGGGCTGATACCAGGCAGATGAAATTTAATGTAGATAAATGTAAGGCGATCCATGCAGGGAGCAGAAATATAAAGTACAGATATTTTAAGGGTTCCATTGAAATAAAAGTAGCTGATTACGAGAAAGACCTCAGGGAGTAAGTTGATGCTTCTATGTCCCACTCTCGCCAGTGTGGGGAAGTAATAAAAAATGCCAATAGGATGTTGGGTTACATCTCTAGATGTGTGGAGTTTAAGTCAAGGGAGGTGATGCTACGATTATACAATTCCTTGGTACAGTAAGACCCCACCTAGAATATTGTGCGCAGGTTTGGTCACCATACCTTAAGAAGGACATTGCTGCCTTGTAAAGGGTGCAACATAGGGCGACAAGAACGATTCCTGGTCTTAGAGGAATGTCTTAAGAGGAGAGGTTAGCTGAGCTGAATCTATTCAGCCTCGCGCAAAGGAGATAAGGGGGGACATGATCCAGGTATATAAGATTCTAACAGGTCTGGATGCTGTTCAGCCAAAGGGCTACTTTAATATTAATTTAAATACTAGAACTAGTGGCCATAAGTGGAAATTTCGCGGGAGAACATTTTAAACTGAATTTGAGAAAACACTTCTTTACACAGCATGTAGTTAGAGTATGGAACACTCTTCCTGCTAGTGCAGCACAAGCTAAAACCCTGGGTTCCTTTAAATCAGAGCTGGATAAGATTTTAACAACTCTGAGCTATTAGTTAAGTTCTCCCCAATCGAGCTTGATGGGCCGAATGGGCATGAATTTCTTATGTTCTTATGAATGGAATGGAATGTGGAAGATGCATGGATGATTACTGTAAGGGGGGCAGGTAAGGATTCTATGCCCATGACCAGAAGGTCACTGGCTCAAATCCCAAGGTCGGCAGACTGATGTTATCATGTTATCGTTGGACCCTTAGACACTAAATGCTGCAGGCACTGTCTGACTCCGCTTTCTCCAAAAATGTCATTGCTTTGGATAAAAGAAACCGCTACATCAAAGTAATATATAATATATATTCTGAACACTCCATAGTTTTGGCACTCAGTTAGATTTCCATAAGAGATTTTAAAAACACTTTTTGATCACTGTGTAAAATTCTTGCCTTTGATTGGCCATAAGATGCCTTTATACCCCGACCAGCCCGAGAGCATGGCTGGCCGTGTCCTTTGCTACGGAGGTGTGTGCTGAAGGGTCCAATCCCCAGTCACCACTGTCCAATCTGCTCGGTCTGCCACAGCCCTCAGCCACTTGATCCAATTGATCGCAGCCCTGACGAAGCCAATTAAATTGCACTTTTCCAGCCCTCTGGAGCTTAATGAGAGATGAAGCGGAGTGGCAGCTTGAGTCTTAACCGCTAAGGTGCTGCCTGGTCAGTCGCATTAATGGCCTGCAGGTATCCGTTTCACACCATAGGTTCCCGACCCATAGTGCCGGCGTGTTGGTAGAACCACGCAGCAGTTCTGACACCCTGTGGGTTTACACCAAGTTGCACGGCATGTTTGAAAAGGTAGGTATTTATGTACAATGGCTTGACTGATTTACTCCTGTGGGCAGGGCTGGGTGTTTTGTTTTTGGGCTCACGCTCGCAAAGTCATTCTGCCTTTGTGTGAAGATGGCTGCATCCTCATCAAGTGTTTCTTTGTTTACGTTTATGAGCTTAGGCAAAATTTTCTGTTGCACTCCCTGTGTTTCATTTCCTTTCTTTTCGTGGCGCCACTGGGATACTATTGCCTCAGGTTGCATATAATGTTAACGGTAACTAGCAAGTAGTAAGCTAAAAACAGAATGTGTTTATCTAATATTTAGTGTAATGACTGTTTATGGCCAACAGGGGGCCCCCATGTAATTACACGGCTGGACTGGTGGTAAATATGGCCGCTACTTGCGAGGATTAGGATGTAGGGCAGGTAGCCCGCCCTGAGGAAAGCACAGCTATTCTTCCTTTCCACCTGGTAAACATTTAGCTGTGAAAAGGCTGGTTTCACACCTGCTCCCACTGCTTCCTTTGGAAAGCGAAGGTCCACTCCCCCCCCCCCCCCCCCCCCCGGCACCCCATTAACTCGGCACGGGCTCCATGTGTGGGCCCCGCCTCAGTGCCAATGTGTTCAACGTGACTTTTAATGTGGAAAAACCAGCACGCCGCTCCGTCGGTCTACCGCCCCCCCACCCCAGCCCCCGCACCACCATTCACACTCGAGGCCCCAGCACCGGCAGAGCACGCCTGTCTGGGTGGGAGCAAGAGCCTCCCATTCTGTGCAGAGCGTGAATTCATTTAGCGCAAATTAAAAATATCCATATTGCAGTATAATGCACACTGTTCTTCCGTGATGAGAGAGCATTAAATTACTCCCCGTCGAAAATTTCAAAACCATCTGCCATTTTCATTTTCATGTTTAACTGTCAATGGCCAGAGGCTCAAAATGTATCCATTTGGCAGCTTTTAAAATTACTTCCTGCTCGATGTTTTTAGGATGAGATGAAGGTGGGGGGGTAGGAAGGTGGGGGTTAGGCTGCGGCCGGCGAGTCCATCCTGACACCGTCTGCTGCCACCCCAGTGGGGTGAGCGCTCCTGATTTAAACCGTAAGCTGTGTATCCTGCTACCTCCTTCAAGTACTAATTTGTGTCAGGAGGATAGAAAATGCAAATAACCCGAATGTGGGCTCGTTAAGGAGTCCACGGTGAGTCACTTATAATTAGACTGGTCTTGAGGAGAGGCACTGCGGGGTTGGAACGAGAGGCAAGTCGTAAAAGGCTTTACTGTCTTGCTATGTTAAAGCCAGAATTATTTGTTATATTGTCTGATTTGCCTTGAATGGTTTGACCATTCCATCTATCCTTCTATCCACCAATCTTCCAAGCAGTTATGGGGTGTGGCTCATGGCGTGGTTTGGATGTTTATATATAAATATGTTTATATTTTGTTTTGCCATTAAATAATATATGTCAACATTTATTTGTCTTTTTGTTTATACATTATACAGTTGTTTCTACCACGGTTTCCACTACGTTCAAATTAGATGCCAAACTGCATTTTGTTGTCTGAGTCCTTAATCTGATCTAATCTAATCTAATCTAATCAATGAAAGTCATGAAATCTTTGATTTTCTTGTGTTAATAACTCTTAAATACTTTCTGAACAAGTATAGAGCTCAATAATGCACTGACTTCTATTTTAGATCTCTGTTACACCTGTCATGACCAGTTATTACCATCTGGGACTGTCTGCAGCAGACACTTCTCTGAATCATGCTGGGGTCTGAGGGGTTCCAGTGAAGCGCTACCCTTCTCTTCATGTCAGGGACTATATCAAATGCCTTTAGAAGCCAAGGTGCTCTTGAAAGTTGATTCTAGCTGTGGGATTCAATTTAATGCTGTCACCGGGAGTAAGTGATGTTACATGGCTACCTAGATATCTGTGATGGACGTTTTTTGATGAAACAGATGCTCAGGAGTTAATTAGATTGAGCTGTGACAGTATTTTTTTATGTGGCTCCCTCAGCAATATTAACAATATTGTCAGATTTTTTAATCAACTCTTTGCTTGCACGGATATAATTTTTTCCCAACAGTTTATCTTTTAATTCTCACGTTATGAATTGCATTGTTGAATTCCTGGATGTGAAACAAATTAAGAGTCTTCTGTGCTCGCATTCGCTATGCGCCACAGTTCAGCAAACAATGAAACACAAGAAAATCCTTCAAAAAAAAAAAAACTGCAGGATTTATAATTGCCTACCACGGGCCGCACACGGCTGCTGCGAATGGCTGCGCCTGTGCAGCCGCGCAGGGATGCGGGGACGCGGCCAGGCCGAACAGCATGCTACAGAACTCGCAATACCTACAGGGGCCGGAGTCCTCACTGCTGAATAAAATGCATCTTTCACAACGTCGAACATTGACTTTCCTTCTACAGCTTATTTTGGATCCGCCGTAGTTCATCTACCAGAAGCATGTTTTGTGGAGACGGCAGGCTCCGCCTTTCCTCGTCCTTAGCTGCAGCGTCCTGTAATGTATTCATATTTGATTTTTGGGGGACTCTAGACCTCATAAATTAGCTACTATGCCTCATAATGTATTCATATTAGACTACAGCGTCTCATTATAGAAATTAAAAGAGGGTGATTAAAACAAACCAGACCTCACTTTTGTGTCAGGCATAAAATACATGTTATAATGAGTACTGTCTGAAAAGCACACCTTTTTAAACGTAACCCTCTTAACGAAGCGTACATAATACTCAACATGAATAATGACAGGGAGCATTTTTATATCTGTGATTTTCTAATAGTTCTTGCAGACTGTAGCAAGCATTTGTTTTGTTAGAGGAACGGTGGATGTTACGTTGTGAACCTTGCATCATTGTTTACCTACAGGGGAGCAGATGTCAGGGGTTAGCGTCCAAGTTTCAGCTCTGTGCTTCAGCACCGTGGACAGCAGCCTGCTTTGCTATAGTCTTCATGCTAGAGTGATGTCAGACAGCCTCCTAGCGCTGCCCTGTTCGTTAAGAGGTGGAGATGACAGGGGCTAAAGTGGCAACGTCACTTTGGAATGTTCTGGAAGGTCTGGGATGGACAGGGATACCCTGGTGGATTCAGCTGGCCCAGCACTTGGCAGGAGCCTTTGAATACGTAAAATCATTCATAAAACTGGACGAGGGGCCCAGGATTATGTGTTTTCTGGGGGCCTGGAATTTTTAGGTACACCCCCTGTTTGGGACGCATGACTCTGGGAATTTGGTAGCTTCAGACACAGCTCTGAAGTACAGCTGATATGTGACATTGAGAGCTTCCTGGTCACGCTTCCCTGTGCTTCTGCCACAAGGCCTGTTAAGAACCTCTGTCCAGCTGGCGCAGACAGAGCATGCGGAGATGGGTCTGCCACTTGTTTCACTCCCCATCAAGGGCATCAAGTACCGCCTACAGTTAACGGACGGTTTGGCGTATATGACAGCATGTTTCATTATTTAGGACATTATATTTAATAAATAATTATTACCATATTAAAATTATATGTGTGTTTTTAAATATTTAAAACATATATATTTTTGCTCCATGTGTCAGTTCTTTACTTTGTGATGAGCAAAATCATATGAAACAATTTCCTTCTAGTGGCACAGCTATAGTTTCCATTAAAGTCCCTTAAGAAATTACTGACCAATCGGATCACAGTGAATGCTAATGATGCCACGGGCGACGCCCTCATTGCCGCCATCTCCCACTCTGAACGACTGGAGGTTTGAGTTCAATCAGGTCAGAGATTGGCTCATTAACTAGTACAGACTTTGAGACAAGGCCACTCTAAAATGTTACACAGCTCCTCTTGTACTCTCCCGTCTCGATCCCCACCATTACTTTTAATTTCGGTTTGTTCTTTTTTTGTCTTTTTTTTTCAAGACACACTGACAATGAGGCGGTTACAAATTAATTAAGGTTAGACGCTCTCATGGTGTCAGCCAGCCTGCTTTTATCCCAAAGCGCTCATTCTGAGGCGGAGAGCTGAGTGTCATGTTCCCTCACAGTGTTGGTGGGGGAGATGCTCGCCTGTACATTAACTCCATGTGCAATTACGCGCTGGAGCTATTAATCACTGCGCCTGACGTGTTTATGCTAAACAGGAGGAGTCTGGCTGCGGCTCGCAGACGGTACCTCGATCCCTCATTCTGTCACGGGACAGAAAACGGCTCGCACCCCCAGCCGAGACGGGTCTAAAAATCGCTGAGTGGCCTGTCGCATTACCACATAAAGAGCCTCTCTTGGCTAATGTCGCATAGCTGCAAAATGATGGAGAAAGTCTCGCAGTAACTCACTCCCTGCTAGCCGCTTACATCGAGACAGGAGGCGATGAAGATGCTATGGGATACATACCGACATGTGTGAGTCAATTAGGTGCAGGTGCGATTTTTAATCACCTACGGTCCACAGTGTCCAGATATGGTCTCCAAAAGCCCTTGATGTCTCCCCACAACTTAAGTGAGGAGCCGGGCTCAATCTCAGACACATTAGGACACACTTCTGCGCTAATTTAGGTGCTCCCATTGAGCCAAAATGATTATTAGTGTCGAGCGTGGCGAGAGGGGGATCCATCCTGCTTAGACGGAGACAGAAGTCATACGAGGCCCTTTATGAGTTTCCTGTGGGGAGATGGAGCTGCCATTACTCAGAGTTTGTCAGGGGCCACCCTGGTCTGCCAGCACGGCGCTCAGGTGCTCGGGTCCCCGGCGAACGAGATCTAAAAATAAGACCTACATGGAAAAAGCTATTTCAATGTTTATCAGCCTCCAGCTCGAGAAATGGGAAATGAAAGCCTGGCGCTCCAGTGCCTGTGGCCTGATTCCATCCAGCTGCAGTCCAAAATGAAGAACTTTGGATTTAAAACCCTAGTGTCAGGCCGTTTTCAGGAGGATGAAATCCGAGGTAACAGGCATCAGAAGGGTTTTGGATCTCTGTTCCATGTGCTTGAAATGATCTTTACCACTTCTACTGCTTTGTGCTGAATAATGTCATTTATTCAAAATGCTGCCAAACAGGGGTATATACAGGGGCTATGTGAGGGCAGGGCTGAGAGAGAGAGAGAGAGAGATGAAGGCTGATTGGCCCTCTCCCTGTCACTCGCTGACTCAAAACACACCACTAGCGAATGATAAGGTTCACCACTATGGATGAATTACGGCTCCTCTTATGCCTCCCAACTTAAAAAACCAATCCTATAACCACCTTCATACCTTTATCACACATGGAAACGATGGAATTAGTCCAATCAAGAGGGTCTTCGATGTAATCTTATCTTGCCACGCTTGTCTCAGGTAATTCCAAATGAGAATCGATCCTGTAAATTAAAGCTGGTTTAGGCACAGAATAATCACAGCCCTTTCATGGTCGGATTTGTGTTCATAGTCTTGCAGAATACACAAAAAATTGTTCAGTTTTTAGAAAATAATGCCCACTATTAAATATATAACATAATAATTCCCAAAGCAGAGCTTTTTCACCCTGCATAATATACAGTGCTTCTGAATGCAGCTGTAATGTAAATATCCAGGGCCACCCTGGATGGGATGAGTAATTATATAATTCCTCTGAATGTAGCTATATTAATACGCTTATTACCCAGCATGCACCTGCACCACCATCACTGGGCATGCTCTTCTCTGGGGAATACCACAAGCCGGCTCAGATAGACACCTGCCATAGATAAATTTAAATCTGCACTTTTTCCTTGTGCAAAAGCTACCTCAAGTGCTCACATTCCTACTCATTAACGGTGAGTCGTCCCGTAATCGGGGAGACAATGGCTGGCAGCCCACAGAGAAATGTGATAAAAGCAGTTACTCTCGGCTTTATCCTGTTTTCCTTGCCCAGATATTCCCCCCATCCTCTGTGACCCATCCTTCTTATTCTGCCTATTATGATGGAAATTGCCAATGTTCTTTACTGCACATCCATTTAGGCTACAGCTGTTATTCATTGTCAAGAAATATGAATTTATTATACTGCATGTTTGACAACGCACTGTAATTTATAACATAGGAGGCGTAAAGTGTTGTACAGGGCTGTTCTGTCTTCATAAAGATGACTCTGTAGTTTTCTTGCTGGGGGGGGCACTAAACCCATTAGAGGGAAGTTTTGTGTGTCTGTTTCCAGGGCATTGCTTCAAGTACAACTATTTAATTGTCCCAGTTTCCTGTGGACGGTAACTGTGTTACATGTTCTTACAGGTAACTTTGTTGTGTTATATGCTCTATTTGTGGATGGTAGCTGTGTTACTGTACATGCTGTTCCTGTGGATAGTTGTTCTGTTACATTCTCTTCCTGTGGACAGTGGCTGTGTTATCTGATCTTTCTGTGGATGGTAGCTGTGTTACTGTACATGCTGTTCCTGTCGATAGTTGCTCTGTTACATTCTCTTCCTGGGGACAGTGGCTGTGTTATCTGTTCTTTCTGTGGATGGTAGCTGTGTTACTGTACATGCTGTTCCTGTCGATAGTTGCTCTGTTACATTCTCTTCCTGTGGACATTGGCTGTGTGATCTGTTCTTTCTATGGATGGTAGCTGGGTTACATTGCGTTTATGTGGATGGTAGCTATGTTAGATGTTCTTCTTGGTAATTTTGTTGTGTTGCACACTCTTACTGTGGACAGTAGCTGTGCTACATGCTCTTATTATGGATGGTGACTGTGCTACATGATCTTCTTGTAGATGGTTGCTGTGTTACCTGTTATTTCTGTGGACAGTGGCTGTGTAACCTGTTATTTCTGTGGACGGTGGCTGTGTTACATTTTCTTCCTGTGGAAGGTTGCTGTGGTTCCTGTTATTTCTGTGGACAGTGGCTGTGTTACATTTTCTTCCTGTGGAAGGTTGCTGTGTTACCTGTTATTTCTGTGGACAGTGGCTGTGTTACATTTTCTTCCTGTGGAAGGTTGCTGTGTTACCTGTTATTTCTGTGGACAGTGGCTGTGTTACATTTTCTTCCTGTGGAAGGTTGCTGTGTTACCTGTTATTTCTGTGGACGGTGGCTGTGTTACATTTTCTTCCTGTGGAAGGTTGCTGTGTTACCTGTTACTTCTGTGGACGGTGGCTGTGTTACCTGTTATTTCTGTGGACAGTGGCTGTGTTACCTGTTATTTCTGTGGACGGTGGCTGTGTTACATTTTCTTCATGTGGAAAGTTGCTGTGTTTCCTGTTACTTCTGTGGACAGTGGCTGTGTTACATTTTCTTCATGTGGAAGGTTGCTGTGTTTCCTGTTATTTCTGTGGACGGTGGCTGTGTTACCTGTTATTTCTGTGGACAGTGTCTGTGTTACCTGTTATTTCTGTGGACAGTGGCTGTGTTACATTTTCTTCTTGTGGACGGTTTGACGTGTTATGCACTTCTGTCATGGGTACAAATCCTTCTTGCAGTGAATGTTACTCGGAGATCCTTACACAGCACTTACCATGAGGCCTCCTAAGCTATGTTGATGTGAGCGGGCTCCTCTGCTCATTCTTTCACGCCAGGGAGTCATGGTGAGCCTCCCACTGTAACGGCAACACACAACAAAGCAGGGACATGTGTCTAATTGATCCCAGAGGGACCTCCTCACCCCCATCTTCCCAATATGATTTTGATTATTTTTTGGATTAGCAGTCCGAAAGGCATGCCAAAGCAGATGGGGGCTGGGGGGGCGTAGTGTGGTTTGCTGTGGGATGCACCGGGGGGGGGGGGGAATTCTATTCCTGTCTCCTGTGTAGTAAGTAGACCACTGGCCAGATGTGGCCTGTTGTGTCCCAAGCCCCTTACTCAAGGGTACCGTCTCTGCTTTCGGCGGCGGCGACTGCGACTGCCAGCACAGATGAGATGACATCATCGGGATTAACCCACAAGATTCGGGGAGCCTGGAAATGTGAGGGTTGGGTGTCATCTGGGGATCCGCGGAATCTCTGGTCCCGTTTGATGTTCACGGAGCGGAATGCGGATTATTGTCTCGGAATATTTCGTAGAGGATTTGTCACCAGCAGTAGCCCTCCCCCCCCCCCCACCCCCTCCCCCACTGAAGGCTAAAGTGTGATGATGGCTGGAAGCTACAGTAACTCCTAATGGGGAGAGGAGTGGTGAAGATTCACAAGAGCCAGATTGATCTGATGAATTAAGACCGGCTGAAAATCAGCTCGCATGTCCTTCTTTGTCTTTGCTGTTATAGATTACGCTCAGACTGGAACTGTACCCTAAAACTCGGACTAGCTTCAGTGTTAAGCTATCTGCCCCAGATACATCAAATTGAACCCAGCCTCATCGTGACTGTCAAAGTCTGACCTTGCTCTCAAACTAGTAAGATGGTTTTCGTTTTTTCTGGGTGGCTCGTTGACATCGTCGTTATCTGCGTTGTCCCCTGGGTGAGGCGGCCAGTCCGTCATGCTCTGGCAAGTATGATGCATCTTCATTTTGTTTTCACAAGCAGGCAGTATTTGCTCAAGTGCTGCCTCCCATAGGGTTTGTTCCCCCGGACCTCCAAGTCACGACCGCAGCTTCGTAGCTGCGCCTTTCCCCCCTCTGATACCTGTGATCAAAGGTGGCTGTCTGCCAGCCTGGGGTAGCCTGGTGTCTGACCATTCCTTTCCAAGCTGTCTGAACGAAGCCCCAAAGAGCTGTTACAGCCTCGATTCCCTCGCTAAGATATGGAAATGAGAGTTAGGGACTGACCATCCCCAGTACCCCTGTCCCTTCACCCCAAACCTGGGTGTGTTCAGTGCTCAGCGCTCCATGACACCACAGAGAGGTCCTGCTCCGATCTGCTTCACGGCCCATCTGTGTTCTGACGGCCGAAGACATGAGTCACTCACAAGCCTGAAGTCTAAGCGCCGCTATCTGCCAGAATCAGGAATGTACCTGTCGGCATTATCAATATACACGCACACAAATAAATGATAAGATATCTCTGCCACAAGCTACTCCTGTGGCCTGGACTCGAGTAAGAAAATCAATCTCAAAATAATCGATTATATTTCAAAACTGCCAGGTGATTTTCAAAGCCTGACACGGACATGTCATGTTGATTTCCTTCATTCTCAATCATTTTTCTCTTTCCCATGTAGCTGCCCAGTTAGACTAAATGCCACATTTATTTTCCAGCTGTAATGTCATTTGAGTAATCCCCCTAAATGTTGTCCAAATTCCCTAATTACAACACTGTGATTGGATCCTTGCAGCTGGCTGCCACTAGGGGGCCATGGCAACTGTCTCATTTTAGGGAAAACTTAGTCTGCTCAACATCCATCCATCCATTTTCCAAACTGCTTATCCTAATGGGTCGCAGGGGGTCCGGAGCCTATCGTGAAAGCAATGGGCATGAGGCAGGAACAACCCAGGATGGGGGGCCAGCCCAGCGCAGGGCACACTCACACACCATTCACTCACACACACACTCCTACGGGCAGTTTAGCAAGTCCAATTAGCTTCAGCATGTTTTTGGACTGTGGGGGGAAACCGGAGTACCTAGAGGAAACCCCATGACGACATGGGGAGAACATGCAAACTCCACACACATGTGACCCAGGCGGAGACTCGATCCTGGGTCCCAGAGGTGTGAGGCAACAGCGCTAACCACTGCACCACCATGCTGCCCCCAGTCTGCTCAACACGTGGAGGGTTTCCCGGTGGGTGTGGCTTCATCGGCTACCACACATCTGCCGCTACTTGCCGCGTAGTCTGATGATTGAATACCAGCCTATCTACCACACACGAGGCCTGCAGATTTATTCCACATAAGTGGGTCAGAACTTCAAACTAAAAACCATGGCTAGGTGTAGAACCACTCAGATGACTGAAAGTCAAAGCCTCAATAATGTGAAAATAATACTTCCAAATATATAACTGCTGTACAAACACAACTAAATGCCTCTGTCAACAAACAATAACAACAGTTTAGTGTTTCAGGAAATCTGACTCCATATCCCAAGATAGCTTTTGCTATACCTAGATAATATCCACCGTTTAAGGCCCAGGCGATATATGAATATATAACACAACAAGGAGTTATTGATTTTTTTCGGCAGTGGCATAATGAAGCAAGCTTTGTATTGTAGCTCAGGTAGTTTCCAAATTTCGGGATTCTGGATCAAGATTCATAGGTTGGAAAGCATTGGTTACATCCCCTGAGAAGTGTTGTAACAGACCGGCATATGAGGAGGGGTGCGAGCATTGGAGAGAGGTAGGGTCCACACAGGAAATGTCCTGCTCTGCTGTTTGCCTGTAGCTCCCCCGCTACCCGTGTCCCTGGAAACAATCTTTTCGTCCACAATACCGGGAAGGCGGCTCGCCAAGTGTGGAGAGGCCTGGTCCACCACAGAAATTGGTGCCGGAACTACCCCAATCTCCCTCGTGCCCCAAGGTGACAGATGCGAGGAGACGTGACAAACAACCGAGGCGCTGAAAGAAATGGGGACCGTCGTCCGGAAAATAAGGTCACCGTGACAGAATATCAGGCTCTCCTACGTGAACTGTCACAAGCGATGAAGTCCCTTCGCTGAGCACATTCCCCTGTTACCGATACCAGCGCCCGGCTACACCGGCTCACAAGTACTGACACGCCGAAATACTCACAAGTGTCATCGTGGTTAATTCAGTCTATGGCGACAAGCGCTGATACGTACAAACGCAAACCAGAGGCATATTTATTTTAACATGAGGCATAAATATGTTTACCTTGGCTCTGAACGCACTCACAGTTATTCATGCCGAGCGTCTTTTTCTTTGAAAAGCACGAACGGCGATTTTGTGCCGATAAACCTGTGTTATCGTCTGCCGCTCACACTCACTGCGGTCATTAGTTGGTGAACGGCGCTCGTGCGTGAGGGGGGCAGCTTGATATACGAGGTGTGTAGCTCCAGAATCTTCTTTGCACGTGCTCCATATAAAGGAGAATCGTTGGAATCAGCCCATTAAGTGCCTCGCTCTTACAACAGTGTGTTAAAGCCTCAGATTCGCTTTGTGGGTTTAGCTTGTATTGACCACCAGCTCGTCCATGAACCAACAAAAGCGATTTGGGCTTGTGATTAGTTGTGGGAATTAGCATTGATGAACAGTATATCATAGCCTAGCACATGGTACAGATACTAAGGTCAAGTCCCATGACCCTCAAGGTTACAGGTTCAAACCCGATGAGCTGATCTGTGGCCTTATACTAAGTTAGGCTGCTTAATCATAGGTAGAACGGGGAGGGGGTTGATTAATTAGGCCATTGTCCCTGTGATCAGAAGGTTGATGTCTCAAATCCCAGCCTCAGCAAAGTTGAGCCGTTGAGCAAAGCCCTTAACCCCCAATTACTGGCTGACCCTTTTTTCCTCAAAAAATGTTTCTTGTTTTGAATAAAATCACCAGCAAGGCTCTCTGTGACCCAAACTCCTCTAGGGATTCTGGATGTCATTTTGGACAACAGGCTTCTGCTAAATAAGTAACTGTAAAACATATTGCTATAAGAACAAGAGGTCCATCAGCTAAGCAATTAAATTACTTTTTTAAGGTGCAGCATTCATACGCATGAGTCTCTACCAGTATTTGTGTTGCATTAATTATGCAATCACACAACAGGCTGGAGCCCTGTTTCAGGTGTGTGTGCTGATGAAATAAGATTTTATGGCCGTCATAAAATGCTGAAGGCACACTGGCAGCTGACCATTAAGGCCCAGAGCATCATCCACATCTTTTCCGCTCCAAGGATCCTCGTGCAGATCGTTGCCATGTTTCACTGTCGTGGGGCCCGGCTGAATTAGTGACAACCTGTGCAAAATTCTGTGAAATGACGTGAGAGTCCTTAACGGCTCTCAATTATAGATTAGGGATTGAAATTAATTGAATTAGAGAGGAAGGAGGAATGCAAAGTGGGGATAATTCACATCTGCCAAAAAACCAAATCCGGAAGATTAACAGCGATGTGTTTTCTTCTTCCTGGAATCTCAGTAAATGTGGAACAGATAATTGGAATTTCACATTTGGAGAGTTGACGGGAAGATGGCAAATTCATTGAGGCGTGAGCGAATGACATCAGCCATAACCGAAGGACTGAGATGTGATGGCTTGGACGTCTCCATAAATACATAAAAAAACTGTGATTCATGCTTGGGATGCAGCCAGACTTTCGCCATGGCAAACGTGTGTGGGTGTGTGGGTGCGTGTGTGTGTGTGTGTGTCTGTGGGGGGGGGGGCGGGGGAGCGTGTGCAGATTCTAAATTATGAATGACTCAATTTACTCAGGTGGGATGGGCCAACATCCCCATGCGTGAGCTTTGTGTCCTGTGGATAATGCTTGTGTGATGGTGAACATCATATTCCAGGGATAATGAGATCATACCCTCACAAAGCCCCCCCTCACCTGCTGAGCTGCCCTTTTATCTGCCCCCCTGATCCCTCCCCCCTCACGGGATGATGTCTTTCATCATTTGCAACCTCTGATTTACACAGAGTGACACGGGCTCCCCTGTTCCTCAATCACACCGCTCTAAAGCTCTGGAGAAAATTAATGAAACGTTCCTGCTTGTGTCAACACGCGTTACTGCAGCAAGAAGCCAGCAGGGGGTGTGTGGAATCAGTGCGGGCTCTGAGCACTCATCGACATCTGCTACCGATCGCACGGTTTCAGGTAACGACTCCATGAGCAATGATTTATCTGGGTGGGGGACTTTTCCTTCCTCCCTTATAAAGCTTAGACCCCCCCCAGAAGAGGAACATTTCAGATCCTGTTTTGAATTTGTCTTTTACATCTTAAGGCTTAAAATTTTTTAACTGATGTTATAAGATCATTTTTTAAAATCTGATTATAATTGTAATGCCCTTAATACAGGCTCAGCCATAATGGCTATGTCTTTCAGGGAAAGTCAAATCAGAAACACCAATAGGTAGAACACGGTGCTTCTCGCTGTCCATGTCTGAGAGGACCTGGCTCTGGATGTTCCCTGCTGGAGGATGAGCTCTGCACATCCAAAGCTGAGACGATCAGAGCCACGATCACATTCTGCAGTAGCCTTTCCATTTTCCATGAGTCTGAGATCCATCCCAAGTATAAGGTTGCAAAGAGGCGATACATTTCTGGAAACTTTCCAGAGACTTTCCATTCCATAGAAAGTTAACCAGGAGAATTTTGTGAATATTCCAAGTTGGAAACTTTCCATGGGAATTTCTGGTTATATATGGGAATTAATGGAAAATTCCTAGAATTTTGCAATCCTAATTCCAAGAAATCCAAAACACCCTAAATATGATACCAGTCAATCACAGGACAATATCAAGGCACCAATATCATGTCTATGGAGAGTGGTGGGAATACTTTATGAACGCATGAGAACATGAAGACTCCTCACAGTGCCAGACTCAAACTGCCATCCCTGGAGACAGGAGTACTGCCCACATGCTACAGCTTCACAGAACAGAGATACATTTAATGCCACAATACAGGAACACTGTACTGGAATCCTTACCAGTGAAATATCAACGTTACAGGAACACTGCCGATATTGGAATCCTTACCAGTGAAATGTCAACATTACAGGAACACTACCAGTACTGGAATCCTTACTAGTGAAATGTCAACATTACAGGAACATTGTCGATATTGGAATCCTTACCAGTGAAATGTCAACATTACAGGAACACTGCCAGTACTGGAATCCTTACCAGTGAAATATCAACGTTACAGGAACACTGCCAATACTGGAATCCTTACCAGTGAAATATCAACGTTACAGGAACACTGCCAATACTGGAATCCTTACCAGTGAAATGTCAACGTTACAGGAACACTGCCGATATTGGAATCCTTACCAGTGAAAAGTCAATGTTACAGGAACACTGCCGATATTGGAACTCTTACCAGTGAAATGTCAACATTACAGGAACACTGCCAGTATGGGAATCCTTACTAGTGAAATATCAACGTTACAGGAACACTGCCGATATTGGAACTCTTACCAGTGAAATGTCAACATTACAGGAACACTGCCAGTACTGGAATCCTTACTAGTGAAATGTCAACATTACAGGAACATTGTCAATATTGGAATCCTTACCAGTGAAATGTCAACATTACAGGAACACTGCCAGTACTGGAATCCTTACCAGTGAAATGTCAACATTACAGGAACACTGCCAGTACTGGAATCCTTACCAGTGAAATATCAACATTACAGGAACACTGCCAATACTGGAATCCTTACCAGTGAAATGTCAACATTACAGGAACACTGCCGATATTGGAATCCTTACCAGTGAAATGTCAACATTACAGGAACACTGCCAATACTGGAATCCTTACCAGTGAAATGTCAACATTACAGGAACACTGCCGATATTGGAATCCTTACCAGTGAAATGTCAACATTACAGGAACACTGCCAATACTGGAATCCTTACCAGTGAAATGTCAACATTACAGGAACATTGTCGATATTGGAATCCTTACCAGTGAAATGTCAACGTTACAGGAACATTGTCGATATTGGAATCCTTACCAGTGAAATGTCAACATTACAGGAACACTGCCAATACTGGAATCCTTACCAGTGAAATGTCAACATTACAGGAACATTGTCGATATTGGAATCCTTACCAGTGAAATGTCAACATTACAGGAACACTGCCAATACTGGAATCCTTACCAGTGAAATATCAACATTACCAGAAAAAAAGGGATGAAGTAATCAACACGTTGCTGCATTGTTTTATTTATTTATTTATTTTTTGTTTTTTTGCTGAGCGAGCTTATGTCAGCATTCCTCAGATGAGGGTTCTGATTATACACAGGGAACAGCACCTCTGCCACCACTGAGAAGCCCCAAAAGGAGACATCTTGAGTCATTGATTAATATGTTGTTCCACCTCGCCAGCCCCTTAATGATGCTTTAATTTAATTTTCCCCTTATGATATCAAAATGATGACTGACGTTATTGGAGGGTTTACCGTTACACTTTAAGTTTTAATTTGTAATACAGGACAGCAGTTGAGAGCATAATGGAGTATATAATGGATCCATGGTACTGCGTATGGAAGAAATGTGCTTTGTATTTCATACCTTGCATTATTTTCATTCCCAACAACTTGGTTTTAGAAAATGTATTTTGACCCAAAAATCCAACCATTAAAATGTATTTAAAAATTATTAGCCTGGATTATTTAAGAACACTGAAGAACTGTTGTGAATTTGTTTGCTTTTAACCATTTTCTTGAATCAGAGACATTTCCAACGCATGTAGGAGACTTTGACGTTTCATAATACGAATGACAAGGAAACAGAGTTTGCTGCTAACACAAAGAAACTGATTCGTGCTTGACATAAATTCAGAACAAAGTTTAAACCCTTTTGAATAATTTCTGACAGACGAAATTTTAAAAACACCCTCATAAAAATGGGGTTTAGGTGAACAGCTGAAACGGTGAAGCTTTTATTTGTAAATATAATTTTAAAATGCTCTTTCCTTTCGACATTATTTAAATAACTATTATTTAAATGAGAAGCCCGGCTAGCTTTATGAAGCCCATTGACAGGTCCTTTGAGGGTGGGTGCTCCCACTGAAAGGAAAACCATGGAAACAGCATCACTATACCTCACATTCAGATTCTGGTGAAATGCCGCTCGACATGGCGGCCCCGGCTCTCAGGAGGGCAGCTTCTGTTGTACCTTTCAGCAAAAGCCTGAAAAGCTTGATGCGGCGGATGCCAGGCTGTGTGCCATGGGCAAAAATTACACTGCAACTTTCTTTGGATTAGCAAATTAATTAAGAAAATAGACTAATTATGCCCAAGAGCTATTTGTACCATGAGAGACAATTACGAGGTGATAGCTGATGCGTGTGCAGGCTGGTTTTAACCCCACCACACACACACAGGCCCGTCCTGCACCCTTATTACTGCACGAGCGATCATGAGTCTTCATGTGATGTGATTCCTGTCCGCTTCATTTAACTCGGGTATTTATGGTGCTATCACTCATTGTCAACTCACAGAGAAATCCTGAAGGCTTCATCAGCCGGAAGATTCAGGGCATGCTTGGGGAAAAGCTAATATAAATAAACAAAAAAGGACAGCATCCCATAATTTCTGATTCCAGAACATGCCTTACAGCCTATGTAACTCTATGTGACTGAGATTTTCACCACATGCCATTCTGTTTGGTAATGGAGTATGTTTTGGTTGAATTATAAAATCCCCTGGATAAATCCTCCTCAACTGAAGAAATGAATGTGCACAGATTGTGGAAAAGGGTCGATATTTGCACCAGGGTGAAGCCGCTACAGAGCTATACTATTTAGCAAGCTTATAAGTGAAAGCATTTAACTGACTGCGGAGGGGTGGGGGGGTAGGAAAGATGCCAGCATTCCTGGACAATTTTGAAGCAAAACAACAGATGGCTTATCGAGTGTGGAAATTAACGTTAATTACGAGGCTATTAGCTGCGAGCGATTCCCGCCGTCGCAGCGAGCAGGGAAGTAGGTAACGGGGAACTGGGTAGAGAACACTGCGAATGTCAGAAGGAGGAGAGGAAATCTGGGCAAGCGTTCAGGACCAGAAACAATGGAACACCGGAGCGTGCGGGTCTGGGTGACTCGGTAGGAGATGCGGACATGGTCTGGCGCGCCGAAACATGTTTTACAGTTAGCAGTGAGCGAAGCGTGCTTACAGAGAGAGCTTGGAACAGGCAGGACTAATCTCCACACAGTTCTGTGTGGATCCCCTGGAACGCAGAGCCACTGTGTTGGCGGTAAAAGGTCTATTGTTGTATCGCCAGCTTGGCGTTCTGATTCAAGGTCAGGGTGTAGCACAGCAGTTAGAGATATTGTTCTTGCTCGTGCGTCTGGGTCAGGGGCTCGCTGAGGCACCCTTGAGTGAAGAATGTAATGTGAATTTCTTCAATAACAAATAAAATAATTTGCTGTGTCACTTTGAATAATGATATTGGCTAAGCAGCCGAACATAAAGCATTGTGGGCCAAATGAATCAGAAATATCTTTATTAGGCAACTATATAAACATACAGTGACTTTGTCTTGGTGGTGGGGGGTGCACTTCGGTATAACATAACATGCGAGACAATTTCAAGACAATTTAAAAGTTTGTGTACTTGAAATTTTAGACATATTTGTTACACTGCATTTTCTAACGACAATAAGAATCGGCAAGATGCTAAGAAGAGTTATAGGGTTACAGCTGACTAAAGTGGAAAGTATATGTTGTTTGCAGACCAGTGATTATTGGTGGAAAGACGCTGTTTCTATGTCTGCCGGTTTGATGGCTCTGAGTCTCTCCTCCATCTTACCATTGTGGAAGGGTTTGTGTCCTGATGACGCTAGAAGTTTTTTCCATAGCAAACGGGCCCAAGATGAGGAATCAGACAAAAGGTGATTCAAGTAACCTTTGTGAAGATCAAGAAGAAAAATCTCACCCGGAACAGGGACCCCAATCTGAAGCTAGGTCTGGGGGGACAGCTCATCAGCGAGCACCTGGTGGTCAGGCCTTCACCTTGGGGTCCTAGCCGTGCACAGCCTGAATGAGCCACACGAGACTGTTCTCCTGCAGGCCGACCACCTGTAGGGGGAGGCATAAGCGTCAGGGCCAGTGTGTTCACCTCGATGAACGAGAGGGTTGCCTTCCTTCGACTTTGAGTCGGGGGAAAGGGTCTGACTGTTGTTTGTGCTTATGCACTGAACATTGATCTACTGGGGGACTTTAATGATAGTATGGGTAATGACAGTGAAACCCAGAAGGGTGCGACTGGGAGGAATGGCCTGCCCAATATTAAGCTGAGTGGGGCTCTGTTATTGCATTTCTGTGCTAACCACAGTCTGTCCATAATGAACACCATGTTCAAACATAAGGGTGTTCATAAGTGCACCTGGCACCAGAGCATCCTATGCCACAAGCTAATGACTGATTTTGTAATCGTATCATCAGATCATCAGTGACCATATGTCTTGGACATTTGGGTGAAGAGAGGAGCTGAGCTGTCAACTGGTCACCACTGTAGCTGAGCTGAATCAGATGGCAGGGGATGATGCCAGATAGGCCTGGTAGACCCAAACTCACACCACTGGAAGAACGTCTCTTGCATTCTGAGGGAGGCTGAAGACATTGAGCGCAAATGGGCAATGTTCCGTGCAGGGACGGATTATGGATGGGGCCAGCGGGGCCGCTGCCCAGGGGCCCTTGGGGTGCAGGGGGCCCATGGGGCCCCTAGCCCAAAACAATTTGCAACGCTTATCAACAATGTATTTTCATTTGTCTATTTTAGAGGGCCTACATTCTTTGATCCTCTGCCTACAAGGGCCCCTGACCCTATAGGGAGGGCGTTTGGCTGCCAAGGGCCCTTGAATTGTGGTGGTGGTGGTGGTGGTGGTGGTGGGGGGGGGGCCCTCGCGAACGTTTTGCCCAGGGGCCCACACAACCCATAATCTGTCCCTGGTTCCGTGTCTCCATTGCTGAGGTGGTTATGCAGAGGTATGGCCGTAAGTTTGTTGACGCCCATTGCAGTGGAAACCCCCGAAAGCATTGGTGCACAGCTGCATTAAAGGGAACTGTCAGGCGAAGATGGAGGCCTTCTGAGCCTGGTTAGCTTGTGGGAGTCTGGAAGCAGCTCACAGGTACTGGTAGGCTAAACAAAATGCAGCTTCGGGAGCTGTGGAAGTAAAACCTCGGGTGTGGGAGGAGTTTGGTGAGGCCATGGAAAATGATTTTCGGACGGCATCAAAGAGATTCTGGCAAACCATCAGACGACTCAAGAGGGGGGAACGGGGCTTAGCTCATGCTATTTACAGCAGGGAGGGTGTGCTGTTCACCTCAACTGGGAATATACTCAGGCGATGGAAGGAGCACTTTGAAGACCTGCTGAATTCCACTGACACACCTTACTTGGAGGAAATAGAGCTGGAGGACTCAGAGGAGGACTGGCCCATCGCTGGGGCTGAAGTCACTAAAATAGTCAAAAAAAAAAACACTCTTTGGTGGTAATCAGGGTTGAGAACCTAAAGTAGGTTTCAAATTAGAACAGATGAGAAAATACCCAGTACCAGGTGCCCCTTTTTTTAGAATTATGATTCTGCATATCACTTCCTAAACACTACACATCTGCAAGGACATGCGTGGCTATCTGCCAGGACCTCTTTTAGGTAACGCGTCAATGATCAACAGCCATTTGCTTAAACACAAGCTAGCATGTGTGACAACAGCGTGAAAGATAGACAGTGAACATTCAAAAGTGTAGTTTCACTTTATTAAAGAAAACAACAACTGACACACATCACGTCTATTCTAAAATTACAAGACTGCTGACATTACTTGTCCTAAATCGATGGTGTTTTGGCCAAAGCCCAGTTGTATACTAGCTGCCAAGCTAACAGGATAGCCCAGCATTCCGATTCATTAACGTTAGGTTTGTAAAATCCCCTCAGCTCAGCCCAAATAAACACATTTATGTCACACAGTGTTGCTTTTATTTTTATTTACTTCCATCGGTTCCCTTATTTGTCAGCGATCTATTTAATGAAAAATTTGCCAACTACTGTCCTTGGTGAATTGTTTAAAAAAAATACTTTGGGATAGAATGTATGCTGGTTTCAAACATGGATGGCGGCAAATGCTCAAAAATGTTGTTTCCCTTCACTAGAGAAGGATGGGGCAGAGTGCAATACATGCATGGAATAAGCTGCTCAAATTATTGTAAATTCAACCAAACCAAACATTTAAGGCTGCATGGGACAGTGCAAATTTTGTCCTGATTGTAGAACACTGAACCAGCTCTTTACTCTCACAAAGATACTGGAGGGTTCAAGGGAATTCGACCAAACAGTCTACAGGTGTTTTGTGACTGTGTCCCTTGGGGGGTCCTGTGGAGGGTGCTTAAGGAGTAGAGGGTACCAGACTGGCTACTACAGCCCATTAGGTCCCTGAACCTAATGAGCTTGGGCTGCATTGCCAGTAGTAAGTCAGACTGGTAACCAGTGGGTGCTGGTCTCTGCCAGGCCTGTCCTTCGTTACCAATTCTGTTCATAACTTTTACAGACAGAATTCATTTGTGCATTCAAGGGGTGGAGGTTGTCCAGTATGATGACCTTGGGTTAGCGTCTTTGCTTTTTTTGAGTTGTGATTTCCAGTGTGCACCAGGGTAGTCTGCAGCTGAGTGTGAAGTGTCTAAGGATCAGCGGAGGAGTTCATGTATTTCAGTGTCTTGTACATGGGTGAAGGAAGAATTGAACGAGAGATTGACAGCTGTATTGATGCAGCATCAACTGATACGTGGACATTGTACCAGTCTATCATGGTGTAGTGAGAGCTCAGTTGAAAGGCAAAGCTATCGATTTATTGGTCGATCTATGTTCCTACCCTCGCCTACGGTCATGAGCTCAAGGAAGACGAATTAGATCATGTATAGAAGCAGTGGAAATAAGCCAGCTGAGGTGGTTTGGTGTCTGTTTAGGATGCACCCTGAAGAGGTCCTCAAGGAATGTCCAACTGGGAAGAGGCCCTAGGGCAGACCAAAGATATGGTGGAGAGATATCTCTCAGCTAGCCTGGGAATCCCTAGGTATCCCCCCCCCCAGAGGTGTTGGAAGAGATGGCTGGGGAGGGGGAGGCCTGGGCTTCTCAGTTCAGACTGCTGCTCCCAAAGGGTCAAAGGGTAGCGGCTGGAAAGGAAGGTGCCCCATGAAAATATTTATGGTCCTCACCAAAGGCACTTTTTTTTTTGGGGGGGGGGGGGGGGGGGGGGTGGTATTCATTTACATGCACGTCTCTTATTAAAGTCAATAATTGTGAAAATCACAAATCTAGTTGTCAGACAACTGTTTTCTATGAACATGGCTGACATGGACAACACTGGGGAGGCAATGGACAACAGTACAGGGCCAGCTAGGGGAGGTGGAGGGGGGCAGAAGATCATGGTGATCAGGGAGGTCGGGGGTGGGGAGGGGGGCAGAACTGTGTTGTCTGCTCCTCCTTCCCCACAGTGGAGTTGATGGAATTTGCAATGAAAATAACAAGCATGCATTTTTAAAGACTCAAGCTGAGAGGTGGGATATTCACGTTTCTCCCTGCCTTGTTTTTGCTCTGGAGGAGAGGGTGTCTCCAGGCAGGTGTTTGGATTGTCTCTCTTGGAGTCAGACAGGCAGAGTCTAAGTTTATTCAAGGGCACGTCTATGCAAGGGCTTTGTGATAGGCTGCCATATTCACAAAACACCCAAACCTCAATGCATTATGTCCCAGAGCAGATGGGGGAATATCCACTGCTTTCAGGTTTCAGCGGCGCTTGATATGCAAGTCAGATTAAGATAAGATAAACTTTCCCGACGGATTCTTGTGCCTACAAGGTATGTAAAGTGCCGACAAACAAACATATAGTGAGATACAAAGTGCAAAGACACACAGTGCAGACGAGTAAGCATAGTGCAAGCAAGTAAACGTGGTGCAAACTAATTTAAAATGTTCCCTGTACACAAACAGAACATCCTGAAAAAGAGTATTAAGGAAATAAATTCCATCCATCCATCCATTTTCCAAACCGTTTATCCTATTGGGTCGTGGGGGGTTCGGAGCCTATCCCGGAAGCAATGGGCACGAGGCAGGGAACAACCCAGGATGGGGGGCCAGCCCATCGCAGGGCACACTCATACACCATTCACTCACACACGCACACGCACACCTATGGGCAATTTAGCGACTCCAATTAGCCTCAGCATGTTTTTGGACTGGGGCGGCATGGTGGTGCAGTGGTTAGCACTGTTGCCTCACACCTCTGGGACCCGGGTTCGAGTCTCCGCCTGGGTCACATGTGTGCGGAGTTTGCATGTTCTCCCCATGTCGTCATGGGGTTTCCTCCGCGTACTCTGGTTTCCCCCCACAGTCCAAAAACATGCTGAGGCTAATTGGAGTCGCTAAATTGCCCATAGGTGTGACTGTGTGAGTGGATGGTGTGTGAGTGTGCCCTGCGATGGGCTGGCCCCCCATCCTGGGTTGTTCCCTGCCTCGTGCCCATTGCTTCCGGGATAGGCTCCGGACCCCCCGCGACCCAATAGGATAAGCGGTTTGGAAAATGGATGGATGGATGGATGTTTTTGGACTGTGGGGGGGAAACCGGAGTACCCAGAGGAAACCCCACAACGACATGGGAAGAACATGCAAACTCCACACACATGTGACCCAGGCGGAGACTCGAACCCGGGTCCCAGAGGTGTGAGGCAACAGTGCTAACCACTGCACCACCATGCCGCCCCAAGGAAATAAATTGAAATAGAAAATAAATTAACAGAAAGGTATATGTGCAGATAGCACCAGACTTTTTCTAAAGCAAAGATGGGATGCCTTCTGGCTGAGGCACGGCTGACCAGTTTAGTTCTTAGGACTTTGGATCTTGTTTTAGTAAAGCTGTGAAACATTTACTGTCAGCTAGCCAGAGACATTGTATATCCATTAATGACATTACCGTACCAGTGCCAATGATCTGTCTCCTGGAGAAAAAGGCTTAAAATAATTTGGTTTTATACTGACAACTTGATAATCAAATGCACCTACAAACAACAGAAAGACAGGCCAGCAGTTTTGTGGTGGTAACTTAAGCCTGACAAAATGATGGAATAAGCATTTAATGTCTGTTTTTTTCCCTAGGATATCATTTTCCCTGAATATCATTGTACTATTTATGCTCATTTTAGTTATTTAGTCCGAATACTGAATTTAAATCCCAAATTTCAATTCACACCCTTAATTGCCTTCAGCGCAACCATTGTAACCTGAAGCCTCTTACGATAATTTTCACCTTGTATTCGATTGTTTTGCAACTATTATTATTATTATTATTATTATTATTATTATTATTATTATTATTATGCTGGCGTTCAAACGCACGCGTTTTCCCAGAATCCAATCCATCCCCGACCGAGCCCCCGTGTTTTACTTCGCGCTCGCCCGGGGATGAGCGACGCGGCGTCCGCCGGCGCAGATTGGACGCTTCCGGCCCGTCAGGAGAGGAGGGTGGGGGAAAACCAGGGGAGACCGGGGAAAGAGTACGGCAGGGCCGCTGTGAAAGCGGGGCGCACGGCCGCTACAGCCGAAAAGGACGGCGCGTCGTCGACCGCGGAAGAGCTCGCAGTTCGTGTGCGGAGACAGGGACGTGACGCTCGCTGCAAGGCCATCTTACTGGCCTCTCCCTCCGGCTTGGGAGAGGGATGCTTTGCCCGATTACTCCTCTGTACGGCAGGTTGCTGGGCTCATCGTCTACAGCTACTCTGCCACTGAAAGGAGCGCCACACGAGGGAGGAATCTAAATGCAGTATCCCTTTACAGATCTCTGAAATAAACTCTGCTTTTTTCCTCCCCCCTTTCTTTTTCTCCTCTTCAAATACGAGGCCCTCCGTCAATACAGGGGGGAGGATCGCCGCTTTTCGCCCGATACCGACTGGATGGCTGGACACTTAAACGCTTCAAAGCCAGTTTCGAGAAGCTGTCCCATGAAAGCGATTTGAAGGGCTTTTCCGGGGAAAACGGCATATATACATATTTTAAAGGAAGAAGCGTGGAGTGTTTGTCGATCATCTAAAAAAGGCTCTCCTCCTATCCACTTAAAGCCACGGCCGATTTGTTTTTCTTGCTTTTCTTGAAGAGTCTTTTAAAGGCAATCTTTCCTGTTAAGTAAATCCGGGAAAGCCGATTGCCGAAAACAAACCTCGCTGCGTCCTTTGCTGGCAGCTTTTCTTAAGTACGGGCAGCGTTACCTGCTGCCTGAAAGTGCGGCTTATTTATCTGCCGGTGATATTTGTGAAACTGTGCCGGACTAATACGGACAAAGGATCCCTTGTTTTGTTGTCAGTGAGATCAGTGCATAAATGCGAGTAAGACCGACTTCACGCACGTCAGTCCTGTAGTAACTGTAACAAATTATATTATTTGCCGTGTTTGATACTATTTAGATAGACGGCTGTTCTGGTATTCGGATTGCGGTTGATGGTACTGGGCTCCTGTAAAGCAGTAATAATGGAAGATCGGTGGGAGAATATCGCATGAAGGACACCACCAAGTTTGGCGTGATTTACCTCATGTTGGCCATTTGACGACAGGAGGTGCTGGGAACGAGCGGACCACATTATTTCTGCGCGGCCCCAGGCGCTTCCCAGCCTGATCCGGCAGCGGGGTTAAGCTGTAACAATCTGCGGGGCAGTATGCGGGGAGGGGGACAGCGCACCTAAACATCTCCACCTGATGCTGAGAGGTCTTCGACGAGCCGCCGGGGGCGGGGGCTGGAGCCTCGGGGGCTGATGCGCCGACGCCTAGCTGGGTGATCGGGAGGACCGGCTCTGCGTGACCCATCCCCCCAGCACACGTGGTGGACTGGGCATCTCCGCAACTCCCGTTAAGGTACGGATCACTCTTTACAAACTCCCGGCAGAGTTCAGGCACCGTTTGCAAGACAGGTAAACTCAGAATTGGTACATACTTATTAATTACTAATGATCATGCTCTAAATTCTTCCTAACATGGGGATAAATATGCGGAAAGTTTATCTTGTTTAAATGAGCGACACGGGGTTCATGTTTATTATCTTCACGCATCTGTTTATAAATGTCATGTGGGTAATTATAATTAGCATTGTCTCCCCTGTTTTTTGGAGCAAAATTTCATGAGTTACTGTTGGTTACAGCATTAAGACGTATGTAAATTAACTTGTACGTTCACGCACGGGTGGTATGTGGTACTTTTGTAGCGCAGACGGATAGTCAGCGCGGTCGGGCATTAACACGGGGACTCTCCGCCATCACTAGATGGACCAATTACTTGTATTAATGACGGTACAATTTTGTCCAGGAGTGTGACCGATCGACTGAAAAGTCGGAAATCTGAAATCGATTTGCATGGATTTCTTTTTCGGGTCGACTGATCTCGTTGACGCAGATGAACTTCACGCTCGGTGCCGGAATGAGGTCTTGACCGATAAGCGCGCATCTAGGCTGACGTCCATTGATTTCGAACGGCAAGTCCCTGGGAAGCGATCGCAGGTCGTGTTACTGGTCTTAATGTCTGGCTGGGGGGGGGGGGGGTCAGTAGTCTTGTTGTTCACCCGCGTCTAATTTAAGGCCTCCCCGAGACTGCCAGTCCCCGGTTGGCTTTTCATGTGACACCTTAAGATAAATTCTTATAACAAGTCCAAGCATGAGTGTGTCATTGCTGATCTCTTTGTGAGCAGCTTGGTCAAATCATGCAAATCTCCGTGAAATAAATACCCCTGAGAAAAACTAAACCTTACAAATTTGTGTATAATGCACAAGTATTCTGTTTAGATGTATTTAGATTTATTATTATTATTATTATTAATTTGCTAATTTTTATGAGACACTTTTAAGAAACATTTCATGTTTCAATGGTGTAAAGTGACTGTTTTATCCGAGGGTATTTACTGTAGTTTGCAGTAGATTACATGTCATTAGGCAGCTGTGTATTAACATAAGCTAAGATTCCATTTCAAGGGTCACTTGATGCTTGTAGTGGCTCTGTGGGTCAGACTTGCTTTTGCACAGTTAAACGATACCGGTATTTGTTTGGGAAGACGAGTATTAAACAGCCGAGTTTGTGGGCATCTTTAAATTGAGCCCATCCTGGCGTATTCCTCAGAGGGCTGAAGGGTGTGGGCGGGGTGGGGGGCAAAGAGAACCGCAGCCTTTTGAATAGTATGGGTATCCCCTTCTTTATGAAAGCAGAGCGTCCCTATGAAACCTTTTGAAAGCCAAAATGGCATAAGGCAAATACGTAATTGCTATTAACTTACATGGAGGAAATCTGGGGAAAGGCTTTCCCAGTCCAAATGAATAACCTACTAAATCAACCCAGATAACACACAAAACCTAAAGTAACGCTACCCGTATAGTAAAAGCTGGCATGGTAGGATAAATATGCAGCCTATATAAAGTAGATATAATGTACGTACAGTGTCGTTTCACTTACCAGCATCAATACAGTCATGTGTCACTTAACGACGGATACGTTCTGAGAAATGCGCGTGATTTTGTGATTGTGTGAACATCAGAGTGTATTTACAAAAAGCTCGATGACATCGCCTACTACACACCTAGGCTGTGTGTCATACTCGAAGTAACAGTATGAAGTATAATTTAGTGAATAGCTACGGTACTGTTCATCATTATCATGTGATATGCACTGTTCGTGATTGTATGTGCGATACTTTTAAACGACTGGCAGCACAGTAGGTTTGTTTACACCAGCATCTCCGCAAACATGAGTAATTCGTTGTGCTACGTTTTTTACGATGGCTACGGCTTAACTAGGCAATAGGAGTTTTCACCGCAGTCATATTCTGTCCCTCGTTGATCGAAACATCGTTATGTGTCGCATGACTGTATATCTGTAAGTGGTCCGCTGATAAACAAAAACGAAATGCTATTGTTACTTTTGTCATTTGTTTTTTTTTTTGTAAAAGCAAAAATCCTTTGCGTAATTCTCTCCGTTAGCGAAAACAGGCGCTAACGTAAGTGTTTCGTAAAAGCGCAGTGCCGTAAAGCGGAGAATACCTCTATCTGATGCAGCGACATTGTGATATTTGTGTATTTTGTGTAGAGATTACTGCACTATTGTTTGACAGAAGAGCAGGGAGTCTGTAGCTTTAGATTTCATGGAAAGGTCACCACTATTTAGAAAATCATCCGTTTTTTGACCAGAAGCTAGAGGGCATGTGCCTGCCAAACAGGCAGACATGCGGGCAGCCCTGGGGTCCTGTGTGACAGATATACCCAGCCTGCTCCATTTGCCCCCGCCTTTTTTTGGGTATGAGGTTTGTATCTCGGCCATCAGGATCACCACCTTTGCCCCTGTGGGTGCTGGGGGCTCTGACCTGGTAAGCTGACGTCTATTGCATTGGCAAAGCCTGCTCCCCCCAACTACAGATTGGAGGGATCTGGTGGAAGGGTCTTCCCCCAACTTCTCTGACTGGCCATTGGTGGACTGACTTCCCCGTCCTCCCCCCTTGATTTTTAAAGATCATCCCCTAATAAAGAGAGAGGGGGTTGTGGTCGGTTAATACGGAGGGACTCGGGCCAAGCTCGGATTTCTGTAGCCAGGATGCGGCATTCCGAGTGAAATCACAGCCCTTGGATTTTCCGGTGCTTGGAAGCCACGTTCTACCCAGAGCCTTTGAGTCATGTTTGCAATTCTGAGATGAGATGGGGTTTGGACCAGCTAACAGTAAGGCATTACCGTTCTCGGGGGAAGGGCGTGGGTTCTGAACTTGATGACACAGCAGCATATTTGGCGTTCCGCACGTGGGATTCTGTATTAACGTCAACCCCCCCCCGAATTAGCGAGCCGAATGGCGGACGGGCAGCACGCCAGCGGGGGACACGCTGGACTGGCCGCTGGATCTGTGCGACGGAGTGGAACTGAGTGGCGCTGGGTGCTGACGGGTGGATCTGCATAGTGGTGGAGCGGAACCCGCTGGACGGCGGCTGCAGGATCTGCATTGCAGTCGAGCGGAACTGTAAGTGTTGGATGCTGGCTGCCAGCGTCCATATCTGCACAACGGCTGAGTGGAACCTGGCATTGGCTTGGCTGGTCGCTGATTGGTTTTATGACAAGTCATGTGACCAGTGAACGTCATGAATATTCATGAGGGAAGTATGACCCCTAATGCCACTGGCTGACTTTTCTCCTGAGCTGGATTTCTCTTTATCACAATCCATCCAATGGTGCTTCTGCAGAAGATGTCAGTACTTTCCTTTAGTTTAATATCACTGCCTTTTGATAGTGTGTCTTCTATTTACATACCAAAGCTTTTGAGTGCATGTTGGTTGTGGGTTTTTTCTTTAGGGAGAGGTCAACCTGAAATTTGGGTTGTGTTTCAGGCAGCCTGTCGGCTCTTTTTGCTCTTGATTTGATCTGATCGACTCTTGTTTATAACCCAGGTGCTGTAGATTCTCTGAAATTGGTTTAGAGCAGCAGAAGGTATTTTAGCACAAGTTAGATGGAAGTATAATAATTTATATCTCATTTGTCCTGCACATCTGGATCGAACGCTCTGTGTTCCAGCAGAAATGGTTCTGCGAAGATAATTGTGTAGCGTTGAGTTCAGAATGGATGATATTCACATGAGACACACATGGCCTCCTTTGCAGTTTTTAGTATGCGCATAAATTTGATAATGACTGCTAATTACCGGCACTGTTTGAGCTGCCAGTTCACTTGTTGTTGCCACCATAGAAGCCAGTTTTACAGCCCGCGCATAAACTGTGGATGTCAAAGGTCAGATCCAGCACAAACTCGAGTGGCGGTCCCGACCTCATACCCCCGCAGGCCCATGTGACTGAACTGCACATGGGGGGCTTTGAGGCAGCAACGCGTTTTGTTTCAATAGTGTGAAAAATTGCTGAAGTAACTTAACGATGGTTTTCAGTCTGACTGCTCTTAGGCAGCAGAAATGCCAAGTTCTGATGGTAGCAAGAGCTGAATGCGTGACATCAGGAAGTTGTCGGACAGACTGCCGCGCCGTTAGCAGACCACATGCACACTCTCCTGTAATGAAGCTTGCAGTCTGACTGCACGGTACCTCCTTCAGAGTGCATTTAAACCTGCGAGTCCCCCCCCACCACTTTCACCAAGCTGCTTTTCTGTCTCCCTTTGAACCGTAACTGCCGGGTTTAAAAGAATGTTGCATTAAAAAAATAAGTTACTGCATGTTTACCCATTTATGTTGCTTTTAGTATTAAACTTGCCTACACTCCCGACTAAAGCGATAGACCGATCTTTGTGTCTGTTAAAGCACGTAGTCTTTGTACTTGAAGTGCTCCCTCATGGTCTCTATTATGTAAAAGTATTTTAATAAATTTTTGCTGCAGTACAATCTGGGGACAGTGACACGTCTTCAAGGACAGAGGAGTCGCCGGCTTGCGGTCGCCCCCCCAGCACATGCCGGTAATGGATGAAGTTGTCGGTGGACGATGACTGTGAGAGATCGCCCGCTTTGGTATCGCCGAGGAACATCTGGGCTGCCCCCGGGCGCCCCGCCTTTGGGCTCGGAGTGCTCGCCGTGCCCACCGGTTGGCTGTGTCAGTGGGATAGGGGTTGCCAAGCCGAAGCATGTCCGTGGTGTTCCTCCCGGCCAGTGGAACTTGACCTACAAAGTGCCGGAGAGTGCTGGTGATGAAGTGCAATCCGTCACCCTGCTGCCCAGCCCACCGTGATTATTTTAGTTGGTGCGAGTTGGGGGGGGGGGGGTGCGGCAGGTCATGGCACCGTTTCCTGAATGAGCGATGGCATTCCGCACCCCCCCACCCCCCACCACCCTCGGGACCAGTGCTGAGCAGAAGGGAGCGGTGATTTGATGGTTGAGGGTTTGTGGTCGCGGCTGATGGATTATGACTTGCGATTGGGTCAGTCTGTGGGCAACAGGTGTGTCGCTGTGTGTATCCTCGCGTGTGTCTCTTTAAATATGGGCTGGCGTGGATTTCTGAGGCCAGAGCATGATTGGCTGAGGATATATGGCGGGGTGTTCCTCATTCCTGGCACGTGCCTCCCTCTTAATCCATTCTGTTTCCTTGGTGGCCCCAGGTGCGGCCTCACTCCTTGATTGGCACCCTTGATTATCGACGGGGCCACCCCGCCTCTCAGAGGGTGAGGGGACCTCCACACTAAAAGATGACTGCGTCCACCCCCCCCCCCCCCCCCAGCTGGAAGTGCACAACAAAGAGCGTTTCTCTCTGGCACAGACGAGCGCGCCTCCCTGTCGGATAGCCGGGACTTGCGGCGGAGGGAGCGTGGGGCGTGTTGGGCTCCGCTTGTGACGCGTCCTCTTTTTCGGGGCGTCTGATCGCGTCCGAAACGGGAGCTGTGAGCTGGGAGGGAGGACAGCCCCCCCCCTCCCCCACCCCCACCCCCCACCCCCGCCGATGTTTATCTGCTGATGCTCCGTCACTCTTGCTGCTGTTGCTATGTCAAGAGAAACAGTGACTTTTTTAAAAATGAAAAGGCTGTTTGTATCTGTTTTCCTATTTTTTTGATTTCTCACCATGTGAAAGCTGCCGAGCAGATAGTCTGCCGATGCAAATTAATGGAAATTTACTTCTTGCTGATTCTCCCCCCCCCCCCCCCCCCCCCCACAGATGTCGTTCCCGTTCAGAGCTACAGCAGCATTTTGTGCCAGTAGGTAGTGTAGCGGTTAAGCATTCATACCTGAAGTTTGGGGTTTAAATAAATGAAAACATGCAGCTGTATAAATAGGTACAATTTCAGGCCACAGAGAGTAACTGACAGATGGGGACCTAAATCATTAATGGTGTAAATGAGTTTCAAAAGTACCATGATCATACTCGAGCATTGTACAGCATTTCTAACAGTCTATCAGGTCAGATTGGCTGAGGGGTTATTGCAAAATCCTTTAATTTTATGACTATATTGTAATTTTTTTTAAATCAAATGCCAGGAGAGCAATTGCTGTTGAACTTTATATTAAAGAAGCCACACAACAACTTTAAATAACCATATTTTATGGAGAAAAGGGCGGAAGGCGGCAAGTTCTGGTGCCACCTAAGGCCCCCTGGTGAAGCGGGGGGGGGGGGGGGGGTGTTGGTGATCCAGGTGCCCTGTTAGTCAGGATCGCTTTCGTCGTGTCGCAGTGTAACGCGGACGGCACCCACGACCCCGACTTACACTAATTGCAATTAGTTTGCACGGCCCCTGTTTGGAGAGGGGGAGGGAGAGGCGTAGGTGAGCATGCAGAGTGGCGTCTGATCTGGGCCCCCGGCGCACTCCCCCGCTGCCATAGCTAATGACATCGTTAATGGCATGAAATCCGTTGGAGGAGGGGTGTCGCCCGGCTCTCAGGCATTTCCATTTCATTGCACGGTTCCGGTGTCCTATCTCAGGTGGGCTTCGGACAATTGGATTACATTCTGACTCCTGGTGCCCGGTCCACGTTGGCACATCCAGCTACAGCTAAGGGGCAGCAGGCTTCTTGGGGCTTTTCCGGGGGTGGGGCCTGTGAATGACTGGGTCAAGCTGAGTTAGTCACCGGGTGTGGAAATCTGTGTTTTTAAAAGCGCGACTCCTACCCCCCATCTAAGGCTCCGGGGTTAGATTTGCACTCCAGAGTCTCTCCCCTGTCATGTTCATAAATAAACATCGGCGGTCCCTTTTAAAGTGTCATAAAATTAAAATTAGTAACATAACCTGTGCACAGAGGCTTTTGCTGAGAGCTGCTTTGCGTTCGCCGGCCAGAGAGTAATTTTCCTTCCCAGAGATCCTTTGGGCTTCCTACAAGTACAGGAGGGGCTTAACGCCCTTTAAATGATGAATATTCGGCAAGGCAGTGACCCCCCCCCACCCCCCAAAACCTTTACTATTTCCAGCACCACAAGCTCCTGATTAATAAGCTTCCCAAAAACCGTCGAGCTCCAAACCTACTCTGGACCTTAAGTTGCAGTTTATCTTAAAGCTATTTTAAAAAACAGGGGACTGGCCGTCTGTACATTAAGAGATCCTCCTCTGCACGGCATTTGGAATTGCCTGTCAACACCTGGAGATGCCTATTTTCAGATGGATATGGGCAATTTTTATTTATTTATTTTTTTTTTTAAAAGGAAAAAAGCTGCCTTTTTTTCTGAGGTTTGAGGGGAACTTGTATGGTTTTATGAGGCGAGATGTCGGCATGAAGGCAGATCAGCTGCCCAGGCAGAGCACCGTCTCATTTAGAAAAGGGTAAATGGATCATTCAACAAAAAAAAAAAAAAAAAAGGATTCTCAGTCCATGGAGCGAGATTGCATCTCCATGGTGACAGGAAGTCACTCTCCATCAGGCTCACGTCGCCATGGCGAGCGGAGCAGCTCAGGATGCAGCGTCCCAGGGAAACGGCCCAGCCACGGTCAGGCCGAAAGCCTTCACTTTGTGAACGGAGAGGCGAGGTCTGCGGCAGTTATTAATTCTCATGATGGTCGCTTGTACGGTTTTCTAAAGCCACAGAGGGCAGTGGGTCCGCGTGGAGGTGTCAGCTGGGGACAGGCGATGCCCCCCACCCCCTCGACGATTCCACGTGTCCCCCACCCACTCCCTCCCATCACCGGTCGCTCGCTCGCTTACTCTGTCTTCCAGAACCCGTCGGCCGTGGTTTTCACACCTGAGTGGCGTGTGCTTCGCCAGATGGGGGCAGAGCTGGGGGGGGGAAGCGGGGGGCACTTTCTCTTCATTCGGCCCACATGGGCAGCGGCCCCGAACTCCGCCATGTGTGCCTTCCCACTTCTGTGTGAGCCCATAACCAGGCCGATGCACGTACCCAGTGCTGTGTGGCGGTTTGTGGGAAGGCATGTGTCGGGCTCCCGGTTCTTTCGGTACATAGGTGGCTTTGAAGGGGTTGCCCACTGTGCCGGCGCCCCCCCCGGGCATCAGTGATAGGCTCCCAGAATGCTGTTTTTGTGCCCCTGGCTGTCGGCGTTAATCGACCCTGTCACGGTTTAGCGGGCCGTGGTGGGAGTCATGCCCTGAGGCAACGAGGCCCATAATTCAACAGGTGCTAAATGAAAGTCGTCTTTTATTGTTGAGGTTTCCTGCGTGAATGATTTTTGTTATGAGTTATTGATTTATGTATTGATGGCATATTTACTCAGCATTCAGTCAGGATCTCTCTTGGGTAACCCAGTGTTGAGAAAATAAATGTGGATCTCACAGTACAGGGAAGGGTTAATACATGTTAGCTGCTAATAGGCAGGGGTGCGGTCCACTGTCTGTCAGCGTGCAGTTTCACCCAATGGGGATTGACAGCACATGATAATCCTTCCCATTTTGTAGGGGTGCACTGATGTGAAACCAATACCAAGAACTGATATATTTTGCCTAATACTACTGATAAGCAGCCGATGTGTGGGGACAGTGAAGCGCATTCATTTTTAATCATTTTTTTAATGCGATACGGGGGTGGGAGGGGTTAAATCTTTGCCGTTATTTCATGTTTCGGGGGCTGCTGTTTAGAAACAGTGCTGTTCTCATTCCCTACTGAACCCGAATCGATGTGTCACCCTACAATGTGAATTGGACCCGAGCCTGTAAATGACCCTCCTCCTGTCACGGAGCTCCCTGACTGGGTGACACAGCTCCCGGTATCTCGCCTGGCGACCGTGACTGGGGGTGTCGGTGTGAAACGCTTGGGCACAGCTATTTTTGTGCTGCTCCTAGTTCTTGCAGTGAGAGAGCAGGTCTTTGCGCTGCCTGTGAAGCCGCGTCCTGCTGCTATGGGCTCGGCGGCATTCGCATCTGACGTCTGCATCCACGTCCAGTGACATCGTTTCTGAAGGCTGTTTAAATGGTGACCCCACCACCACCACCACCACCAAACCACGGTTTTCTTCTTCTGATTGGTCTCCCTGTACTTTTTTCCCTTCGTTTTCAGCTTGGTGTGCCCCCCCCTATTGTAGCAGAGCTCCATCACATTCCCAGCTTCATTTATGACACCCAGTCTTGGGGAGCTTCCAAACACGAGGGGGGGTCAGACCTCGCCTCCTGTTAAACACATTTATTGGTAAAGCCTAAAATCATCAGCCGGCAGTAGCTTTGCATTTTGCTGCAGGCTGCACCCGCAGTGAGCTGCGGCCGCAGCGGTGCCTCTCTGCCAGTGCCCCCATAGTGGCAGGCCGTACCACGTGCCGCTTGGCCCCCGCCAACAGTAAATGCCAACGTTCATCTCTCTGGCCTCTTCCTCTGATGGCTGCTTCCGAAGCCGCGGTCGCTGTCTCCACCGTTTGTGCTGCCATCTACCGAACCACACACCCCCCCCCACCCAAACGGTTCCGCTATGCCAGTGCTCCATGCGGAAAGTTCCGGACTCCCCCCTGATTTCAGTGCTTGGTGAACCTCTCTGGCTGTTCCCTTTGGCAGGTAGGTATGGGCATATGGTGTCCGGCCCGGGGAGTCTTTAGAAATTCCACTAGTGGGGGGGGGAGCAACCTTTGCTTCCGCCAGACCTGACGCTGTAACGCCCCCCCCCCCCCGCTCTGCCCTTATCCAATATGTCATCACCCCCCCCCCCCCTCCAAAGTCTCCCCCTCAATTCATTTTGCCCATTTTATTTCCCTCTGCAACAAAATGAGGCTTCCTGCTGCACGTCTGGGTCTCGCCTACAGCCGTTGTGGCTTTGTGCCAGGGGATGGGCAGAGGGGGCGACGCACATTTTAAGTCCTGAAGGCTTCGCCCGAAGCCGTCCTGCTGCCCTCCACATGCCGAAGCAGGCTGACTGCTCCTGCGTGGCAAACGCTGCTCTGCAACATGCTGCATTTTCCACCTTTTGGCTGGGGGGGGTCATATTTCCAGCATGGCCCTATTAGGCGAGGAAACCATCCCCCCTCACCCCTGGGTCCTCTTAAGGAGTGTCAGCGGCATTATTATATTATCATCCCAAATGTGTTTGGGGGGGGGGGGGGGGACAATAGTGGAGAGTTTATTAAGTTTAAGCAGTAATACTGTGTGCCGGAGTCCTGGTGTAACTCCTAACAGGGACAGGCCCGCGGTGATGAGGCGCAGGGTGAGGATCCTGGTGGCCTGTCAGTCGCTGACGTCTTCCTGGCGTGAGAGGAGCCGCTGATGGCGGCGGCCAGGGGCACTGGGAGATGCGATCCTGGGGAGGACTGTCAGCCTGTCCTCCCACAGGCCGTGGCACTGTGTCCCTCCGTCAGGACGCCACCCCCCGCATCGCCCGCCGCTTCCTGCTGGCCATTTCCCGCCTGCTGTCTCGCATAGAACCACACCACTCCCCCAGGCGTGGCTTTCCCTGAAGTGGTTTGTGTGTGAGGTATGGCTCTTTGGTGGGGGTTGAATTCTTAATATCTTGAAAATGAACCAGGACTATCAAGAAAGGGATTTGTCATTAAAGAAAAGCGCGGTAATTCTGTGGTGGTTGTTGGTGCCGACGGTGCTGGCTTAGATGTAATTGCTTTCTGCCCCTTGGATGAAGTTCGGCCCCCTGTTCACCTCTGGCCCCTCGATCATGTTTGGGATTCAGAATGAGACCCAATGCAGAAGTGGGGCAGCAAATAAGAGGTAGGGGGTGGGGTGGCGCGGGGTCTTCTGGAGGACTTTGGGTATTAAGCAGAGATGGCGTGATGCTCACAGGGAGGTGTGTCTCTGTTAGCTTCCCGCTTTTGGGTTATGGCATTCACAGCCTCATCGAATGCGTCATGTCGTACTATTTAAGAAAATTATATATTTATATAAAATGTCTTGAGTAGCTCATCCTTAAAATGGCAATTTTGGATATTCTTGAGCAGCTTTGTCTTGACCTAGAAAAGAGAACTTCTGAGGGTCTATTTTGGGAAGAGAGCACCATCAAATGGAGGCGTTTCTGTTCAGAAGGTTCTGCGGACGAGTAAACACAAGGTCCGGGGGGGGGGGGGGGGGGTTAGGGTCAGCTACTTCTCGCTACCTGGTGTATAGCTCTGGTGTGATGATGCCTGTCTGGTGCTGCCCCCCCCACCCCCCAGCTCGCTGTCTCTCCGAGCTCGTTTTCAAAGTGAATAAGCCTTCCTCTGCATTCCTGCTGCATGCACTCCACTTCTGAGTGTGAGCCATGTTAGATCAGGTCTCTTTAATCCCGCCCCCCGCAACCGCACCCCGCCGCGGATCTAGGTAATCCCTTTCCTCAGAGCCCGGTGGTCAGAGATCCCGTGTGGCTGATTATCCGGGTCTTGTTTCCTCAGTGGGACTGCTATGGTACTGTGCTATGATACAACGGGATGGCAGTGGGACCTTGTCTCTGGTCTCCCATTTCAGCTTACGAGTCTGTTTTGGGTCTTGAAGGGCTCGTCTTCAGAAGTTCCTCAAAGGGTCCTGCAGTCCAGCTCGTACCTTTCTGCCCCGACTCCTGCCCCCCCCGAGCTAGCGAGCGGCCAGTCCGCCCCGGACTGCCGGACTCCACTCACCAGGGGACTTTTTGAAACAGTAATACTATAGTCGGTGTTATTGGAATTCGATGTTTCAGTGTCAATAGCATGAGAGACATGAATAAATGCTGGGATATTAAATCCTGTAAACCTGTGTGGGGCCCAGGCTGGAAGTGTGAGGAGCATATTGATGTTTTGCTACCGCTAGTGACACTACAGGATGTGACACGGGGAGATTAAAGGGGGAGAAGCTCAGCACCTTGTTTCTCATCCTGCCTGCCGGCTGAAAGACTTCACATCCGGCACGTCCGCCAAGGCGCAAACCCCCCGCCGCATTTCCCGGGTGCCATTTTCATTTGTACTTATTTATCAGATACTTTTATCCAAAGTGACATGTTTGTGTTTTTTTTGAGAAAGTCGGGTCAGACGATCCCTGAGGCAACTTGGGGTTAAGAGCCTTGCTGGGGGGCCCATCAGTGAATCCCTGCTATCTACCCAAGTATTCGAACTCGTGATCTTCTTGTCACTGACTCTTCCCTCTGTCCCCTCTTCTGGGGCAGATAGCTGGGAGATGCCCTTCGAATACACCCCACGGCCTTTGCCGGTGACTTCCGTACCCCGCCCCCCCCCAACGCGGGGGCCGCCGCCCCCTTCCACTCCTCCGTGTCATGTCATTAATGGAGATCACACTATTAATCTGAAGCCACTTGCAACAGGGGCCCAAAGGTTAAGGAATTGCTGGAATTATTCATAGCCCAGCGAACGCATTATTATTCGGCGAGTCTCCAGCGTCTGATGGGCTCATTTAACCCTGGCAAGCTTCTCGCTCCTCAGTCTTTCAGGGTGATCTAAATAGGGCTCCAAATTGAATTGGTATTCAGAACAAATTAATGGGAATGCACTGACACACTGTCAGAGTTTCCTCTGCGTGTTGCCCCCTCCCTCACCAAAAAAAAAGGCGAGGCACTGTTTTTAGAAGCCTGTTGTCATCGTTTAGGCTTCACCGTCCTCGTCTTCCTTTGCTCGATCGGCTGAGGCCGACAAGCATGTCGTGCCCGCCACAGCCGTCGGTCAAGGCCCTTAACCTCAGCTGCTCCCGGGACGCCAGTCGGTCCTGCTGTCTGACCCCAAGCTTTCCTTGCTACCTCGCTTTGGACGTAGAGCATCTGCTAATGAAGTAAATGGGAGATGTAAGCTGTGAGGTTTTGTTCATGATGAGGGAATCAGAACCTCCATCCCTTGTGATCTCCAGCCATCTGGTTCCAGTAACCACTTAACCCAGCTACGTCTGTGGAGTTCTGTGGAGCACAGAGACGTCGGCTCAGGGTCACCAGATCATGGATATCTGTGTACTGTGGCAGGAAGCCGGGATCAGCTCTGGATAACGACCTCTTTACGCGATCACGGGACCTCGTCTGATGCCTGCGAGGTGGCGGTGCTCCCTTCCGCGGTTTCTGAGCTGGCTCCGTCCGCCTCGGGCTTTGCGTGGATTTGTGCCGACTCACGCCTTTGGGGTAGCGGCCAATCAGATGTCAGCATTTTTGTTCTCCCGTATGCTCGTGGTGCTTGGCTAAATATTATTTTTGCACAGCATGCAACTGTTAAGTAAGAAAAAAAAATGATGGGTTTGGAGAATTTTCGGGTTCGTTATCCCTGATCGTTTATGTCGCTCACCTGCCATTCCCCAGGTCCTGTGTGACTTCTGCAGTTTCCTATTGCTCTGGGAAATGACTGGATGGAAGCCATTTGCCTGTTTGGCCCTCAGAAATGTTACCTCAACATCATCCTAATGGAGATGCGTCTTCTATTTCAGGCTCTGGACCAGTGTGTGTGTGACGGAGGGGGGGGGGACTGGGGTCTACTGACTAATTAAGCAAATGCAGCTCTAATGAAAAGCTATTTGCTCATCTTTGCCAGATGAAGAGCTGCTGCTTCCAGGCTTGAAATGCAGGTGTAACCCACATAAATAAGGGTGATGACCAGCCTGCACCAGCTCCACAATAGCGGGGTCCTCAGTCACACGTTTTAGGCGTCCACTGACCTGCCTCACCCTGGAGGGGCCCTTATGCTGTGTATATTACTATGGTATGAAGATAGTCGGTTCGTTTGCTTTTATTGGCTCAGCTTTTTGTCGTCTTCAGGATGCCGTATTGCCGTCTTGCCCCTGAAATCACAAACTGACTGGCCAACGGTTGCGGTTTCTTTAAAACGATGGCATTTGCCTGGCATGCCGAGATTATTGTGGACATTGCTGACCAACACCCCCTCCCCCCCACTACCACAGAACATGCCATGCGGCTACCCCGTCACCAGCTGCCGCCTACATAGACGCTGCCACGCCCCCTGAGACTACCACCTGTGCCCCAAAGGATGCTGGGAATGTGTCGTGGGCGAAGGAAGTTCTTCATCGCCTCTTTCGCCATCCTCTTCATCCCGGCGCTCACTTGGCTGTACCTCTCTGCTGGGAACTTCCAAGGTAGGTAACCCCCCCCCCAGCTGCTCTTCACAACGTGCTCTCGATACCCCCAGCATGACACCTGATATCACACTATACTGTGTGTGTGTGTGTGTGTGTGTGTGTGTGTATATATATATATTATATATATATATATATACACACACACACACACACGTACGTTTTAGGGACTAAATGTCCCCACAAACCGATAAAAACCTGTTGTTTTGACCTTGTGGGGCCATTTTTTTCAGTCCTCTCAATGGGAAACTCAATTGTACAAAGATCTGTTAATGCAATCAAGAAACTAAAAATATGAAGGTTAGTGCTGTCGGGTTAAGATTGTCATGTTTGGATTAGGTTTATGCCCGTGACGTGAATGGAGAGTCCCCACAAAGATATAGACACCTAATCTGCAATAGACTAACTCGTCCTGGCAAAACAGCTATTTGACATTAGGATGGTTGGATGGACTTTTATTGGTGGGGCGGGAGTGGACTTAGGGCTTAAACAGAGGGGAGGGGGGGTACAGTGGCCATGGGGGTCTAGCTGTGTCCTGGGGCCAAGGTGACCTCATTTTATGTGATTATGATGTCATACACTGCTTCACTTGCAGTCCCCTTCAACAGCACCCTGTGTATCATAGCACAGTACCATAGCAGGTGGCGATCTGCGGCTCGCTTCGACGACAGCCTACTCCCAACACGTATCAATCAGTTTGGCTTTCTGCCAGACCCCCCCCCCGATAAATCAATGAGCAATTATCTTGTGGGGGATTTATGATAAACACCAGCGGCGGCCGCTAATGATCGATGCTATGTGCCCGAGTCGAGGTCGTCTTCATTACTCCCACAACCATTTAGTTACCCCTAAAGAGGAGGAAAGCGAGGTAATAAAGAATTAAAACGACATAAACGGATGTCCAGAACTTCCCCGTCTTCCCCCCCATCTTCCATCTTCCCTCCATTCCTCTCTTCCCTGTGATAGTATATTAATGAGCGGCTTGTCTGAATTTGATGACCTCCTCTAGACGGCTGCTCTTAGGGATCCCGATCGATATCCTGCAGCTACGGGCTGCTTAATTATGATGAAGGCCGCAGTTTTCACGGGCACCTCAGCACCACCCCCCCCCCCCTCCATTTTTAACTCTGTCCGGTAGAATGAAGGACTCAGAGTTGGGAGGTTGCGCTTGTGGGGAACTTTATCACTTTGCAAAGTGGGTGTGAAGGAGGTTCTGCTTTAGCCCAGATGCGCTGGATGGGTTTGAACCTGAGATCCTTGGCATGTGTCCCGTAGTGGCTGTGCCTGGCAGCCCTGCATGGAGGGCGTGAGCGCCGACGGGCCGACGCCTGCTCCGATAACGCTATCTGCGCTAATGACCAACTGTGCTACTTCCTCCCTCTCTCTCCATCAAGTGCCACCCAGCCACATATCTGAGAAGCGAGCAGGGCCCAGGCGTTACCTCAGGGCGCTTTTGCAGCTTCCCGTTAGGGTAGCAGGGAGCGACTCGGATGAGCCGCTTGGAATCTGGAGGAACTAGTAAGGAATTCTCCTGATTTACCTCCCACTTGGCTGTGTGAGTAAAACATTGGCAGCCCCCCAGACAGGCTCGCCAGCGCCACGCCTGCAGTGTGTACTGTTTAAGTTCTTCGATGGAAATTACCGGAATGCGGCGAAATCACTTAATGTACTGACCCCTGGAAGAAATCCTACTTTAAGAATATTTCTGTTCGCCGTCTGGGGTAACTTTACGCTCATTTGTCTTAATTGGTTTTGTTCCAGGACGTTTTCCTCGTCTTCATAACGAGGTCGTTTCCCCTTCCAATGGGGACGTGAAGCAAGCCCCGGAAAAGTGACACATTAATGGGAAATTAATCCGCGGAGATGGTTCCCGGTGGTCCCGGCGTTTGGGAATAGGGTGCGCGTGTGTCCTTGGAGTGTCGGGAGGGGGGCTGGGGGCAATGACCCACACTGCCTCATTTCATTAAGAATGGGTCAAGGTCTCTGGACACTTGGGTTCAGCCGTGTGTCTGTTCGATCTGTGCTGCTGCTGCCCCCCGCAGGCTTCACTCTGCCAGCTCTCCCTCTTTTTTCGATTCGCCTCCCAGATCTGTCTGCCTGTCTGTCTGTTGATGTTAAAGCAAATAAATGCACCACGGAGGGTTCCCAGATAGTTTCCCAGTCGTATTCCATAAAGCTGTATTTGAGGAAAGCCCCCACCAAAATCCCAGTGCCATGATCTCACACTGGCCTATTATGATGTGTTCCCCCAGCAGCGTGTGTCAGGTGACCACCAGGTCCAGGTGGCGGAGATTGCGGTGTTGAATCCTCGCTCCCGGTTAATGCTCACTGTAGAATATAATAGATTTCTAGATCTACACTCGAACTGATTTAGGAATTCACCAGTGGGGTGCTTGCTGGGGTCTGCCTTGTCTCAGCCTCCCGTTTTGCGCTGACGCTGTCCCCCGCTCGTTCTCCGTCCCCGTGGCGCAGTGCCGAAATGCACCCTCAGTCAGGTCTTTAATAATTCAGATGCTCTCTTCTATTAAGGAACAAGGACTAATAAACAAGACTGGAATTATTCATGGGAGCTAAGGAGGCGCCGCGATTTAGGGTTTGTTTTAATTGGTTCAGCCTCACAGTTAGCCTAGCGACTCACTGGCTTAGGTAACCCCGCACTGCGCTTTTAGTAGCAGCTACAGTGTCCAACTTTCCGGACAAGTGGAGCAGGTGCATCAGATGAAAGATGGAATATCTGTGCCGTCGGAGTTACTGGTTTTGGAAAACCTGGTCGCGTCACATGGTGATCAGAACCTGACACTTAGAAGTTCTCAGTACCGGACTTAAAATTAAATCCCTGCCTTTAACATGAATGTGATTTTAAATTGCTACGATTTGCTGACTTAAAGGTTTTTTTTTCCTTAAAAAAAGGAACAATCTTATAGGCTTACCAGGCTATTTCATCCGTCCATCTCCTGTATCGCTTATCCAGCACAGCGGATGAGGAGCAGGGACATTTTGTCGGTGCATGCAAACCCACACGCACAATTAAGCTTTTTTCGACTGGGGGAACCAGCACGCTGAGGAAGGCCATGCAAGCACAGAGAGCTATGAAGCTGCACACAAACACACACAGAGAGCGTGGGGGTCGGAATCAAACCCACACCTCTGGCCGTTTGAGTCGGCTGCACCCCCAGCCGAGCTGCCATGAAACCCATCTGTAGGACATCTGCCTGTGAGTTACTCTGTCTGGCTGGCAAATTCCCCTTTCGGTCTCAGAACACACATATACCACACATCCTGGCAATCCGCCGTCTTATTTCTGGTCAAAGTAGATATTTACAAATATTAATAGCATAGATCATCGCAGAGATTAAACTAATATCTGTTTAGGTTCAAATTTTATAGTCCTCAAGGTGCAAACCTTAAATGAGACCCGTCACATGGTCGAAATGAAATAATTTTTGAGCCTTTAGGATATTCAGGAGAGCAGACGCTGGGTGTAGCAGTGACTCCTGTTTGTGTGGGTGGGGGTGGGGGTGTGGGTGGGGAATTAGGAGCTGCCATCAGAAAAAATGCCATCTGCTTCTCCCCAGGGAGGCTCCTGGGTGTCTGCATCTCTGATTTTGGTAAATCTGACCAAAATTCATTGTCATCAGAACCTGACATTCAGAAGTTTCCAGGACAGGAGCCCTTAACATATGAGTGATTAAGTCGTGGCTTTGTACCAACTTTAAAGCAGATTTCTCTTGAAAGGAATAATCTTTCAGGGTTCGACTCACCCAGACCTTTCCACATAACTTTTCGTTGCATCGCATTCATGGAGCTGCAAGCTGACGTCCTCTGATTCAGACCTTGTTCCACAGCCGCAGCCAAGGTCACATCGCCAGAAGTTTTCGACTGAATACAGCAGAAATTATATAAAGCAGGATCTCTCAAAAGTTTCATATGCACCTTGAGGACTTTCCTCCTATTTATCACCATTCCCAGATCCTCTGAAGAAAGCTTAGGTCCTGGTTTTCAGTTATTTTGAGTGTAGTACCCTAACCAAAGAGGATGGCCCATGTCGTGGGTGAAGGAGCATGCTTGCCAGGATTAACCTGCTTTTAGGGCATTATTAGTGAGAATGGGTCAATGCCCTTTGCTTTGGTAATCCTGTGGCGAGCGGGAGGGCATTCAGGAAAGGGGTACTGTAAGGTCTTTGTCCCATGGTGACGACAGACCAGCACAGAAGGCTGAACCTTCCGAGGCCATTAGTGGTCTGTTATTCCTATTTCTAAAGCGAAATGGCTGTCCTTTGTGTTTGTTACTTGTTAACCTTAAAAGTCTTCTAAAGTCGCTGCTCCCCGCTTGCATCCTCATCTCACAGGTTGAATGGAGCCGATCTTATAAACTAGTTATGCTGTAATGTGGAGAAGATAAGGGATTATTAAGAAAGACTGTAGAAGAAGTTGGCCAGAAAAGAGTGTGAAGGATAGGAGAAGGGATAAGGAAGGGGGTGTGTATGTGTGGGAGGCTGAGTCACTGCTGCTCTCCTCCTCCGCCCGGCGATGCGTCTCCTGATCTTGCAGAAGACGGCAGAGAGTGCGGGCTTGCTGCTGTCTCTGTGCTGCAGCGGGCTGGCTCGGCCAGGTTTTAAGAAGAGTAGCTCTGTCTGAGAAGGAGCCTCTAGGTTTTAACCCCGAGGCGGTGTGTGTAAAAAGTACAGCCACCCCCCCCCCCCCCCCAATCACGACCTCGACCACTTTCTGTATGCCCAGAAAATGCAGGATTAAAAACCCAAGCTTGCTCCATGGCTTCAGTGCCCAAAAACGTAACGTTGTTCCACGGTCCCTCCTAGGCTTATGCGAGACGGCGCTGGACGTGCGTAAGCAGCGTCTGTGTAACCTTTGTGGTTTTCTGCCTTTTTGAAAAATATCGGCTTTTTTCTCGTTCCCTAAACCAATCCTTGGCAGGGTGCCTGTGTGTAGGGGTTTGGCAGACTCTGCGGTTTTAAAAGTCTGGCCGGGATCGGGAGACACGTGACGCCTTTCCGCTGTGACCTTGCCGGAAGCCAGGACAAAGCCGCGGCGCGTTCCGGCCCAGGAGCAGGTTAGGTGAAGCAGGCGAGGTTTACTCTCTCTCGCTTTGCGTCGACAGGATCTGCTGAAGTTCGTTTTTTTTTTCCCCCCCCCCAGACCTCAGGGGGGCCAGTGCCTCAGTCCAGGCTTCTGGGGAGCAGGTGGACGACGTCGCCCTGGAGTTAAACCTAAAGGCCAGGGCAGGTTAATGAGGCCCCACTTGTGCAACCGTGGCCCGGCAGAGCTTGACGTTCACAGTAACTGTGTGCGATTCACCTTCCCCTCTGACGGCGAGATGCTTTGAATGCGAGTGCGTCCGTCATTTCTGCTTCTGATGGGATGGGCGGTTGGGGTGCTTAATAATTAGCCCTTGATTTTTGGCATCCTTCCTGCGAACGGCGAAAGGTGCCGTTAGCTTGACAGGCTCTCTAACCCGCGGTGACTTAGACAGCTCGTGTCTGATATTACCAGTCACTCTTCGGTGTGATCTTTATTGATATTTCTAGTTCAGGTTTAAGTACTTTGCTCAAGGATACAGCAGTAATTCCCCCCCTGGGACGTGACCCCGAACCTCAACACTGCCTAGTGCCCCTGAAAATGAAACCAGTTTTTACTTAATATGGCACATTTTAGCTTGAAAGTTCCAGAACTAGAAACCTAAATGAGGATCACTAAATATGATTCATCTGCAGGAGAAGATGAGGTCTGCAGTGCTTCCATGAAGCCTGGTTGTCACTGGCTGTGCTCACCTCCGACTGGCCTTTGCCTCGGCTTTTAATTTATTTAGTTTAGTCTATTCAAACTGCGGTAACTGCTGATGAAATCTGACGTGCTCCGCCTTCCCTCCAATTGGCTTGCAAATCACTGCCATGCAAATAAGTCATGTAGCTACGTACTTTAGCATAAATAATACAACTTTGCTGAAACTTCCGTCCCCAGGATTCCTGCGCCTGGGGGCAGCGACGGTTCCTCGTCCTCCTCATTGTGCAGCAGAGGCTGACGCGTTTCTGAAACTTACCCGTGCTGGTGGAGTAACGTCCCCCCCCATGCTGTGATACCGAAGCCCACCCACGACCGCCAGAGCTCTCGGTTGATGCAGCTTAGGGTGGTGAAGGGAGGCCACTACCCTAGACGCATTGCAGATTTCGCACACTTCCCATTAACTGGTCGGATGAACTTGGGTGTTGGTGAAAAGAGAGACTGAGGACTCGGAGTTCTTAGTGAAATCCAGCTGGGCCAATTGGATGAGCGTCGTGTTATCTTATGGGTGTCATGCCTCCCGGGGTTAAACACGGACAGCAAGCCTATCCTCTCTAGCATGTGCTGCATGCCGACCACTCAGAGAGGCCACATCTCGGTGTTGGTGCTGTGAGAAGCAAGCCGATGTAAATGTAAACCAACATGGCAACTCTGTTTTCAGACCTGCTTTGGAAGGGAAGGGTTAGTATCTCAAGGAAACGCTTCAGGATCGTTTTGGTTACGTCTAAATATTTTTAGTCGTCTCCTTTGGTAGACGCATTTGAGGAGACGCTTTGGTTTATAGTTTTTAAATCAAATGCTTATACTCTGGGACAGTGAAGGTACCTTTCACAAAGGCACTTCTTAATCGGCATTATGTATCCCGGCTCCTCGCGCTGGCTGACGTCTGCGTGGGCTGGTCTGTCCTTCTAGTTACCATGGTCGTTTTTCCGCTTGTGAAAGCAGGAAAGCAAGTCTGTTCCGTTGGGTCATGGACTGCATCGAGTTTTCAGCTATTGATTATTCCCCATATTAAAGATCGTCTTCATGCATTGTTAGTCATTGGCAAATGACCCGAAAAAAATGACTCCTCTGGTGCTGGTCAAATTACTGCTGCTGTTTATGGTCTTACTAATGGGTGCTTCCTGTCCCTCAGAGAAGTGCTGTGTTATTTAAATTAGTGTCCATTATAACTCAATTCTGCGCCTGCGTGGCAGTTACCTAAATCTGTAGCTGCTCCTGTCGCACAGAAGTCGTCCGTCAGTGAATTCTGATGCCATTCCAAATGCATTATCCCTTTATATACATGTATTAGCGTGTACATCCAATTTTCTGTTTGCTTTTTAAATTGATTTAGCATGTGCTTTTAATCTCCTTGCCACATGGAGCCGTCCTGAAAAGCTGGCCGCCCCCCCCCCCCCCAATGCTGCAAATTCGTCGTGTGAGCCAGGCGGTTGCCCCCAGCAGATGTGACCTGGCCACCCAGCCCCCCCCCCCCCCAATTTTGCCCTGCCTCGGCCTACACCAGTCTGCTGAACAGCTAAGACACAAGACTGACTTCAGACCCATCTTCATTTTGTGGGTTTCAGTAGTGTGTTAGGTGTGGGAGGGGCTGTAGCTTATAATGGGGTTTGGGGGCTTTTCACGCCAGGTGACCCCCACACTTATTAGGACAGGAACTAAATCAGGAAGTAGAGTCCTGTGTTCTACAATTTGTGACATTCTTGACTTTAATAATTTTAGAGTTCATTTGTTTTAACCTTATTCATTTATACTTTATAATGTATCATTGAGTGTTAGATATTTTGGGTAGGGATTTTAATGTAATATCCAGGCATTTAACTATGTTTTTAAGCTTTAATACCTTTTATGTTATCGTATATGCTATCGATATAAAAGCTTTAAAAACGCTTTGGTTTACAAAGACTTTTTTATATTTCTCAGCTGTTTTGCAAGGTCTTCCACATTTTTCCAGTTTTGGAGTGTCGATGGCTGAGCCTCTGAAATGTGAAATCATTTAGTTGCATTGCTTATGAGAGTAAGTTTTAAATGAGGTTTGTGTTTGGTAACTGTCCCACTTTGCAAAATATCGATGGTCTCCATGTCACCTGGAAACGGTAGTTAGGCAGCAGCTCATACTGAGGTCCTCTGAGGCGTAAAATGGCTGCAAACTTGGGGTTGATACCTGCTGAATTGTTGCTGTGTTCTCTGGTGCCTCAGATGGCCCAGTCGTGGCTGAGGGCCCTCTCCTGGATGCCCAGATGACCTCAGGATTTGAGGGTGAGGTTCCTCTCTCTGATGATTCGATAACCTTGGCATTTGAGACTACGCATTGTTCCCAGCTGGTCCGATGATTTTGGGATTTGAGATTGAAGACCCAGTCACAGATGGTGTGATGACTTTGGGATCTGAGACTGAGGCCCAGTTCCCAGGTGGTTTGATGACCTTGTGGTTTAAGGTTGTGGACTCCTCCCTTGTGATCCGAAGACTGTGGGGATCTAAGGTTGAGGGCCCCCTCCCTCGTGGCCTGAAGACCGTAGGATTTAAGGTTGAGTACCTCCTCCCTCGTGGTCTGAAGACCATGGGATTTAAGGTTGAGGACCCCCTCCCTCGTGGTCTGAAGACCATGGGATTTAAGGTTGAGGGCCCCCTCCCTCATGGTCTGAAGACCGTGGGATTTAAGGTTGAGGACCCCCTCCCTCGTGGTCTGAAGACCATGGGATTTAAGGTTGAGGGCCCCCTCCCTCATGGTCTGAAGACCGTGGGATTTAATCTTGAGGGCCCCCTCTATGGCCCTTTTAGCCTGCAGCCATTTCTGCCTGTGCTCTGGCTCAGGCCAGCATCCCCCTCACTAAAGCCTAATGCTTGTCACTCTCCATCAGGCTCCTCTTGGCTGACAAACAGGCCCACACATGTCTTTAAACTAATGGGAGAGTACAGGCTACAGAGCTGCCCTCCACAGAGCAAACACTCCCTGCTTTGTGTCAAGCACTGTGATTACTGCCCTCTGATATTACCGTCCATTTATCATCTTCCGTTCTTTCTGCAAAAAATACCGCAGAACCTGGGGCGTAGTTAAATAGCGTAGAATTATGTCAACCAGTGGCCTAGTTACTTAGTATAGGGATACCCAAGTACCAAAGGTCAGGTTAGTGTAGAATTACCTTAGAATCAGATGCCTGGTTATTTACTTGGGTCTAGTTATTTGCAGCTTGGGGTCTAGTTACTTAGAGTAAATACCCCACAGGCTGAGGTGTAGTTACCTTCACGGTGTAGAAATACCTCAGATGTCTTTATTTCCAACAAGCCACATCCCTCTTGTCAGCCGCTTCGCTGTCCTCCCTTTGAGAAACTCCTCTGTGTCTTTGTGCTGGAATGAATGAGGAGGTCATATAGGATCCCATCGATCCTGTGCGTTTCAATCGATACGCTCCTTGGGTATAAATGATGCTTCTTTCCTCCCCTGCTCTTAGAAGTTCTCCTCTTGTGTCTGTCTTCACCCCCCCCCCCCCGCCCCCAACTGCTTCCCTGGGGTCATGCTTGTGTCATTTACTTATGTCTTGCCCCAGGACTGCAGGGGTGTCTTGCTCACCTCAGCTTGCTTTGTAGGGCTGTTTACTAAGGCTTCTTGTGGCGTATTGGTGACACTTCTCACGGCTCGTGATCCGTCCGCTCAGCGGAGATCCTTTGTTGGAAAATGTGGCCAAGGATCGCAGGTGGCTTAGCTTAATGTTTGTGTCACTCTCACCCCACCCCCCCACAGTGAAGTCTCTCCCGCTGACGCCCCTGGAATCCCAGACTGCCGTGCTGCCTGGGGGCGGGCTCCGGGAACGGCTGGCTCTGGAGATGCGCGTCCGTGAGGTGGAGGAGGAGAACCGGGTGCTGCGGCGGGAACTCGCTCAGCCCCCTCGGGCGGCCCCCCGACACGGGCGCCACGGCAACCAGTCACGGACATACTCCACGGAGGAGGGCACAGGCGACAGCGAGGGACAGCGTGCCGCCAGCAACAACTCGGATTGCGTGCCGCACCCCCCGGTGGACAAGTGTGAGGTGAGCGGGGCTGCTGTGGTGGGAGGGGTCACATAGAAGTGACAACTGCAACACGGTCAGAACACGGCATCTGGCTTCCAGTATGAAGGAACGCAGTTCAGGCTCTGTGACACAGCGCAAGACTTACACCTGAAATACCATATTGGCTATTATTAGCGGTCCAGGAAAATTATACCTAATAAGAGGTAAAGTAATACTTGGAGGAATCTCCATTCAGAGTAAGGGGAGTACTGATGATGTCTGCCCCCCCCCCGCAGCTTGGGTGCTGCCCCTCAGTTTCCATGGCAACTCGGGGAAACAACCCCTCCATAAGGTAGAACGTTCAGGGGGCCGGGAAATCAGCCTTGGAGGGTAATATCTGCAAAGCATTGTTCATTTGAAGCCCCTGCCCCCTGCTCTGACCAGAGAAGAATCAAGTTCTTCTTAAAATAGCTGTTGGCAACAAGGAGATTAAATTATCATTGTAGCTGTTGTTCTTGTTATGACCTGTTATTACCGCTTTTTATTCATGTAGTGATTGTTGTTTTAATGATTACGGTTCCTGTTATCTCAGTGGCTTATCCTGTGTAGTTCTTTATGTGCACGGTCTGTTTGTGTTTCACTGAAGCAGTTACTCAGAGCTAAATGTGCCCCCCCCCCCCCCCCCCCCCGATTTGGTCACATGTATTCGTCTTTAAGCTCATGTATTGCATCACAAAGACCAGCCTGCTTTTTTCCCCCCCCCCCGATCCCCACAAAGCATTGCCATAGCACCCCCACCCACCGCGATCAAAGAACACGTCGGCTCTGATCGCACGCTGGGGACGAGTCGGAACCACGCGGTGCATAGGAGCCCCCCCCCCCTGCCCCAAACTCCACGGAGCTGCTGATTCGCACTCCGTTTGTACCTGGTTATCAGGAACACACACACACACACACAGCTTTCTCAAAGGCAGGGCGGTTTGGCCAAAAAGGTGTTAAAATACCATATAGGGTCACCTCCTGCCTGGTGTGAAGAGCAGAGTGATGGTTCCATAATAACTGTTAGGATGTTCTCATTACACGAGACGGCTGACACACGTTAACATTTAGTGTTCGAAAGCTCTTAACACTCTTATTCAGCTTAATATGTTTATCTGCTCTAAACTCATTGCTGTTCTTTCCTGTGCCCCCCCCCCCCCCCCCCAGCAGCTGCTTGGTAAGGCTGCGTCCCTTTGGACTTCTTGTGGATTCATCTCCCGCCCCGATCTTCCCCTAATTACAGTTTAATTATCATTAGGTGTCTAACGCAGATGGAGCACTAGTGTACTCTGGTCATTTGTGCTGGCAGATTCCGGAAGGGTGTTCCGGGGCCCCTTCCGGAAAGCCCAGGGAGGGGGTGCCGGCCCATAGCCCCAGGGTAAAGAGGTCTGGATTAAATTGGTGTTGCCGTCTCCCCGCAGACGATCCACGTGGCCATCGTGTGCGCGGGGTACAACGCCAGCCGCGATGTGGTGACGCTGGTGAAGTCTGTCCTGTTTCACAGGTGAGTGCTTTTCGCTTTGCTCAGACGGGCTCCTTGCCTGTGCGGGACGTCCGCTCTCTCCATTTGCCCTGGTCTCCAACGTGAGCTTGACCTGCGATCACCGTGGTGGGCTGGTTGCTAGGCAGCGGGGTCGGGCCGGCGTGATTACGTGACCCTTCTCGCTTTGTACCTGGAGACCATCAGCTTCAGCTGAATGCATGGCTCCAGTGGGAATATCAGAACTGGTGGAAAGACTGATGGATGGCTGATTGGTATTTCAGCGGAGATGGGCCGGACAATACCATACCCAGAGTTGGCCAGCTACGCCCCCTGCCCGCCTCCAGCGTTTAGTTCGCATGTGTCTGCGGTGAATGACTCACACAAAGGGTGTGACCTTCATTCCCCAACGACGGTTGCTGTGTCTGGGGGTGTCATAGCTACTTCTCGCAGCCCTCGGTTGCCTGATGATTTTCGGCGAGCTGTTGCCGCGGCGACCATGGGCTGGCTCGTTCCCCATGGCGAGGTCCAGCAAAGAACGATATACGCTCTCAATTTTGGGGTAATGATTTAACTGCACACACCACCCCGTTTCCTCTCATCCTCTTTGTTATACGGTTGGTCATGGATTGTTTACTCATTTTTGATTCGCTGTCTCTCAGCTCTGGGAAACAAAGGATTGTGGGAAGTGTAGCCCGTCGGGGTACAGAAAGGTAGACAAATGGATAAAAGGAACCTCCCCTTTCCTTTAAATGCTTGTCATCTTTAAAGCAAGGAATTTTTTTACAATTATTTTTGATTGCCTCACCAAAAGAATAAATCAACTACAAAACTCTGCCAGAGAATTTTCTTGTCGCGGTGTTTGTGTGTGTTTCTTTTTTAGCAGACGCACCGTGCTGCCCGCTCCCGTTCTCTCGTAACTCCGCGGGGATCTCGCCATGCCTCCTCTTCGCGGCGCCCTACCGCCATGCCACCCGCTGTAGCAATGTGACCACACACATTTTTACACAAACCACTAAAAGCTTCTCCATCTAGGCTTTTAAATATTTAACTGGTGAAACAATTACCAAAATTATCATAATGATAATATCTAAACGGTTGTCAGAAGAGGACCCCCCCCCCCCACACACACACACACACACACACACACACCTTTGAGTTCTGTTGTGAGCACACCATCAGTCACCATGGCAACGGGGAAGAGGAGGCGAGGGTAGATTTGGCAGTGGGGATTGGTGTGGGGGGGGAGCCGTCCTTTCAAATGAATATCAAAGGTCAGATATTTGAAAGCATCTCGGCGTTTTTGGCAGGGGTGGATTTAGAGGGACACGTCACCTCGGTACAACACGCATGGTTCGTGCTGTGTGGGTTCAGGCACGGGCCGAGTCACATGGCTCCACGCTTTCCCCCCCGTCCTCAAAATGACGACCGCCCCCTCCTTTTCGGGTGACGATCAGATCTGAGGCTTTTAATGGTGATTTCCTACATGAATAAGTGAAGCAGGAATGTAGCTGCTGTCAACCTTCCAGTAGACATAACACTTTCAAAGCCAAAGTCTGACACTTTTATCCAAAGCGATTTACAGTGGAGGGAAGGTTTACAATTTATGTGCACTCTGTGGGATTTGATCCTACAACCTATGTGTTTTTACGATAATGCTCGACTTGGTGAGCTACGGGAGCCTTGAGGCCTCTGATGGGTTCACTACAGGTCACATCAGCAGCTTACCATTAGGGGGGGTCGCCTTTTACTGCTCTCACTTCCCATCACGATGACTTGGGTCTGCTTTTTGGGCCCCTTCTGTCAGCGACCAGTGGACCCATCAGTTATGCGTTTTCCACACCTCCGCCTAACTGCAGTGGGACTTCAGCAGGTGCCAGAGATCCTTCTATTGGCTCGTTGTAGATCGTGAGTCACTACGTCACCATTAAATGGATCATTCTATTTTATTTATGCCGTGAAATTGAATCTCAAATTTAAGACTTTCTCAAGCTTTCATTTTCAATGAGTCTGTCCATTTTGGTGAATATCGCCACACCGTGAATGCAGCTGCAAAGAGAGGAATGTTGCCTCTTGAGTAAAAGAATATTTCTTTTTGTGTGCAGTAGTATTTTTCCGTAAAATATCATCTTTTACGCAGTTGTAGTACGTTTCAGTGTTCAATGCCGGATGAGAATGTGACTTTATGAAAATGAGTGATATTAAGTTTTCATATCATTGCACGGTCATTATCACACGTATGATGCTGCCCCCCCCCCCCCCCGAAACCCCAGGGGCATTATGCATTGGGCACAGGTGGTGAGCAGCATGTTCCCTGGCAGCAGGAGCTCATGGCCAGGTGCACAGCTGTCGGCAGGGTGGAAGTACCCACACCGCCCACATTGCCCCCCACCCCCGCACATGCCCCCCTACGCATCACCGCACACATATTAATTGCCTGGGAGAAGAGCGTGATAAACTGCTTAAGGGGAGCTATGCATCTTCCCCCCACCCCGAGAAGTCTACACTCTAAAACATTCCCCTCCTGTTCCCCAAGATGGCAGGCAGACTGGATGGGATGGCAGCCGCATGGTGAATTCTTTTTTTGTGTGTGTCCCCCCCCCCCAGTGACTGTGACATGATGGCTGTGGTAACATGTCTCCAGTCCCAAAGACCAGCAGTGTCATCTGATACCACTTTTGGGGGCCCCGCGTTGCATTTTGTGTGTGGTGCCCTCTCTGATGCCCCCCTGTGGGGGCCCCGCATTGCATTTCATGTGTCCTTTCTGATACAACCTGTGTGGACTCCGCCTTGCGTTTCATGTGTGGTGTCCTCTCTTGTACCCCACTTTGCATTCCATGCACAGTACCCTGTCTGATACTCCCCCATGGGGGGCCCGCACTGCATTTCGTGTACAGTGGCCTCTCTGGTACCTTTGTTGGGGGCCTGCACTGCATTTCGTGTGCAGTGGCCTCTCTGACACCTCCCACTCCTTTCTGAAATGTGTTCAGAGCGTCATTAATTATACTAAGAAAACTTGCTTTTCCTCCTGTGCACCGAGTGTGATGGTCCCTTTGTGCTGTTTTGTTGCTAATGTAACTCCCGGGGGGGTCCTCACCTGCCCGCTCTGGGTTCTGTCTCCCAGACGAAACCCCCTTCACTTCCACTTCATCACGGACTCCATCGCCCAGCGCATCCTCGCCTCGCTCTTCGACACCTGGATGGTCCCGGCTGTCCGCGTGGACTTTTACGACGCAGACGAGCTCAAGGTGAGCCCCGCCCCCTCACCCAGCCTCATATATCCGTCAGCGGTGCCCACCCACCATCTGCCCCTCCACCAGCTGGCTGTCCTCTCCACCAACCATCTGTCCTCTGCCCGGCAGCCATATTTCTTCTCCACCAATAAAAAAGGCCTCTTCCCCCAACCATCTGTCCCCTCCGCTAATCGAGCGTCCTCTCCGCCAGCTACTTTCCCCCTCCACCAATCAAATATCCTCTTCACCAGCATCCTGTACCCAACTCCAATGGCAAGTCCCAATCCATAAGTGATTTTTCCCTTTCACGAATCATCTGGATTCAGTCGCAGCTCGGCCACACCCGTGCAGCAGTCGACCCCCACCTGAACGCCATCATGGCAGCTTACTCCGCTCTAAGGCTTTTGTGTGTTTTTCTTAACCTGTTATGATTTAATTGTACCAAAGAGAGCAGAGTTTCATCACCATGTCTTTCATGGCGTTGGACATGGGTTCATTTTCAATGGTGAAATTTCTTTGACTTTGATTGGGTCTGTGTCAGGGGCCCTGCCCCACCCTGTTTGATCATGTGATCGCTGTGGTTCCAGTCGGAGGTGTCATGGATCCCTAACAAGCACTACTCCGGCATCTATGGCCTCATGAAGCTGGTGCTGACCAAGACGCTGCCATCCAGCCTCCAGCGCGTTATTGTGCTCGACACCGACATCACCTTCGCCACCGACATCGCTGAGCTGTGGGCCGTCTTCCACAAGTTCAAAGGTACTTTCCTCCTGTTTCTACTCTCTGCCTATGGTTCTGGCTCTAGGCTCTAGCGAACATCTCTGGCGGGACCCCAGGCTGGCTCCTTGGTTCTTATGGTTTTACACAGAGTAGGCCACTTGCCGGACTTCCTGGAGAGATGTAGCTTGCTGGTGAGCCTGTAGCTGGAGGATGTCAGCAGGTGATCCTCTAGCTCAGTGTTTCACAATCCGGTCTTCGAGGACCATCAGACAGTCCAGGTTTTTGCTCCTCCTAGCAAGAATATGGACTGTCTGGCAGGGAGGTGGGAGGTAGCAAAAACATGGACTGTCTGGGGGTCCCCAAGGGCTGGGTTGGGAATCACCGCTCTAGCAGACTGATGAGCCTGAATCGCTGCTCTGATGGATCACGATCCCCGGGGATGGGCTGGTGACAGGCGCCTTGCTGGCAATTTGAATTGTGCTCATCTGTTTCCTCCACGGCTTTTGTGACGGGCAGGAAGTGAGCGAGCCACAGGAACTGTCCACCACACCCTGTACTGCCCGGGGGAGGGGGGATAGACATATCTGTTCTTACATGCGTCAGGCTGGAGCACATGACCGGCCAGAAGCCTATGAAGGAAACTCGAATTAAGAAGGCGCTCATCGTTTTTATGGTGGGAGGTGGGTTGCTTTTCATGTGTGTGATATATATTATTTTACTTACTTGGTCACTCAGGAGTACAGAAATGCTGCCCCCCCCCCATACGTTTTGTATTTCAACCTGGTTCTTCCTCAGCAAAAGGAGACCCCATGAGAGACAGAATACACCTTCTAAACCCCCCTACCAGCACGTAGGCAGCCTCTGGGATCCCGCGACAGAAATACAGATGGGTATGTGGGCAGGTGCCCCACAAACCAGAAATAATCAGAGGTGTTAAGTGATTCCTACCCCCCCCCCCCCCCCAAGTTAGGGAGAGTCATCTTTCCCCTCATCTTGCCACCTGTGCTTGCCCATGCTTGCCACCCTGGTACCCGTGCACCCCAACAGTTTGCCCTCTGGGCAGCACCCACCAGCAGGTCTCCCCCAGTACCCCTTGTGTTTATCAGCAATGCCCCGAGGCAGTTTGCCCATGGCTGAATCACATGGGTGTGGACTCCGGAGCGATTAAGTCTAGGAGGTATGCAGTGATGCTGGAGGCTGTCCGCCGTAGGAGCGAATGCTGAGCTATTGCAGCCACCTGTAGGCGGATGATGGCCCCTTTGTCACGCCCCCCCCTGCTGCCAGCTGTTCTGTTGACAGGAATGAGATGGGGGGGGGGGGGCACGTCTGCGCGCCTGTGGGCCGATGATGAGCTTCCTGCCCCCTCTGAATCTGGGGGGGAGGACTGGTGGGTGGTGTTAGTGGTCATTACCCTGATCCAGGCTCCTTCCCGGCCCGCTGAGTTTCATTCCTGCCATGATCGATTCCCACGCCCATGGTGCTGCGTCTCCCCCACGTCAAAAAAAGCTCTGTCTGGTTCAGCGGTTCGACAAATGCTGCGGCCGATGTGGGGGGGGGCAGGATGGCACCCGGGACATGCCGGAGCCGTGTGGGCGGGTCACTGGCACTATTGATGTTGGTCTTTGTCAAAGATTGGGCAATTCTTTTCTGCTCCTGAGATACCTTGAGGAGTCATTCCTGAAAGCTGGAGGGAGTAGTAATGCTGTGCGGTTGGATTAGAGGGAAGGATCTGAGGCCCAAGCTTGACTAGATACTTGGAGACAATAGAGTTGAATTGGGAACCAGAAGGCTGTGAGTTTCACTAGACACTTGAGGACCAGGAGTCCAAGTGGTTCACTGGACTTCTGCTGGGTTATGATGAGGTGATGAGATGGTGACGTGACAAAAAAAGCTGCCTATAGGGTCCCATATGACCTGTGTGCTCAGACATGCCCCCTCCCCTTATCCATCAGCTCCGAATCAGATTGGACAGACTGGCTGACGGGGGTGTCCCAGTCCTTCCAAGTGTCCGCCCCCCACAATTCCCACGAGCCCTCCCAGGATGCACCATGGCCACTGCAGAAGGTGCCAGTGGTTTATGGTTAAAGGGCAACGCCCCCTGGAACCCTAGTGACAGCTGCCGTACCGGTGTTTATTCTCTGGGTGGGAGGCTGGTCGTGCTCTTTTGGAGCTGCCTGCTCGCTGTCCGAGTGCCACCAATTCCTTAGTTATCGCTGGAATAGAAAATAACAATGCTTGGATTCAGCAAGTCTGATTTGGCTGCCGACTGTAAAAAATGGCCCAGTTAGTATATTATTAATACCTCCAAAGGGCAGCCAATGTTGTTTTGGTACCTAAACAAGGTCCTTAATTAATCATGTGAGTGCTGGCTCCTGTTGGGAGTCCCGCAGAGCTCTTGTTTGGGCCGACCCACCATTCTTTGTGGAGTGGCGATACAGAAAAGCCGCACCGTGTGAAAGGTGCATGGGCCTGCTGTGGCCGACCCCTGGCTGGCTCCTCTTGTCTGCCAGGGTGCCGCTTCTACGGATCGTTTCAGGAACCTGGTGATTTTTAGTCTGTGACTTTTCATTGCTCTCCCATAATCCTTATCTGCGTAGGTGGCTCCTGACCAGACACTCCTACTCCTCGTACATAACACGCCGCGCATGTGAGACACATGGCGCCAGGTGCTGTTAGTGGTGCTCCCTGCAGGAGCGACTGGTTATGTTCCAGATGCCGTGACGTGCTTTTTTCCATGACCAGTAGAGGTACAACAGGGCTCGAAATTCACTTTTTTACTAGGTAGCACTGGTGCTCCCAACTTCAAAAAGTTAGGAGCACCAGCAAAAATTTAGGAGCACCCACCAAAAATTAATGAGTAGCACAACTACAAATTGTATATTAACAGATTTCTTTAATTTGAAAACTACACCAATCAATACTAACAACAAACAGCTACAACAAATCACTGAAGCTTTACATATCCTGTGGCCAGGATTTGAAATTCGGTCTTCTGGCTCGCTGTCCCTCTGACATCCATCTTTTGACTGAGGCTGAGGCATCAAAGGCTTCCAAAGGAGGTCCCTCAACGCTGATTCGAATTAGATCTTCTACCGAGTTGGGGTGTAATGAAGATCTAATGTCTGACTTTATGCGCTTTTGGATAGAGAACCCCCTCTCACACTGCGCTGAGGATACAGGAAGGACTAACATGATCTTTACTAGATGAAGGATGTTCTGAAATAAAAATAATTTTAATTTCATTGTCAGGGTAGAAGTATTTAGCCTAAAATACATTGATAATCTAACTACTGTGACATTAATTTGCTTAGCCTACCTGTAAATCTGAGGAATAGGGTTCCTTGGTTAGAAGGACTTCCCATAACCTGTGATAGCTCTTGTCTTTAAAAGACATGAACACTAGGGTTTTCAAGGTCTGGAACTCCTCCATGGCAAGGGCACAGTCACAGCCGTTCCTTAATGAAATACAATCCAAGTGTCACTGGTTGGTTTTTTAATGTTAAAGCTTTTAACACAAACAATCAGAAGTCTGTATTTTGAATATTAACCTTTCCAGTACATGTTGAAAATGGTCCAACAGGAAAGTCACCTCCTCTATTCCATAATCAACCAACTCCTCTGCTGTCTCTGGCCAAACATCATGGTTGAACACGTGAAAACATTTGACTGCTTTGGTTACTGAAGTGTCCATTCCATGTTTCTCCTGACCTAAAAAAAAAAAAAGCAATAAAAAGACATTTCTGTAATAAAATGTGACTCTGGACCACAAAACCAGTCTTGTCGCTGGGGTACATTTGTAGCACCAGCCAAAAATACATTGTATGGGTCAAAATTATTGATTCTTGTTTTATGCCAAAAATCATTAGAATATTAAGATCATGTTCCATTAATATATATTGTAAAAGTCCTACTGTAAATATATCAAAACTTAATTTTTGATTAGTAATATGCACTGTTAAGAACTTTATTTGGACAACTTTAAAGGCAAGTCTTGATATATAATTTTATTTTTTTTCCGTCCTCAGATTCCAGATATCAAATAGCTGTATATCCAAATATTGTCCTGTCCTAACAAACCACACATCAACGGAAAGCTTATTTATGGTCCAGGGTCACATATTTTTAAATAATGTTTTAATGTTTTTTTTTTTTAATTATTAGTTTTATGATGAATAATTTAATTATTTTAATGTAGGTTACCAAAAGTATGTCATTTACATATTCTGTTACACATCCTGATTAATAACATACAAAGCAGGCTGCTAAATCGAAGATGAAGCTGTTTAACTATTGCAGCAACGGTGGTCTCTATCTGCTTCTGAAGTCTGGGAGCAGTCTGACTGATTGGTCCATCCTTAGCCATATTCTCTGCCTCTCCTTTCCTCAAAGGAACTCCCTTGACAAATTAAAATGAAGAGTATACATTGAAAACTAATGAAATGATTCTAAATTCTTAATTTCATATATAATTTCACTACACTACACTAAAAACATTACAGTTCATGTAATATCCTGTCTGCACAAGACACCTACCTACATGACACACATTAAAATGATCAGTAAGACTTTCCTGTATGACCATCAACTGAATGTTCAACTGAACGCTTGAAAAGCTTTTATAAAGGTTGTACCCGAAACATAAACTGAGGCTGCATTTCCTGCTCCTGCTCCCTAGCATCTCTCTGCCTTTTCATGGCTGCATGAAAGGAAGCCAGCTTTCCACCTGGACATGGCCTCACAGCCATTGCTTCAATGTTGAGGATCAGGTTCCTCAAGCTGCTGACTGCCTGTTAATGTGATTCCATCTAAACATAACTTTGTTGTAGTCTTAACATGGCAAAGAACTGAGATCTCAAATAATGGTATAATTGATTGTTTCATCACAAGGTAAAGCTTACCTGGGGGAGGATCACATCATTTCTTTGAAGTAACAAGCTGTATTTACTGATGGCAGAAAATAAATCTGCCAAGAAATGGCAGAAAGCCAGAAATGAGCCATCCTCCATTGTCTCCTTGATCTACAAAGAGGAAAACAATAAATTTATACCTTTACATGAGCAATATCTATACATGTAAGACATAGCACTGTGCAGATAATTATTTATACAGGTATGACAGAGCAGGTAAAGTTCCACACAGTTTCAAAGGCCATGATCATTCCCACCCATACTTTACACTGACATGCTTTGCTCTGCCAGCTATATCAGCATTTGTTGATGAAGCAGCCAGGTGGTCCATATGAGCATATACTGCTGTGTACTGCCCAGAATCTTCCAGGGTCCCCTCCTTCTTCTCTTGCTTCAGGAGCACATCCAATGCCCTGGACACATGTGGCAACCATCTTGTGCCCTTGACACCACCTGGATTGTTCACCGATACACCCAGTTCGACTCCAAGGCGTTTTAATTCCCTTCTGGATTTAGAGCTGAAGTGATAGGTCTTCCAAATTAAGTGGAGCAGGTTGTACACATTGCCTACCCAAGGTGAATCCTTCTGAGCAGAGAGTAGGGCAAGCTCCAATCTAAAATAATGGGCAAATAGAGTACAAATCTGAAAATTTAGTTTGCTATCAAGACAGAAAGCCTTAGTTTTTTGTCAACCTGTGAGTTAATGACCATTATCAGCTCACCTATGAGGCATGCAGTGAAATGGGATGATATGCTTTCCTGCCTCCTCTTGGAGTTTCACTGATACACCTCCCTTCTTCCCAAGATTCACAGCTGCTCCATCAGCTCCCATAGCCACTGTCTTCTGCATCCAGTTGTGGCACGAGTCCCCAAGACCAGCAAATGCTGACTTGGAGGCTGCATAGATTCCTAAAATATTTCCCACTAGTTAAATACATGTTTAAATGGGTCGAACATCATTAACACTTTAACAAACAAATCCATTTATAATATAAAAACCAACAAACACATTCAGTAAGACACTAAATACAATTTTTACAAGTGAAATTAATAGAGTAGACTAATATACTGCCATTATATATATATAACTATGCAACTATGCAATACCAAATAGGCTATTAATTAATTAATTAGAAAAAAGAAGAAGAAGAAACAACTTACCATCAGCATTAGCATGTTCCACCTCAACATGCCCGATGAGGATGGTCGTGGGTTGTCCGTCAAGCAGGATGCGGACATACACAATCACGCACTCCTTGACAGACAGGTCGGTGTCTCCATCGATCATGAATGAGATGTACTGGGCTGATGATACTTTAACGGCAGTGTTCTCACGGATGGTATCTGCTATTACGCCGATGATATTGGCGCATGACTTGTCATTTGCATATGTCATGTTAATTGCAATACCGTTCTTTTTCATTAGCTGCAACATGGGTTTAAATTTAGTGAATGCGAGCTCTTCTTTGGCGATAGTGTATGCGGTGTTAAATTTTACGTTCAGTTCTGCTAACTGCGCGGAACGGCTGGCAGTATCCTGACGATTAAAAGCCTTAACGATCGAACCTGATGATACTGAAGTTTTTGCCACACATTTGTCCCTGCATTTCTTGTGTTTGGCACTCTCACCGTGTTTGACCAAGCTCTCGCGCTTAAAGTGCGTAGATTCAGTGGCGAACGCTGTGTTACCTGCAAACTCCGTCCCACAGGTTTTACAGTGAATGCAGTGCATAGAGCCATTTTCATAGCGGAGCCACTCGAAGTCTTTCAACCATTCTCTCCGAAAACTGTACGCCTTCTTTTCGGCTGGTGAATCAACATTCACCACATGATCACTATCACCAGCGCCATTATTTGTAACTTTAGGTGGTTTGCAAAAGAAATCTGTCAGTGTTCTTTTCATTTTCCCGCTTCTTCACCTCTTTATATTTATATTTCCCCGCTGTAGTTCGCGCCGTCACCTGACTGAGTGATTGACAGCTATTATTAACCAATCTAAAATCTCAAATGGCAGAACGGTCACCGTATCAGCATTCAGCACACAGAACACACATATACTGTTAACATTTTTTAGAGAAGTTAAAACAGGTAGCACGACAACAATTACATGCACTCGCACCAATGCTCCCAAATATATTTTGAGGTCGCATAGATGAAATTTCGGGAGCATATGCGACCAAAATGGTCGCAATTTCGAGCCCTGTACAAGGGTCCAGACGCCCCCTACGCTGCGCCCACAAGCAGACGTATAGCTTGTTGCTACAGAATCCTGCCAGGGGTCTGTGTAAGGGCCCATATCTGGTGCTGGACAACCCTATGACCTTTAGAGCATGAGGCAGACTTTAGCATTCTGCGCCATTCCATGAAAATGTTAAGTACTCTGGTCTCGAATGCCAAGGGTCCCTTGGGAAGCATGGATTGGGTCGGGGCTTTGAATCTTTGTTCTATATTTATCTGCTCCATATATGTAACACCATGGCTGGTTCCCGCTTAGGTCCCTGGGTCACATGATGCGGCGTCCCAAAACGAGGCTCATTCTTTGAGATATATCTCTTGGCCGCGGTTGCACGGTAACAGCACAAAAGGGGGAGATGTTTGTCATCTGTGTACCCTTCTTCGGCAGCTGCTAATAGACCGAATTAGCTTGTTGCTAACTTGTGCTTGTATGTGCTCCCTGTGGGGGAAGGGAGCAAGGAATGGGTCAAAACCACCCCCAGGCAGCTGACCAATCAACATTCTCTAGAACTGTCATCATTAATCTTAGTACGAATTAGGCAGAGGGGGCAAGAGCGAACATTAGTGGGGAAACTGGAGGATTTAGGCTCTCTGATCATGGCTACTATCATCATCCTGTGCGCTTTTCCTACCTCCGGACAGATGATGGCGCCAGCTAAACTCTACCCCCTTCCGCTCTCACAGTCGGTTATACTGGCAGACCGACCCATGGGAATCCTGCCAGTCTCCCTAGATCATCGTGACCAAGGATGGCTCTCTCGAATTATGTGGCGAACAGATGTACTTGTCAACCCCTCCTCTACCCCCACCCCCTGTTGGAGCCGTCGGGGTCAGAGAGGGGTCACTCCCAGAGTGTGTCAGGCAGGTGAGAGGATCGGAGGGCACGTGAAGGTGCCTGTCAGGGCTGGAAGAGGGGCCGGGATACAAGGCCCTGCTAATGCTGCTTCACGGTGTCAGCTGAAGTCTGAGCTAATTTAACAGCTTTGCTAAGGGAGCCTTTATTTACCCTAACCCAACCCTAACCTTAACCATAAGTAACCAAATAAAACTTTCGGCATTTTTACTTTTTTGATGGCAGTTATAGATTTTTCTAACAATTGAGTTTCCCCTAGGGGAGGCATGGTGGTGCAGTGGTTAGCACTATTGCCTCACACCTCTGGGTCCCAGGTTCGAGTCTCCGCCTGGGTCACATGTGTGCATGTTCTCCCCATGTCATCGTGGGGTTTCCTCTGGGTACTCCGGTTTCCCCCCACAGTCCAAAAAACATGCTGAGGCTAATTGGAGCTGCTAAATTGCCTGTAGGAGTGCATGCATGCAAGAGTGAATGGTGTGTGAGTGTGCCCTGCGATGGGCTGGCCCCCCATCCTGGGTTGTTCCCTGCCTCGTGCCCATTGCTTCCGGGATAGGCTCCGGACCCCCCGCAACCCAGTAGGATAAGCAGTTTGGAAAATGGATGGATGGATGGATGCATGAGTTTCCCCTTGTAGGGATTGAAAAAAAATGGTCCCAACAATGTCAAAATAACAGATTTTTAGGGACATTTGGGTCCCCACAATGACATCTGACACACACACATACACACATACACAAACATGCATGCAGTGTCCCAGGCTGTAGACTCTAGACTTGCTGACTGATGCCTTCTCTTGGGGTGTCATCTTCGCTAAGATTAAGATGAGAAACTCAGTACTCATCCCAGACGGGAGCAGATTTGTGGCACCAGGGAGGGTGAAAAGGTGCCTGTGATCTGAGCCCCCGAAACGTCACCATGGAGCCGGGCTAGACGATACCATCAGCGGAGCGAATCCATAATGCGGCTGTATAGCCAAACTGCCCCCATCTCTGGGCAGGCGATGGGATGATGGTCCCTCTTAAATGGGCGGGACCTTGGGTGAGAGTCACCCAATGGAACCCAAGCCACACATGGCTTGGTATTAACCTTAGCTTCTCATCAAGCGTGATGTGTCTGACGGACTGTGCTGTACCCACGTGAGGCTGACTAATGCCACCCCCCCACACTGTTAGGGGGCTCCTCTTTCACTGGCTGTGTGTTGGCAGTGCTGAATTGGCATCGTGTTCAGTTGAAGTTCCCATGCCTGTGGGGGTTCAAGGAATGGCTACCTCTTAGGCGAGAGTTCCATCTCTTTAACTGGGCTCCCTCCACACTGTGAACACAATTAAGCAGATGTGGTGTCAGCCGGAGTGTGGCCGGCAAGCTAATGTGAGGGAGGCAGATGGGCGTGAGGGGGAGGAGCCCCCGGCTCTCAGTGAAATGCTGACGCGGGGCTGGGTGGGGGGGGGCGGTTTCAAAGCTGCAGTTGCTGTCTGGACACTGTAACCGAGACTCCCGGCTGAGCAGTGAAATTTACACCCTGGCGCCGTGAGGATGCATGGAGGCGTAGGGTTGGGCTCCAGGCCAGGCAGGGAGACCCAGGGACTTTGAGTTAATCTCTCCACACTGCACAGGGGCTGCCTCTTCAGGGGGTGGGGGGGGGGCACCCCTCCTCTGCACACCTCTCCAGTGAGAGCCACCTGTGACGCATGGATCGTTAATAAGGACCGGTACAGAAATGGTGGATGGGGCCCAGAAGCTGAGAGAGTGACCTTTCGTTCTTTAAACACCTCTGTTCGCTGCTGTGTGAAGTAAAGTGATAGGCTGTGGTTTTGTGAAGTGTGGCCGACTGTGTTTGTGGGTCCTCCTGATTGGACGGCAGTGTCCGCTTGGTTACATTTCAGTCAGAGAGTGTTTTATGCTTGGAACGGTAGGTGTGGACAGCTCCCATCCAGGTAATTAGCCTGGCGTAATTAAGGTGGGAGGTGTAACATAACTTGGGGCCTGCTGTGACCCCGGCTCTGCCCGTCGTGCACTCATTACCCAGCGGTGGTTCACTGGTACGCCCTGGTCATTCTTTACACTGCCAAGCTTCTCTCTGTGTCGTGAAGTGGCTTTAGCATCATTACTGTGTGTTTTCACGTAGCCCGGATAAACATCTCTGCCCTTTCAGGATGTGCTGTCACATGCAAAGCGTGAAACCGTGCAATCGGTCTGTCATGCAGCTTTGGGAGCATGGTGCCTGGTGTGACCTGAACGTGCTTGTAGGTGGCCTGTCACCTGACCGGAGCTGTTACTCCTGTGTTCCAATGTTGATGCATATGCTGTAACACAGCCTCTCAAATCACATTTACATAGGGCCTCCTGTTGGTCAGAAACAGTCATTGCACTAAGGTGGTCATGGAACCCCAGTGAAACAAACCTGCCTCTTCCTGTGGAATTTGTTCCGGCTCTTCCCCTTGCTCCATTTTAAAAGCAAGAGAAACAATCTACAGTTTTACGTTAATTGCCATTTATTGTTATTTCGCCGCTATGGTTATTACTACTAGCACTGCTCGTATTTTCAGATCGCTGCTGTAAATGTTGCCGCTTCAGGACGATGTTTAGGGTTGATTGTCCAGGGAGGGTGAGCTTTGAGTTGTGGAACCGACCTCAGCGCTTTTAACTAGTGAACGACCGTAAAGAGAGTTGATTGATTGCGCCCCGTCTGCCCTCAATTCACCCGGCACGAAACGGGGTTAAATCGGACCCATGACCCCTCCGCGGGTGAAGAATTGAAGGAGGAATCGATGCTGATCCATGTTGACTCCTCTCTGGGGGGCGACATGTGCCTCTGCTTTTGGCCTCTGCGTTGAAATTGAATTTGCGGCCAGGTCATGTTTTTGATTTCCAACTCGGGGAGGGTATTTATGAGTGTTATAAAACGCTTAGGAGGCTTTCATTCAGGGATTAGCGTCACAGCCGTATGGTTAGCAGGTCCTAGTGCTCGTCGTTCTTGGACCTGCATTGCGATGTGTCTGCATGCCTGTATGGGGCCGTTCGGGGAGTTCTGGGTAAGCAGCAGTTAAAGAGCAGAGCTTTGGATAAGAAGAGGTGCTCTGACATGGACCTCAGGAAGTGGAGGACCACCCCTCCCCAAAATTAGTCCTGCAAATGAAAATCTCATGCAGTCAGGATTTGTTTAATTTAATATGGGGGGGGGGGGGGGGTGCGTCTGTGTGGCAGTAAATATAACTGCAGCCGGTCTTTGGATTAAAGGATCAGGAATCTGGTTCTGGAAAAGTCACCGTGACCTTATGGTTCCCCTGAGGGACCCCTCAGCTCAACCTGTTGCTCTAGATTTAATACATATTCCTGGATTGCCCCCCACCCTCAGTTTAAGGTTCACGCATATCCCCCATCCCCAGTTCTGCCACTCACAGTCCTGCCATAACACCCCCAGATAGAAGATAATTGAAGCCCTTTTAATTTGGTGGGTTTGGCTGGCGGCTCCGGGCCGGACCCCCTGCTGTCCCTTTCCGGGACTTTATTCAGGTGTCTATTTTTAGACCGGCCTGATAAGGCTCTGTGTGAGTTTCACTTCTCAGCTGCATCGAGTAGCCCAGCTTCAGGGTGCCTGATCTGGGAATTCGCTTAGACAGGCAAGCAAAATCCAGTTTTCGGGAAGGTGCCAGAAAGCAGGAGGTACCAAAAGGGAGGACTCCATTCGTGCACCGGTGAAACTGACCGGTCAGTCCAAGCAGCTGCTGGTCCTCTTTCTCTTCTGTGCGACGGACGCAGTTTAACAGCTATTAGACCATTCAGTCTCCATCTGAGTGTGTTTAAGCTGAAGGAACAATGTGCAGCTGTCTCTAAGCAACAGATTAATGCACATCCAGCCACCCCCCCACAGCCAAGTATACACTCAATAAGGATGTAGAGACCTAGACCAAGGGTTGAGCGCTGACGTACGCCCTTCCCTAGCCACGCTGCTGCTGACTGCTCCCTCTCCAGTTGTGGATGGCGAATGCTCCTTCAGTAATAAGGCAGCCAGCAGGGGGCGCAAGGTCACAAGCCCAGGGAACAGTCTGTGATTTCAGTCTCCAAAATAAGCATCGTGCTACTGTTACCCCAAGATGATATGATGGACGATCTAAACGCTCTCTCTGCTTTCTCCATGTGTGGCCCCGTCGCTCTTGCTCATTGTACAGCCCACACTCTTTTTGGAACCATCTGGTTCTCTGGATGCAAGCTGGCACGGAACATCTGAGTCATCATGACAGCAATGCAGCGGCTGCTTGTATGGCAATCAGAAGCCATTTTTTTTGCCGAAGGGAAAGCTGTTCCAGGGAAGGTGAATTTGTTTCTTTGTGCTTCCTGTGACTACCTGTTTAGCTTAGTTTTATGAATGTGTATCGTCTATCCATCTCCCATTGTTCTTATCCAGTACTGGGCCACAGAGAGAACCTGGAACCTTTTGCAAACCCTGGGAGGGATTCCAGTCCATAGCAGGGCGTACGTAGACTATAACTAGAGACTTCCGTTCACCCAGCTGCACGTCTTGAGACTGTGGGAGCCAACCCACGCAACACAGGAGGAATCGCTAGCCTTGGAGGTACGCGGCCATAATGCTGCCCTCTGTGCCCACGCGGTTTTTTACACCATTGAACTTTCACCTGGAATACACTGTATTGAAGGACCCCCATTCAGGTTACCCATCCTGAGACTTTGCGTGGCCGACTCGGGTCTTTCAGCAGGGCGCCTCCCGCTGGGCAGTGATGGGGGTGCGCTCAGTGGCGGCAGCGTCCCACGTCACCTTGGGCCACCTGTCATCACTGGAGACGGCAGCGCCAAGCAGAGCTGACGGCTGGTTACGGTCCTCCTCCTCACTAGACTTAATGAAATGAAGGCTTGATGAATATCCCTGTTTCTCTGCTTCGCAAGCCCGTTTTCATGAGGCCGAACAAAGGAGTGTCCTCAGAGAAATCGTTTAAAAGTGCTCGTAAAAGCAAGCTATCCGCCTCTTCGATGTTTCTTTGTGTTCAGGTTATTTTCTAGGGCTGCAAAACGATGCTGTTGGCACTTTTTTTTTTCTCCCAGCGAGTGCTGAGACTTTGGTAAAATTTGCTTCTGACCAAAGAATCGATTCCCACGAAAACCAAAACGAAGACGAGTTAATTGAGCGTTAACAATTGGTAGGGTGGTGGGGGGTGGGGTACATTATGGAATGGGAACGTGCAAATGCAGCATCCATCGTGCGATGGCAGCAGCAGAGCCATCAGAGGCTCGTTATATGGCCTGCATGTATGTGAGCGTAAACATGGAATCCACAGAGGAACCAGTTGCACGTTACACGTTTCCTACTGGGGAGAAGCGAGTCTGTGTCCCCTTCCCCCCATACATCTGGTATAAACCGGCACTGCAAGCATTTGAACATGAGGCTTAGAGACAGCCCCGGGGGCCTGGCTGGATTAGGGTCTGGGATCTCTCTCTGATTCAGGACGGAATCCATTATTAACAACCCTTTGCAGCAGACGCCGTCTCTGTAATTGCGCCGCGGATCCCCTCTTCAACATCTTCCCCACCATCCTTCTCCTTGGCGGCTGGCAGCCAAATCTCCCCTTTGGAAGCTGCGTCTGATTGGCGTTTTCCGTGGAAATGGCTGCCGCGGGAGAAGATGAAAGGCCCACACCAGGCCACGCTGGTCCCGCAGCGCTGGGCTTCACCTCCAATCTCCCACGGCCAGTGGCTGATTAAAGCAATCACGGCAGATTAGATGTTCTCACTTGTTTTGTGCTCCGAGTTTCCTGGAGTTACCGAGATGCACGTCAGTCTTGGAGCTAATTGGCGGAACCTCCCCATAAACTCGCCCGTTCATTATGGGATGCCGCATTTTCATGAGGGGTTAGATTGGTGGTGGGGGGGTGCTCTGAATTCCACATTCTGTTGTCACCTTGAGAGTGACACTGTAGAGCGGTTTTTAAATTATTTAAAGGGCTGTCTGCCCGAAGAAGCCTGTTGCAGTAGGCCCCCATTAATCTTCCTTACAGCCTTCATTAAACTCGCCTATACCCCCCCTTCTCTCTTCCCCTATTTCATCTCCGTTCCCCATCACATCACTCGGCCCCTGTGGGCTCCAGTTTTCCTCTTTTCTAGCCCCAAAATACACTCTTTCTGAGCTTCCCAGGCAGCAAAGAAGAATGGGATGTGTTCGGGAGGGGGGAGATTTTGGGCAGCAGGTCCTGACCATCCTTAGGATGTTTGTTCTATGGCCTGGGTGTCTCCCGTGACACTCTAAGAAATGGTACGTGCTTTGGTTCCAATGTGTGTCGATGATCATAAACAATCTTGTAGTGAATGATTGACTGCGGTTAGGGCTGAAGATTCGCTTGGTCGAAACTCATCTACCATTTCAATGCCCCATCATTGTAGAACCAGGTAAAGGACTATCATCCAGCTCCCTGTCATTGTTTCTTCCTCAGGTCAGCAGGTACTGGGACTGGTGGAGAACCAGAGCGATTGGTACCTGGGGAACCTATGGAAGAACCACCGTCCATGGCCAGCCCTTGGACGGGGCTTCAACACAGGTGAGTTCTTGGCCCTTGTTTCCAGGAAGTGGGACGCTCTTTGGTTCTGCCATCAAATCCACTTGCATCTTTGTTTTTCTGTTAAGTGCACCTACATTTGCCGAATGACTGAATTTCCTGCTGCTTTGACAGTACAAAGTGTCTGTGTTTGTTTGTAGTCATTTTGGTTTATGAAAAGAAAAATGGGAAATATATGGTAATGTTGAACAGTTTTATGGTTCCAGAAAAAACCTTGAGGGATAGATGGAGTATTTGACTATGGTCCGTTACCACGGCAATTCCTCCTGTCTGGGTTGCCTGTTATTTTTATCTCTTTTCAAATGCGGCGCCACCTTTCCCCGAGGTGTGCACTCACTTGATTTGCTGGCAAAAACAAAAGCGGTCAGCCTTTTTCACAGGCCAGCTTCACAGGAGCGCCATGAAGTCCGCGGTGCAGCCGCCGCGAATGCAAATGCCGGAACAGTGAGCAATCTGGAGGGATGCAAGGAGGCACAGCTGGAGTAGCAAAAAATGGACAAAGAAACAGAAGGCAGATCTCTAATGCCATTTTTAAAGCACAGTAGAATCACTGGGAATGCTTTCTATTTCCCTCGATGAAAATATGTTTCTGACGATGCGATTCGTTCACTTCGTTTTACTTCCTGTTTTTAGTTAATCTGTCTTTGACTTGTCAGGCATAGTATGCTGATTTTTACATTCCTCCCACCTTCCCCTGGTTTTTGTTACCTAACACACTACTCTCCCCCACCTACGTGAACCTCGCTTAGCCAGCAGAATTTGAGCCATTTGTAAGCCAGAAACACTTTCCTCAGTGTTGAGGACTCGCTGTCTGCCTCAGGAAGTAAATTTGGATTTAACAAAGAACAAAAAAAAAGAACCTGATTGTGTAACATATTTCAACACTTCGATCACAGCTTATCATTTTGAAAACATAGCAAAACTTTTTTAGCACGACATGTAAAATCAGCTGAATAAGGGATCTCTCACATGATGTAATACAATCATGATACCATGACTTTTTTTTTTCTTCAGTATTAAACTGGCATCAGAATCTGTCTTGAAATTTTTCATTCTTGTGCCTTAAGAATGCAGCTGGCGCTGCTTTGATGCCTGTGTGGTCTCCGGCATCGCTTGTGGGGCCTGAGTGATTGATGACTCCTGACATCGCTGACAGAGTGACATTCTCGTGTAGTTTTTAGGGGAACGGAAGCCATGATAACTTGATCACGACTGCGTCTTCTAGTCCGTAATAGACAACACACATTTTTATTTATATATATATATATATATATATATATATATATATATATATATATATATATATACACACACACACACACACACACACACACACACACACACACACACACACACACACACACACACACACACACACTGTGTGCTGCTGACCATACAGTCTTTGAAAGCAGTGAATTTTGAATAACTAAGATCGCACCATGATGCGGGGCCCCTTGGCAGTAAGAGTCTTGCTCTCGACTTCCCACAGTGGACTCTCTAGGCCCAGAGACGGGGTCCCACAGTGGACTCTCTAGGCCCAGAGACGGGGTCCCACAGTGGACTCTCTAGGCCCAGAGACGGGGTCCCACAGTGGACTCTCTAGGCCCAGAGACGGGGTCCCAGAGACGGGGTCCCACGGTGGTTGGGCGTGGGCTGTGAGCGATTGCAAATTGCTGGTAATGTGTCGATCGTCCCTGTTCCCCTCCCCATCTTAGCAGCTTTCCCAAACAATCGATTGTCCTCCACCGGCGGCGGCTTTGTCGTCTGCGTTTAGAGAGTGCGTGTTGTGACTTAAGGAGCGGCCCGTCGCCATCGCCGACTCCCTGATAAAGGCGTGCTTGTCAGGAGGAAGGATTGCTTCAAGAAGTGGGAGCGACAGGATGAATCAGTCGGTGTCTTTTTTAAAAGTCCTTTATTAATAGGAGAGCATCCATCCCCATGTCTCACGCTGCGGGGATCCCACACAGGAACGCCGCCTGCAGCTCTGTGGGTCCAAATATAGTTCGCCGCGGTCTGAGCGTGGCCGAGCACTTTTCTCTCTGGCTGCCATCCTCAGTGCTTTTGGGCTTTCATGTCTTCCCTGGTCATGCAAAGTTTGCCTGCTGCTACAGCACCCTACTTTATATACTGTTTTTATAAGCACCAACAGGAAGCAGTTTTTGGACTGCTGGAGGTGAACACAAATGATGGTGTATCTATGAGTGGGTCACTTCTGCCAAATTGGGGTGTTATATCCTGATACTTTTGGACATTTGGGACTGACGCTTAGGTAGGATGTCACACCACCAGACTTTAGCTGCTAATCCCCTGCTGATTGCGAAGGTGATCAGTCAGTGCTTCACACCTCCAGAGGCCCCTGTGTACCAGTCTGTCACATAATGGTGACCCCAGGATGAATCTGTGTGTGTGTGTCACACCAAAGCAGTGTCACGCTGAAGCTGTGTGTGTTCCTGTCACCCAGGAGTGATCCTGCTGCTTCTGGATCGCCTCCGGAAGCTCAAGTGGGAGCAGATGTGGCGCCTGACAGCGGAGCGGGAGCTAATGAGCATGCTCTCCACCTCGCTGGCTGACCAGGTGAGCCACCCTCTGTTTGCGCACGCGTCCTCCCGCCATCTGTGGCATCGAGTGCTCGATTGACTGATTAAACCCAAAATTTGCATATATTACCATCACACAACAAAGGAGTTTTCTTACTTGCTTCTACCTTATCAGGTACAAACTGTAATTTGCCAAATGGGTCACTTCCTAGTTATTAGAAGAGAAATTTTTGTATCTGTTTGAGATGCTGTCTATTACCGCCTTCATAAATTACTCTAGTCAACTAAGGAATATCTTTCATTAGCCTATTATTCCTTTGGGCTTTTATAAATGCATAGATAATTCGCTAGTGACATTGTGTATTTGACTTCAATTACGCATGACCTCACAATCTCAACAAACAAGTCTTTGTCCAAAATTTTGTGTGATTGACATAGCATCATGAAGACCATCTAAGATCCCATTGTTCCATCTTTGTATCACAAAATATGGCACAACAGTTATAAAGCTGACCACTGATATTTTCAAGCCTGTAGTTTCCTGCTTTCATTTATGATGTCACAGACCTTGAATCAGGATGCAGGACTGGGTCACTTAATTTCAATTATCGAATTGCTGAGCCTTTTATGACATCACAATACTGACGTCCAGTATTATAAGGCGATGTTGTTTTTTTTAGTCTTCTCCATTTGAAAACTGGAGATACAGGCAGTAATGATGTACGATAAGAGAATATAACTTGCCCATAATGTCCCAGGTTGCTTGTGTTTGTTTCCATGGGAGTCTTGCAAGTCGGCTTCTGCGTTCGTGTCCATGAATGGATGCTTTTGTATAAACAAGAGGAAATACGGTACTGCTGAGTGCAGAAAGTCCAAAATGAAGTAATCATGTAAACTCCACACGTAACACGTTCCTCCTTTAAAATACCTTTTTGCTTTTAGTTTTTTCTTATTTCCAAAAAGTGCCTGACTGCTAGATGAGCATGCTGGAAATGTGAATGTGCTTGTCTGGGAGATGAGCGTTATTTCATATGGCAAAATGTGTTAACTGGCTCTCTGGCCATTGATGATGAAGGAAAGGCGAGGGGGCACCAAGAGGAGGCTGCTGGATCTTAGGTTTCTCTCTTAGTGAAGGCTAACAGCAGCTCCACCTGTCAGAGGCCTCCTTCATAGTCGTAGCATTTCATCACAGATTGTAGGGTTATGAGGAGTTTCAAACCCCTTTCTTCATAATGACCTTATGCAGGTCTGTAAGGTTTGTGCTTGAAGAGTCCGGACACTTGTGGTCTGCCCATGGTTCATTCTGTAGACGTGCCAGGCTGATGAAGGATTTTCCAAAAGTAACGAAGGTTCAGATCTGAATTATGAATGAAGTCATAGCTGCCGAAAATATAAATTTTACGGAGCATGGTTAAAATAGAAACAGGTCCAGCTGGTGAGAGAGGAACACGCTGGCCTCGTTAATTGCCCCCCCCTCCCCATTATGGCTCCCTTGTGGGTCCATGCGGCACGTTTGCCGGGGTGTCACTGTCACTGCGGTTAAAGGCACAGTGGACTGACTCCCTGCATTTAGGAGGGGACGGATCCATAATTCATATCAGACATGGATATTGTTCTGTTACCTTGTTGCCCCTTTGCCATTGATTACCTATAGTTCTGTGCAATAGACTTTTTCAGGATTCCAATTAAGACTGCGCTACACTTAAGGAAGCGCTCTTCCCTTATTCTGTTTCTGTCTTCACTGGTGCGGTTTGGGCTGGGGAAGGAGAGCATCTGTGCGGTACTTCATCGGGGTCGATGCTGGCACTCGCGGGGCCGCTTTTGATGTACCTCTACTTTGGCGCTCTCTTGGCGGAGCCCCGTAACGCAGGATGTTTAGAAACGAAAGGGCCTCCTCAAAACTCTGATGGGGCCTCCCGCTTTGCGTAACGGCCCTTTCAACAAAGGCTTCCAGGATCTTCGCCTGCCGGCCTGGCCCCCGAGTCTCTCTTTATCTCGCATTCACGATGTGATGCTCGTCGCCTCTAGGCCGATTTGGGATTCTGAACTGGTACAGCACTCATTCCGAATGCAGGCTCTGTAGATTATAAACAATTCCAATATCAAGGAATATTCTCTTTGTCCCCCCCCTCCCCCACGGTTAGCAAAATATATACGACTCGGGTTAAGAGCAAAACATTCTGGTTGGCTCGTAGCTGTACCGGGAGGATAGATCTGACTGCCTGATTTTGTATTTATTTATTTATTTTTTGCTGGAATATCATGAAAATGCTGCCTTTCTCGAATGACCTTCAGCAGAGTGCCCATTGCTGTGTCACTGGAGAAATGGAGACTGCACTATTAGACAAAGCAGATCCGGTCTTGTCTGCTGCGTCTTTACTTTTGTTTCGCGATTCTGTAAGGCAGGAGGAGCAGAGGTAGCCAGTCCCAGTCTTTTTAGGGATGTCAGCTGCGTGGTGAAATTGTCTGCCTTTGAAACAGCATTGCCTGAATGGGTCTTGCGCAAACATCATCATGAGTTCCAGAAGGAATGTTTTCTCCGGGCTGCTGGTGATCCCATCAAACATGCTGATGTGAGGCCATCTTACTTTTTCTGCAGGACATCTTTAATGCAGTGATCAAACAGAATCCTTTCCTGGTGTACCAGCTGCCCTGCTTCTGGAACGTGCAGCTCTCGGACCACACCCGCTCCGAGAAATGTTACAAGGACGTGTCAGATCTTAAGGTGGGTCTTGTTTTCCAGGGTTGGCTTGAAAATTCCTTTAGGCCACCAAGAGGGTGGTAGGATTGACCTGCCAGAAGGGCCATTGCACCCCTTACTCCTCTGCTTCAAATCATGTTACTGTTTTTTTTTTCTGATTTCTAAGCTGGAAAGGCATTTCTTGCGTTGGCGCTTGTCCTACGTCCCATCTGTGAGAAAGCTTCCAGAGAGAACCTCGTGGCTTGTTGCTGTCGCTTCCTGAAAATGCTCATGTCAATGACTCTCCTCCTCCCCCTCCAGGTCATCCACTGGAACTCCCCCAAGAAGCTGCGGGTGAAGAACAAACACGTAGAGTTCTTTCGTAACCTCTACCTGACCTTCCTGGAGTATGACGGCAACCTTCTGCGACGTGAGCTGTTTGGCTGCCCCAGCGAAGCCGACCACAACAGTGAGAATGTAAGCTCTCCCATTCTTTGAATCTCATTGTTTATTGGACCCGTGTCTTTTAAAAACTTCCTTCTACTTCTTACGATTACAGGTTTTTTTTCAATGTTTCTTTAACTGTACCCTGATATGAAGGTAACAGTGATAATACACAGGGTTAGGCTTGGCTGATTTGGGATTATATGGCATCTCCTTAAAATTCTAGACATACAGTACCAGTGAACCCGTGTCAGATGTTCTACTACCAGTTCTGAAGCTGGCACTTGGGGATTGGTGATTTTATTTTAAATGTCTGTCTGCTAGAATTACAGCTTGTTGTATTTAGCCACAGTAAAATGTCTACAGCTTAGATAAACAGGTTGTTCTTAAGGTGAATGCAAGTGTAGGTTTGTCTCCCACAGCTACAGTTTACTTTTTAAAGATGTTTTGCATTTTGTATCTTGTACTTATTTGGCACAAGGATATCATTGTGATATGTACCAAAAAAAAACAAAATTCAAACCTTGCTTCAACCACCTGGCCAGAAATCCTACTATATCAATTAAGTAATCTGTATTCAAAAGATGAGGATAATGAAATGAATCGGATTACGGGCTGCATGGGCACCACCTGGAGGCTGACCTTCAAAAGGTGGGGAAACACACTATATCTGATTTCCTGTACTCAGTATAAAAGGCACAGGCATCACCTGTGGTTTTGTTTTTCTTTGATATCCCAGCTCACATTGACTCCATTGATCTTATTGTTGGTGCAGATTTACATTTCCAAGGCAATCGACAGACATTCTTTTTGACTTTTGTTGTCAGAAGTCTTTTATTTTTTTGCTTTTGTCTTAGCTCAGGAAACAATTTGCCCTGGAAACTGCACAGCACAGGCTGATAAATAAATGCTTCTTGCTGAGGAAATGATTTGCCTAATTAAGTCACCTGGGACGTGGGTTGGGATGAAGACCAGCGAAGGCAGGGGGCTGCCTCGTGATACGGACCCGCTCAGGCAGATCTGACTTATTGATGGGCCGTGGGTCAGTGTGCAACGGACATGTTCACCACAAATGCATCCTGACTCCATTTCCTTCAGATTACTTTTTTTCATGGAAGAGAGAATAAGCATTGGGTTTTCCTTGTGATCCTTAATTGGTGAATAAATATTTTGTTCACTTGTGTTACTAAAGCACCTTGCTTGCACATTGACAAATTCATGATCACTTTGAGATGCTTCTTCATCTTGCTCTTTGTACTAAATTTAGTTTCTTTGTTCTGTTATTGATTTTTTTCAATAAGGACTGTGTCTTTGTCCCAGTTCATTATCTGTAAAAATGTTTTACCTTGGTGAATAGTCTTTTAACTGAATATACTTGTGGAGTGGTGGTAGTCACATGACCTTGGGCCGCAAGTTCCTTGCTGCATGTTGACGTCATTGTCTGATTTAACCTACTTTACCTGAATTGCTCCAGTTAGAAGACACAGTTGAATAAACAGCTAGCACATTAAATGTAGGCCATGTGGGCTGCCCTGAATGTGCCAGCAAGAGCGTGTTAGCATCTGCTAAAGCAGCGGGATGGAATTACTCTGACCAGTCATCTGAGGTCCCGTTGTCACCCCTCCATGCAGCTCCAGAAGACCCTGTCTGAACTGGACGAGGATGACCCCTGCTATGAGTTCCGTCGGGAACGCTTCACGGTGCACCGCACGCACTTGTACTTCCTGCACTACGAGTACGAGCCGGCTGACGACCACACAGACGTCACGCTGGTGGCCCAGCTCTCCATGGACAGGTAGAGTCCGTGGTTATACTCCATAATCCCCCTGGTGGCTGGAGGGAACAACAGCAGTGCAAAGACTGCAGTTCTTTGCAGTATTAAACTGCATACTTGCAGCGCTATAGGATGTGTTCAACATACATTGTTGACTTCTAGCTTGCATCAAAAATGTTTTGCGCAGAATTTTTTTAATAAATTTTTTTGGCTGTAAAAATAAGCATTTGTAGACAGTAGTAATTTAAGAATTCAATTATTAAGAGTTGTCTGTACGTTTAAGAAAAAAAAACAATAAAAAGTTTCTTTTTCTGTATCTATTTAAAATGAGAACTGGGCTTTCATGGCCTTTAAGGTGAAATTCTAGAACAAATTAAAGATAAAGCCCCAGAGTTATTTTGATTTATTGCTCCATTTATCTCTGACTGGTGACATTCAGGCAGACGTGTGGGTCCAGGAGTCCTGCCTACACTTTTGGTTGGTGCCTCTGCTTATTTTCAGCACAGTAACGTTGTGTCTCTGCACACACACACCCTTGGAATAAAGATGCAGCGTCTGTGTTTGTACAGGGAGCAACACTCGTATTTTCTCTTTTAATATCTCCAATGTCCTTGGAATTCCTGCAGAGAGGAACCGACACAAAAGCCAGGTCTTTCTGTCTGCCTGACGTGTTGCCATGGGAGGCAGATAATGCGCTGTACAAGCTTTATTTGTGTTATTGGATCTCGTCGATTTGTGCGAACACCCCTCGCAAAGGTGGCAGACTCAGTCTGCTAAGATGGAACCAGACACGTCACACAGAGCAGTTTGTAATGAACATTGGGGTTTTTTTAAGAGATTCAATAACCGCTTAACTGAATTGTAATGACATGCAAACATCTCTGAGAACTCCACGAGAAAAGCAAGCACCGGTCCTTGATAAAAAGATTTGGTTTAGATGAATAATGGATTTAGATTTAAGTGTAGATTGAATTCCAACCTTCCTGAAAAAATGCTAGCTGCATCTTAGTCAAAGAAAAGATAATAGCTGCCACCCGGTTAATAGAAACCTTCTGAGAACGTATCCAGCGACAAAACCTGTTATGTATTTTTTGATTATTCCGTGGCTAGGAAACACAGTTCCTCATTGTGATGTAGGACATGAGTCCTATGTTTATGCCTGATTATTGCCTTGCTGTGGTCTCTCATTAACTTTCACAAGGCTTTGGTAGGTCAATCGTTACCACGGTTGATGGATGGCAGCCCTGCAGCCTTCCATGCAGTCATCCCTTTATACCATGGGCTTGGGGTTCAGGACCCTGCATTTCACTTCCTCCAAGACTCCTGCTGTGCAAACTTTCAGAAACTCTTCAAAGGCATACTTTCTATAACCCATCTACTCCCTCAAACTCCCCTGCTCTTATAGTTGTAACATGACACATGTCTGGCTTCCCAAAGTGGCTATCCCAGTATTTGCTTGGACTGCTACAATATGAACTGATAAGCGTTGCTTTAATTTCACTAAAATCATAAAGATTTCTCTCCAAGGCATGCAGGGATGATGGTGAATGATGAATCTGAATGAATCTGCTTTGGAACTTCCTGTGCTCTTTATATGATAATTGGTTCTTTTCTTTTTAATATTCAGGGATCAAACCATACATTGTCAACAAAATTTTAGCTTAACCAGAAACACCCATAAACGTACATAAATCATTCTCAACAGTCGCCAAGGTGAATCTGGGAAACTGTCATCAGCAGTTATATGCTAATCAGACAGATCACTCTGCTTCTGAAAATATCTTGGTAATTGAAGGTGATGCAAACATGCTTAATATGTACTTAATTTGAATTCAAATACAGGTTTGACGTTTTCATAGTAAGAGAGTATGAAGAGGTATGAGGCTTACACTTGAGAAGCCATTGTGCTTGTTCCGTCTTATTTTCCTTGACTTCTGTCAGTGTGCTGTGCGACCTCACTCAGCATGTTGGTGTTTATTTTCTTGGTTTCTTTGCTGGGTTATCTGGTGCAGAGAGCTGCTGAATGAAATGCTAATTGGTGCATGAAACCAAATATTAATATTCTGTACAAGTTTTTGTTGGGTTATGCATGTTGATTTTTTTTTTTAAGCCAAATAGGACTTGTGATCCTTACGGTATTCAGTTGAAAACAAGACATTCTGCAGCTAACTAGGCTTTAAATAATACATCCAGGGATCTTGTATACAACGTGAGGTTCTTGTCATTTTGTTATATCACCGGACCTGCACTTTTAAGCCCTATTTTTGGGTGTGGACATCAGAAAGAGGGGCCAAGGCCGATGGCTGTCTGTGTAGTGGGTAACCAGGAGCAGTGCTTGCTGGGAAGCCCTGCTTTGGGCTGATCATAAGTGGCTTCGGCTAAGGAAAAAGGCGGCAGAAGGTTTAGCGGTAGAGTGAGGCGAGATACGCGGTTAACTGGCTGTGACTGCTGCCCTGTCACAATGACTATGCGTATTCTTTGCACTCTCTTGAGGGATGGTTCGTTAAGTGGCTCCCAGTGGACACGCTTGAGCTCTCTCTTAATCGCACTTCTGAGCCTTATCACCATTTGTGTAGCATCCCGTAGCTTCTGGCAGGTCAATCCTACCAATTCTTTGCTTGTTCTAAATTTCAAGCCTTAATTGTTTGGGGGGATGCATCTGTACGTGCCTGTTTCACTGAGATACCAAGTTACGGCATAAACCAGAGCTTAAGCTCCGAGATGATAAATACCAGAATTACAAATTTAGAATAATAGTCATTACATAATATTTTGGAACCTGATGTTTGTTGTAAACCTTGTGTGAGAGATTTGTCTTAGGGTTTCTGTCAAGTTAGACATTTTCAAAATGGTGGTAATTTCTAGCTAAATCTGACGCATGTAAAGCATAATCGTAGACATGGGGAATTTGGAGAAGGCAAGGCCTCCTTCCCTGAATTGAGCCGATGGGTGCCCTCTGCTCCAGGCTGCAGATGCTGGAGGCCATCTGCAAGCACTGGGAAGGCCCCATCAGCCTGGCGCTGTACCTGTCGGACGCAGAGGCCCAGCAGTTCCTGCGCTACGCCCAGGGCTCCGAGGTGCTGATGAGTCGCAGTAACGTGGGCTACCACATTGTCTACAAGGAGGGCCAGTTCTACCCCGTTAACCTGCTGCGCAACGTGGCTATGAAGCAGGTCAACACTCCATACATGTTCCTGTCTGACATTGATTTCCTGCCCATGTATGGACTCTACGAGTACCTCAGGTGAGCAGCGTCCTGTCATAATGGAGCTTTAGTGACGACCAGCAACACATAATTATTTGGAGTTCGGTTTATAGGGCCTACACAGAAAACGATGATTTTGAGTGGAGGATGCTTATCACGATGGTGTGCTTCCTCACCGCCAAGAGATTTTTACTCTGACAGTTTTTCAGCTAAATTATTGAAGCACTTTAGTGGATGCCAGAACTTGACCTCAGTATTTCATATATTTTCATTAAAGCATGCTTGCATATCCATTTGTAAGCTCCACACGTATTTCTTTGTGGTCCACTTCCTATCAACAACTTTAAATCAGTTTATTAATTTCCTTAGCCTGGCAGCATTAAGGCTTAGTGGGCAGCACAGTTGCCAAAATTGGGAGTTTGAATCATGTCCTTCTTTGTATGTGGAATCTGCATTTTCTCTTCGTGTCATGCTTACTTCCTTTGGGTTACTCTGGTTTTCTCCCCGCCTGACTTGTTGTTATGTGAAGTGACATCTCTATATCGGACATATTGCCCATTTAAGTCCTATGATGGATGGGCAACCTGTCCAGCATGTTCCCCTGGCTTATGCCCTGTGCTGTGGCTTCCTGGCCAGCCTGTACTGAATGGTTGAATGATAACCCAATTGATGAATGACTATAGAGGTTCCTTGGAAGGGGCACAGATCTACTGTGGTATGCAGTTATTGACTGACGCTTTTCAGATGTCAGTCTCGGGACTGTAAAAATCTTCGGGTCGATGAACTACTCACTGTTGAGTGGGATGTCGTGTCTCTGCTGGTCCCACAAAGTGGCAGTTCTCACTTTTTGTTTCTACCTCCACCAGGAAATCTGTTGTGCAGCTTGACATGGTAAACACCAAAAAGGCCCTGGTCGTGCCTGCTTTTGAGACACTGCGGTATCGCCTGTCCTATCCCAAGTCTAAGGCTGAGCTTCTGTCTCAGCTGGACATGGGCACCCTCTTCACCTTCAGGTAAGCAGTCGATATTTCCCAGGGTTTGGTAGGGATAGAAGTCCTTCCTTTGATGCAGCAATGGCTTTCTAGTACACCTTCATCGGAAGACACTGTTAATAAAAATGGGCATCAAGCATAAAGCTCGACTCAACTCTAGTTAAAAAAAATCAAAGGTGAAATGCCTTTACTTCATATATATGTGTGTGTGTGTGTGTGTGTATATATATATGTATGTGTGTGTGTATATGTGTATATATATATGTATATATATATATATATATATATATTATATATATATATATATATATATATATATGTGTATGTGTGTGTGTGTGTGTACCTACTAGTGGTATAAGTCAGGAAGACCTCACTGGTATTTCATTTCAGAAGCGTATAAACTTCAAACTGCTCATGCTGCAGTCTTACTGCAATTCATTCTCCCAACAAAGGTACCATGTGTGGACAAAGGGCCATGCCCCCACCAACTTCGCCAAGTGGAGGACTGCCACCACTCCATATCGTGTGCAGTGGGAGGCGGACTTCGAGCCCTACGTCATGGTGCGGCGCGACAGCCCCGAGTACGACCGCAGATTCGTGGGCTTTGGGTGGAACAAAGTGGCCCATATCATGGAGCTGGATGCTCAGGTACTGTGCTTCAGTTGCTGCATATAGTTCAAATATTGTGTCCTGAGGTTCATTTATTATGTACCAAGTCCTGAAAGGAGCCTATGATTTCACAAGCTTTGAATTAATATCAGATATTGACTGGATCATTAAATCCCTTTTACTCTGAGCAATGTTGAGGAATTGGCTCTAAATACATTTGAAATTAAACATCTTTCACTTTAGTGGTGGTTTAATTTTTAAATGTGAACATTAAACGCAGGCAGAAGTTAATTACATGAATACACGTAACTCGGCTGCATATGAAGATGAATGGTTCTCAAACTGTTAGTCACAAGTCCTGCTGCGTAACCTGCCCTCTCTTAAGAGTGTGATTGTGGTATCACTTATGGTAACAGATCCACTCTCTTTCAGGAGTACGAGTTTGTGGTTCTGCCCAACGCCTATATGATCCACATGCCACATGCACCCAGCTTTGACATCACCAAGTTCCGCTCCAACAAGCAGTACCGCGTCTGCCTCAAGACGCTTAAGGAGGAGTTCCAGCAGAACATGTCTCGGCGTTACGGCTTCGCGGCGCTTAAGTACATGACAGCTGAGAACAACAGCTAGGCCCCTCGCTCTGTGCATAGGACGGCTGCCCTGGGGTCGGAATGCTTGGACATCTTCTACGTGGCCTCTGGGTCTCTGTGGGACGCTTCCGGCGTGGTTAGGCCTTCAGACTGTCTGTGCAGCTCTAGGTTCCTTTGGACTTCAGCCGCAGGGGTTGTAAGAATGTCTGCCATGTCTCTGGTATGTGTGTATTGTTTACGCCTTCATGTGAGAGCCAGTGGTGTAGAAAATGACCTGGACAGACATCTGTAAAACAGAAGGATGAGGACGTGTTTGCCTTCACCAGCAGTCTGGCTTGGCCGGTGAAGCTGCCATATGCATGGGTTCCGGCTTCAACATTTAAAGAAAAATAACCAACACATGCCAAACAACCAATATCGCAATACACAGCTAGCAAATAAAGGATGTTCCCATTGGAAATCCTCCCCTAAGCCCATGCCATGACTAAAAGGCAAGTTGCGCTCCGTTCAGCTGCCCAGCTGTGTTTATTGGTTTCATTTCAATGTTGCCATTTTTGTGCCAACAGCAAAGTGCTCAACAAAGCCAACACAGATGAGTGCTGCAAGGCTCTGTCTTTGGGGCTCCTTCTGCTGTGTGTTGCTAATAAGCAGAAGGAAAACTTAGGGTTTCTCCTGTGCCCACCCAGTGAGCCAGGGAGGCTGATGCGCTAGGCATCTGAATGCTAAGAAACGTGACGGTTATACCTGTAACGGCAGCCCTGGAAATTTCCTGGAATATCTCATAGTAAAATATTAAGCTGTGACGCCCACCAATGAGAATAAATGTGCAAAAATGCTTGTTGCAATCAAGGGAAATGTTTTATATGTTCTAGAGACTGCTAATGCAAATTTTTTTTCAAAATTAATTGCTTGTCTTGCTCAAAGTAAGTTCTGACTTTGCAGGGGAGGTAACTACAATGACATCTTGGGGCCACGAGCTCGGTCTGAGAGGCTTTATTGCAAAGTTATTCATGCATTGACTGCACAGAAACTCTGTAAGAAAGGTTGAACTGTGGATCGTGAAAGATTCTTGTATAATTTGTTTCCTGGCATCTCAAGATTAGCTTGATGGTGGTTGATAGGTGGAACCCAAGTCACTCATGATGCTTATGGAAGCACGCTGAGATGTGATTGGCTACTGATCTAGACAGTCCCCGTGACTGACACATCCAAAACGCTGACATCACCGGACTGCAGGCCTCAGGCCTCCCCTCCTCCTCCGGCCACACTATTGCCCGCCGATGTCCCTGCAGCATCCTCAGAAGCTGACACACCTTAGACTTGCACCGTTCAACGTGTCCAGGTGGACTTTCCCATTTCCCACAGAGAGTGGATGGACATCACCCGTTTTTGTTTTTACTTGTCGGTATTTTGTATCAGTATGTGTTTAAAAGTTTTAATGTGAAAACAGCAAACAGGCAAAGAAAACAATGCACTATCCACAGATGGGAGAAGAGGTAGATGCTGGCCGGACCTGTCCAGAAGAAGTATGAGACTGCAGCGGCGGGGGTGTGATGACCTCCAGGTGAGGATTAGCGTAGCTGTTTGAGTGACATCAGCCCTGTTGGCCTCAGCCGGGCAGGGAGGGGGGCTCTCGGCAGCAAAGATGTCCGGCGCATGTGGTGTAACTGAGCTTAAGCTCAACTGCCCTGAGGAGTGAGTATATGGGAGGGAAGTCAAGCAAGTAGGTATGAGTGTGTGTTTGCGTGTGTATGCGCCAGTGCAAGAGCCGAAGACCATGAGACTAAGATGTTTGTTTAGGGAAGTGGTGATAGACAAACTACTACCTGAATAAAAGAACTGACTGAAATCAACTTGCTGCTCATCCTGTCTTTGCACGCTAAAGAGAGATGGGCACTATTAAAAGGCTCGCCTTGTAACATCTGCTCGTTCGGTCTTTATGCCCTCCCGCTGAACTTTTAATGGGGTTTTCTTAGCACTTCTTACAACGCTGGCCCCAAGTCAGCATTCCTTTCTTCACAAAGGGTACTAAAAGTTTCCCCGAGTTAATTATTCAGTTAAAATTTAATGTAGCGGTGTGATTGTGCCGTGTAATGAACGAGCGAAGTTCCTCGCCGGTGATGGAGCATCCAAGCAACCTTTAGCGGGCCGGCGGGGCATCGGTAATCCAGCCGCAGGGGAACTGTATACGGCGAGCTGTGTGCAGTGAGGGGACAGTCACACACCTCCTGAGCAGCTTTATTTATGGAAACAAATACTGCAGGGTCTTGGAACATCAGATTCCAAACAACTCAATTTTCTGATCGAAGATTTTTTTCAATGAATCAAAAATGAAAAAAAAGAAAGAAAGAATATTTGCATATTGATTAAAATGCCAGAGGAAAAATACAGGAGTATAAGAGGTATGTTATAAAAATGTTTAAGGCTACGGGAAGCAAGCTGGCTCTGGATTTACAGCATCTATAAGTCTTCATCGTCAAACGTTTCAGTGCACCTCAGAAAAACGGTCTCGTAGTCTGCCGGCAGGCACAGATCCTGCGGGGGTACAGGTCTGTTAACATTCAGCAGGCCCAGTGAGGCCGGGTCGGGGGCAGCTGTGCCATGCCGGGGGCACTACTCACGTCTATGGAGCATAAGGGGTATGTGGGTAGAGGGCCGATGAGGTGCATCTGAAGGAGCTGAATAAGTATTTACTGCTGTGTAATGAAGCTGCATGATGCAGGGGACTAAGACCCACTACCTTCAAGCACCAAAAGCCCACCTTTACCATTTCTGCTGGACAGTGGGGTTGGTCCTGCTAAATCCTTGTAAGGATCCAGGATTCCAGGCAAGAGCTGGGGAAGGTTAACCCCACTCCTGGCTAGGTCATCAACACCTTATTAATCTTGACCACACCTGATCCATACGCCATCATTTAACACCTGACAGAGGTTAAAAGGGTCATATTGGGCAATTACGCTGAAACTAAGTTGCCAAATACACCGTTCAGTTGGCACAAGGGGGCGCCCAGGATGGACGCGCGCAGCCGCCGAGTGGGTTGACCGGCCTCGGCATCTGCAATCTGTAATGCCCAGTTTTCGATCGGCAGCTAATAGAAGGTGAAGAGCAGTAATTTATTGTCTGTCTCACCAGTTTAAAGAAGTAGCAGCACTCTTTGGGGTTATGGCAACAGAATTACTGCCTCCAAATGTATCCAGATCTCCTTCTGTTCCCCAGCTGTCCCACTTAGCCCTGCCACCCCCCCCCCCCACTCCGTGCACCCATCTCGGCTCCATCTTACCTGTGCGATCTCCAGCTGGTCTACTGTCTGGGTCTTTATGAAGCACACGAGGTTCCTGCAGATCTCTGTCAGACAGCTCAAGTTGCTCCCCTCTTGGGTCTCTAGTTGAGGGCTGCCCCGGGGAGTTGGGGGGGGGGGGCAAAAGACAAAATGGGTTTGTTTTTTTTAAGATGGGTTGTCAGCACCCCAAGGTGGTATGGTGCTTATGTCAGGACCTCTGATGGGACACGCCACCTAGTGGCCAGCGGCTTATCTGTGGCTTTAGCACTGTGTGACAGTCTCTCCATCTCCGTGATCCCCACGTCTGTGGGGCCACGCTCATGTTAGAAATCAGCATGCGGAGCCGGCAATCACCCTGCCACGGACCGACAGCGGGATCAAGGAATCTTTGAGCTGTGTGGGGGGGTGGGGGTGGGGCTCCACTGAGGCCTATTCCTCATCGGATCAATCCCTCATTATCACACAGCAGTGGGAAGCGGCCGGGGCTGTGGGGAAGGGGAGGAGGGTGCAAAACAAACGTATTGATCACCCCTGCACATATAAATTCAGAGCGCTGGGGGCGGGTGAACTGGCAGTCTGATTGCAGCAAGGTCTCTCACTGTGTTGAGAGGGACAATTAAAACGGAATTCATTATGAATTTAATGCGGTCGAGCTGTAATTATGCGTTCTCTCACCATTCCTGGTGTCGGCACAGATTAACGAGGCTGACTTGTGCGCAGCAAAACCCTTAGGCTCTAGGCTACTATAACACTGTCGGTGTTCAGGTAGAAATGACTAAATGGTGAAACGTATGCAATGGCTATACAGCCTAGATGCCCATCCATCCTTTCATCCATCCATCTTCCAATTGCATATCTTAGGCAGCGCAGGGCATCAGGCATGGAGCACCCAATACAGGATGCCAGTTTACAATATCAACTGCATGAGAACTCATGACTCTTTGGTCTAATATCCGTCTGCCTCCTACTCAGAAATCAAGAGAATAACTACATTATCACAACCTGCAAAGTTAAATGTATTTTTAAAAGCAGCGTGAAATGGAAAGTTAAGCCGATTCACCACATACCTGCAATTAATGGAATTTAGAACATGACGTGAGAGCCTACACAATCGTCAGGCCAAGCGTGACTTGTCAAGGTAAGAGTTGGCAGTGTGACAGCAGGTATCTAGCTATGTGAGGTCAGTTCCCAAACAGTGGCAGCCCCTACAGACCCTCCCCGACCTACGTCCCAAATCCAGAGGCAGGGAAGCTTATGACTGCTACGGTACCTGGCAAACATTAACTAATTCACTACTACACTCCATAAAGCTGACTGCACGCGTCTGGCTGTAGGGACGTATCCTGTGCACAGAAGACATAATCACACACACAGAAGGTATGCAGGCGTCTGAACAGTGAAGCTGTTATCTACATATACCTTTATATTTATTAATTTATATGAATTTATGTAGCAGACTTTTTTGTCCAAAGTGACACACAAGCAAACCAGACCATCTCTTGCTCATGCTTGACCTTTTTTCTGATCTCATATCTGCTGTGTTGTCCCCATTTTTTAATTAATTTTATTTATTTTTTAATGAAAGTGTTGTACTTAAGTAATTATGCACTGGGAACTTTATTTTCTAACATCCTCCAGCTACACTTAGCCAGTTTACAAAGTTGATTCAAAATATGCAGATGTTATTAAAAATAAGATACTAGACCTGGTGACAATTGAATGAATAAATAAATTAATGAAAACTATTTTCTAAAATTCTCATTGAAAGCACTGTTATTTGGAAGGAGCTGAATTGTTTGTTTAGTGAACCAAATTCAATTAGTCACACATAAGGTAACTGTCAACCAATTATTTTTTTTTATTTATTAAAGGTAATGGGCAGAAAAGTAACAAATTATTATTATTATAAATCTGCATTATTCAAACATATACAAAATGTGAAGGATATGAAATGTGCAACTAGAAAAATTGAGTTTATAAGCATTTTTTCTCTAAATGAAAAAGAAAACGTAGTCATATACATTTGGTCTTGTGCCCTGTGCTGTCTGGGATAATTCCCCACTCCACCTCAAGCACAGTCCTTTAGTGAGTAAGCGGGTGGATGATAAATGGATATTATTCAAACTTCACATTGTCTCCATAAATAAACCACTTACTAAACAAGTGACTGTGTTTCCACTCCCGTTTTTTGTATGTACCGAGAGACTGGAGCACTGCAAAATTTTGTTAAAAAAAGGTTTTTAAAAAGGCCTGGGACCATGGTGAGGGCTATGCCAGGATGTCTGAGCACAGCTGGTACAGGTGCCTTTCCTGCACAGGCCGAAGTTGGGCACCTCGGCAGTGGACTGCTAGGAACGGAGCAGAACTCGTCTGCTGTCTGACAGTCAGCTAATCACAACCTTACAGATGGCAGCCCTTATGTTGCTTCTGAAGGCAAAAATACAATGAATAATTCATTGAGCAAACTCGATTCCCGGAAAAGGTCCTCGTTAGTGATATTTGATTTGATCTTCTCCCTATCAACAATTCTTGCGGCTAAGCTTCTCAGTCCGGGAGCGGGAGTGACCCTGTGCTCAGTCCGCCGGGTTTCGCCCAAACGCACCTGTCAACGCTGGAGCTTAATCACACTGTTAATCGCGCTGACTGTCACCGATAAACGCATTTGCATTGCAGTTAGCAGTCTTCCGTTACATAAACGGGCCGCGCGGTTCTTTGTCAGATAAATCAATATGTTCGCCTTCGCTTTTCTCCGAGACCGAAATGCCCATCATTCCAGAACGTGTGATGTTGATAAGACGGATATATAATTCAGTAATCTCCTGCATGGCTAGAAGCGTGTGTCAAGGAAGCTGTTGATTTTCGATAAGGAGAAACCAGCCTACCATTGCGTGTACTGTATGTTCTACCCCAACGATACAAAAAGGGATCTCGCCACTTCCCTGGCTTGGCCGAAGGGTGAGAACGGGCGGGCTGCAATGGGACCCAGTCGAGCTTTGGTGGGGGTGCTGCCACTCCACGTCGGCGTTCTGAGTCCATCCACGCACTGACTGTGATAGATGGTCTCGGTAAGGATGTTCCAGACGCTCTTCATTAGCAGGGGACGTGAGTAGACTGCACTTTCCCCGGAGCCACCTGATCTTTTCAGGTTTTAGCGGAATCATACGAGTTACTCAGTACTAAGGCCGTGTGTATAAGGATCCGATGACACGAATTCTTGAACGGCGATGTACAACACTCAACAAACTGTTTAACCTGGTTTTCTACAACAGAGACCAAAGCCGGATATGAAGAGGATTGAATTCCCTGTTTAATCAATCTATTGATTTGCCCATTGTTTCATGTATTCATTTGTAGCGTTGTTGTCTGTTAGGGCAAAATCAATAGTGTCGATAACCCTTACAAGTGTTATTCACTGAGGCACCACTGCAGAACTATGAGACCGGCCTGGTCCCGGACATGAAAGACCCAAGGTGGGCCTGATACACCATGAAACATAATATAAACAGACTGTTCAGAGGATGTATGGAATGAAAGTGGTAGGGGAAAGAGGAATCCAGAGGCACAAGGTCAGAAGGTATATGAAAAGTGTGTTTGTGTGACTAGGCTTATTGGCGTCTTTATAGAAGTTGCTTGAGTGTTTGTGTCTGTGCTCTGCCTTCTGCCATGTGCTGCCTGGTATAGACTCCAGCTGCCCCCCCGCCCCAACCCCATCTACCATTTGTGAATGGCAGTCATTGTTTTGTTCCCTTACCTAAGACTGCATGTACCTGTTGGTTCTTCTCCAATTACTTCGATTAGTTTTGCATCACAGATTTTGCATTCTATGAATCACTTTTTTAAAATATGCACATTAGAATGGATGGAACAAATATTAATCGCTGGGCCGTCATTTTACTCAAGTAAGATAATGTTCAGTTCATTTGCACCACATCCCCCCAGTCGTGGGAATTGCATGACAGGCTTCTCTAGGATTCTCCATCCACAGGACATTTCCAGGAAAGGGTGCTAATGCCTGCATTTCCTGAAGTACAGCAGATGGTTTAATCTGAATACCTGTCCTCAGAAGTGGAATCCATCTCCCTCTGTACCACCTCATAGGCGTCTTGGAACAAATCCTGGAAACCAAACAAAAACAAGTCAAACGATCCATGGTTTAAGGTTTACATAAAACTGGGTCTCCCTTAACACATAACTTGGCACATTCCCCATCTCGCCATGTGGCTCCTTGTCTTTAGGTTCTGTCCCAAGGTTCACTGCGTGGGGTATCTGTACTTGTGGCTAGTCTTTACTGGGAAACTGTCCATCATTAAGGGCCCTACAGCAGCAGCCAACTCCCACAACTGCCTTAAACCAGCTGCCCGCAAGGCAGATCTCCCATCATGAGCCAACAAGGCCCAAGTCGCAACCAAAAACTCTTTTAAGATCTACTTTAGATCAGAAGAAATTTTCTTCACGTAAATGGGAATGAAACTGAAAGTAAGGACATACCATCAAGTCAGCACTATAGAAGATGCTGATAAAATATAACGTTTCTAGAAGTGGGCTGATTGGCATTTTTACAATTTGTACAGTTCTAGGGTTTAACACCAGTTAAAGTTGGGAGCCCATTATCTGAAAACTTAAGTTTGTCGTGCAGTACTTCTTATCTTCAAGTGAAGTGAGCATCTCCAACAAATGCTGGGTTTTCCTTCCTTATAGCGTTAGGGATCTGAACAGGGCAGCTTCACAGCTTTGACAACCCCCATTTGCTGGTGGTTGAGGGATACATTCTGATGCAAGTAAGGAGCTTCCTCATTTATTACATCCAAGTTGGTTGGAACAGTTAACAAATTTGCCCGTATGTACAGATGGATAATTACTGAAGTTGTTAAATTGAAATGCTCTATATCCTACAATTATGTAGTGATTTTATGCATTCTGTACTGGTCTGTGGTTTATCCATCGCCATCCTCACCAATGGTGGAAAGAACAAAGTTGCACATACGAACAGCAGAAACGCTTCTCCGACTCAGTCCGACTTCTCTGACTCGGCTCTCTGTGACGGCGTGAGGAGATCAGCGATTCCGGGGAGCCTTGGCATAGAGCTGTTTCTCCCTACCCCAGTTCAAGAGGAGCCAGCTGTGGCGATTTGTGTTTTTAGGAGGATTACATTAGAGCTTTTCTGGGTACGTCCCACTGGGCAGAGACCCCAGGGTAGACCTAGGACATCTTGGAGGGATTACAGCTCTCAGCTGGTCTGGGATTGCTGGGGTGTCCCTCAGGAGGAGCTAGATCCTGTTATGGAGGAAAGGGAGGTCGAGGTTCTACTGATGGACCGGACTTGAGCCATGATAGCAAATTCTCCCCTGGGACATACAAGTCTGTTCTGTTCCAAGGTTCACTGCTACTGGAGCATCACTATTACCCTTTACATCTGGGTTTATGTTGCATCTTTAAGGTCAATGAGACCGGTCCCTTTATGTGAAGTGAATCTCTCTCTCAGAGAGAGCAGCGGTTCCTGTTTCTCGGACAACTCCAGCGGTACTCTGCTGTTCGGGCAGGTAGCCAACGATGTCCTAAATAAAACATAGCACAAAACTCAGCCCTCTTCCCGAGCTCCTAGCTTCTAGAGGCAGAGACATAACTGTATTTGCAAGCTGAATTTTCTCCCTTTCGTGACATTGATTTTAGGCACTGGAATGAGGCCAGGCTGCTGAAAGTCTGAAAGCACCATTTAAACCACATTTTTCTTCGTTCTGAGTTCTCTCTGCCATTTATTTCTTTCCAACATTTATAACAATTCCCCACAAAGGAATTTCTCCAGTAAGCATGTGTGTTTTTTTCTTTGGGGGGGGGGGGGGGCTGTAAAACCAGACAAAACAAGAAGTACTGCTACTATTGAACTGCCCATCAGACAGGCTCTTGGCCTGACTGGTCCGTATTCCTAACCTGATAAACTACCCCCTAAAAAACAAAATTGCTAGCACAACTGAGACACTTTGGGAAGAAGTGTCATTTCAATGGGCCCATTGCCAGCTCTTTATGAGGTCACTTAAGAGGTGCTTTAAAGGCACAGTAGCATCTCCTACTTCAGCAGGTTCTGCCTCCACTATTCACGGAAGCCTTGGTGCTACTGCTTCCAGTCCCTCTTTTCCTTTCCTAGCCGGTCTTTCGTAACGTGGTTACCTCCTCAAAGGTGGAGCCGGAAGACCCGGACGCCCCCTGGCTGTTGGTCTGTGACAGTCCCTGGGGTGAGCCGGTCTGCAGTTGGGCCGTCGCCCCTGGGCTGCAGGTCTGGAAGGTGGCCCTGCGCTCTGGAGGCAAGCTCCTCCACAGGGCCGAGACAGCCTGCGACACTGCGGGGAGGTGTGCCTGGGCCATGCAGAGCACCCCGCGGTGCTGAAGCAGCTCCACTGTCTGCCTATAGAAGGACAGGTACCTGGAAGGGAGGGGGGAAAACCCCAGGGGGTGTCACCTGACCTCTTCCACAGAGGCACTGGACTTCCACACAGACTAATCTGCAGCCCGGTGTCTGATTCTTTTATCTCCTTATTTCATTCCACCTCAGGCTTACTTCTCAAGCTGGATATCATTTCAAGGGGAGAAATTGGCTAGCTGTCAAAGTGCAACAAGGCAGGTTCCCCTCACGCTACAGGAGGACGCTGTGCAATCCAGCCTTGTCCATCTCTGTACTAAACGCTCACTCAGCCCTCAGGACACATTTGTATATATGATTCAATGGGCATTTCGGCAGCAGACATCCAAGTTCTGAAATCGTGGGACACAGGAGCTAATATTGGCAGGCGAGCACTTCAGAACACCAGGGGAAGAGGATTTAACGATGCTCTTAATTATGTAATACAATTCGGAATCCGTAAGGATGACGATGCTTACGCTGCAGGGAGCGCCTACGTGACTGTGCTGTCACTGACATGACACTGGAGCCAAGATCAGATACTGATGTGAACCAAAATACGCAAAGCGGCATCCCCTGAATTTGTGGGAGGAAAGTGGCTTTCAGCAAAGACGCAGGCCAGGGGACTGTGGAGCATGCATTTACGAGACATTTACACAATGATCACCCCCCCCCCCCCCCCCCCACGTATGGACTGCTCTGCCTGCTGTCACCTTAGAAACAGAACCCGAGGCTTCAGTGAAGCCATACTGAAGCTTAATATCAAAGTCACCATATATTAAAAGGGGAAAACGTCACAGAAAATAAACAACTGATGAAAACACCCTCGATTGTCTTATTGTCTTCGAATAAAAACATGGTGTAGTTTACGTGGCTCATTTTGCTTTTAGCCAATTTCTTTATGCCAACATTAACAAGTTGCTAGGTGGAAAAGGTTGATTTCATAATAAATACATCCGTCTCCGTTTGGCACTTCAAGCACACGCACACAATAAAATAAACAGATTGAGGTCACTTTATTATATCATACCATGAGCTATTAGTATATATATTCTCTGCGTTTATCTCATATGGGATATAAGGTCCTGCCTTCCAGGATGGTGGGTGCACTGCTCGTCTCGTAGTGTATTTCTGTGTTTTTTCATACATGAGTAAACAACACTAAACACTGCCTGTGTGAGTGACTCTTCCAGTAATGAAATTCCTCCATGATCCATCCTGGTGGATCCCCCTTACATAAACTTACCTTACTGACTCTTCGAGAGCTCTGAGTCTTCTAGTGATTGATTGACCCATAATAGATTTATATTAGTAAATGTACTCATTTCCCAGGGCTGAGCTGGAACTGCGAGCTGAAAGGTTTTCGGCTGCCAGGAGCGTCCGTATGTGCTGTAAACCCTCAGACAAAAGTACTGCCACTCACCCCTCGAATTCCAGGATGCTTGGGGAGAACGTGGCGCAGGACTGAGACTGACCCGGGTCCTCGTCTTCACTGCTCACGGGGACCTCAGCCGAGACAGGCAGAGATCCTGCCTGACATGCTGCTCTGGAGGGAGTACAGCTGAAGATGAGCAACGGGTAGGAGACGCGTCGGGGCGCCGGTGGGTGAAGCTGACAGTGGTCACTAAGTAATCCCTGTCAGGCATTGCTCAGCATGTTTACTTACCGAACACCACCCAATTCATGAAAAGACCAGCAAGCCTTTCTTTCTGTTATAGATGCACTTTGGATATCGACTAAGCCTCACGGGGACCTCACATTAGCATACAAACTGCGTCGCATAATCAGGAGGAGAGGTGATGTAATCGCCTGAATGTCAGGCCTGCTGTGGAACCAGGGGTAACAGGAAAAGCCAATGTTTCTCCATTATCAACAGGACACTGTCCCTGCAGCTCTGGGGGACTCACCGACTCTGAAGTGAAGCAGTTCTATGATGGTAATTACAGTTTTCTCCACATATCGAAATGTACGGAACAATATTGTAACAAATCTTGAATGGAGGCCTTTATTCCACAGAAGTGTAGATTATAAACGTGAATATACTGCTACAGTAATTTAAGCGACACTAGTTCTGTGGTATTATCAGCAGTAAGATGAGAGGCCATTTGGTTAGATCAAAGTTTGATGAATTCCAGTTCGTTCTGCTCTGGTCAGATTCTGGAGGTGTTACACTGTGGCTAATCCTCGTGAACCTTAATGGATGCATACTGCCCTCTAGTGTTGGAGAAGAGGACAGTCGCCGACTTGCCTGTCACTGCAGAGAGGGTGCCGGCTTCTGTACTCCTCTCTGACTTCCTCCAGAGTCAACGGCCCATCTTCGCCCCCAAGGAAGGTCTCTATATGGTCAAAGTCAAAGAAGAAAAACCGCGTGCGTAAACAAAGAGACGTGTTTATTCAGAATTATGCGTTTTACACTGGAAGTAATGCCTGTTTTTTTGAGCATGTGCAGCACTGCGTGCCAGTGTGCCGCGCACAATCTCTCTATGTGTCCTGCTCACCCTTCAGTGACAGCAGCCTGCTGAGCAGGGATTCCCGCTGCTGGAGGAAGTGCTTTGCCTGCTTCAGGATCTTCCACTGACAGACAGATGCAGAAACTGTACACACTGCAGTCCTAAACAGATTCCCTTAACCTCTGTCATGCACAAGACTGTGAAAATAAAAAAAAACAATACTGACAAGCACGTCTAGTTCTCTGCATCAAATTCAGGTTGGGCTTCCTGTGCTTAGAACACAGGCTAAATCTTTTCAGCACCAGCATGGAGTAATTTAAGTGTATTATGAAGGAACCTGCTCAACAAAAGCATTTAATCGTACTTAGTCAGGTCAAATATCTACCTACAAAAATATGTATGAATATGCTACTCACACCATTAAATCATAATAACTTCAAAGTTGTCAGCATTACTGAACACTGAAGTGATATCAATCCTCCTTCTCTTTCCTAGGTGTCTGGTAAGGTCATTCAAAAAGTAATTCATCCTTTGAAAAGCCGGAAAAGTTAATGAATAACTGAAGCTATTGGTTTTAATATTAAGAACGCAGAAATCCATTTTTCTTGGAATCTTGATTCTGTCCCTGCAGGTCCCTTGTCTATCAGAAGCGATGGATAACTGCCTTCCTAAATGTGTTTCGAGACCTGAGCCAGAAGGAGTAATTGCAGGACAGACCCCCGACTTTCCAGCAATTGATAATGGCATTAAGGCCGTCTGCAATCCCATGACAGAGTCTGCTGCTGGATGCTGTGTGCCCAGGACCACACAGCCCAAGTCCACATAGGACAGAATACAGCAGCGATACTTTACTCACTCCTGAGGGAGAAATGTCTTTTTACATATCAGTCATGCTCTCCATAAGAGATGTACGTACATGCAGGTCAGAGCAAGCGAGGGGGCAACACAGGGTATATTATTGGGAGTCCATTTAAAGGCATAAATTATGCAAGACAGCTAGTTTTTTGTAACCTTTCCCGTCCCCCATGTCATGGTGAAAGGAGATGAGGTATTCTTGAGGTATTTCCTGATGGCTTGAAAGTCTGTAAGTCTGAAAATCCCCCCCCCCCCCCAGTGCCTATGTATTATGAAAGAACCTAAATACCCCATCTTTTTCAGAGAATATTAACTGACAAGTGGGTTTCTTTACTTCAAACCAGCACACATCTTAAAGTTTTGTTCGCTCAAACTCCAGGTCCTAATTTTTCTGCAGCACAAACCGCCAAAAATTGTACAGGCTATGGTGCGGCCAACGCGGCGCTCAGCCTGCTCCCAGAGTGACGCTCGCGTCAGCCCCACTGCGGAGTCGGTGACCTCGGCGGCCATCTGTGCCCTCCCCAAGGAGATCCAGTGTTGCACCTTGCCTAGGGGTCCCTGCAAGCACAATGCATAAAGCCCACCTCACGCACCCCCCTCAACATCAGGCAGACTCTTCCACTGGCCTTATAAGAACTACAGTAAATTCCAATGACGCAATGTCATTCCCGCTTTCTATAAAGCATAGTATTATACTCCTCATTATACAAGTAGCTCGCGCCCTTGTTGATTAAGCTTTGAGCAATCCAGTTAATTGTGGCGGCAAAATGAAGGTAAAACGAATAAAGGAAATTAAGGCATGTTTTAACCTGTTCGAAGCTGGTGATATGGTGATAAGGGAATGCTTTTTAAGGGAGACAATGTGCATTTTTCATGCTTCAGTTTTACCACAGTTAAGAAGTTGCACAACATTATGTGCGTGGAAACAAAAACAGCAATTCAGGTATCTCCCCATTTAAATTTTTGATGCTGGTATTGTATTTATCTTGGCAATGAAGTTAATTAGCAGCCCTATTACCTTGGCGGGGGCTTTTTTCGAAGCGGGAAGGACCGCTTTCCTCAAGTTGTCGAAGAGGTGGCCGACGGCGGCGCGATGGCGCGCCTGCAGAACGCGCCTCCGCTCCCGCTGGCGGTCCGTTCCGTGACCCCTCCGCCCGGACCCGCGGCGTTTACCTCTGCCCATCGTGCACCTCTGCTGCTCAAACCAGGAATCGTTATTAGATCTGCAGTTAGTACTGGTTGCCGAAAATAAGTTGAAGGGCTTCTTCCCACCCTATATTAATATTAATTGGTTCCCATGTCGCCGATAGAGGGCGCTTTGTCTTCGGGATCAGGCTGCTTGGGTGCATGAATGCCCCAGCAGTGCTGAAGCAATTTACTATGTGAATTATAAATCGGAACACAGCGTTTTATGGAATAAAATTTGACTGACAGCTTAATACGCACGTTTTTGTTCCACATTGCGTTGTCGGTGCCGCTGCACTACTGCAATCTCCGGCTGCCCAGGACCACTTCAGGGAAGACGCAGAGAAGTGGAGTGCGTCGGCCGTCCAATCGCGTCGCTACGCTGAGAAGTACCCGGCTATGATTGGTTGAAATCCCACCTGCGCTGCGCGGCTGCCGGGGCACATGGCGCACTGGCTGGGTGGGGGTTCGTGGTGGGGGTGGAAATGTCACGCTTTAATGGTATCGCAGTTATGAAAAGTAGCCTAGAAATTGGTTTCACGCTCCCGCTCCTCTGTTAGCCGTGCACAGAAACAAATCCATTTTCATATTATTTCAGCACAGTCTATGCATTAGTTAACCATGACAGCCCTGGCAAACTGTACGTCCACAAAATGAAAAATGAGATTTACAGCGGTTAAATAAACAATAATTACTAGTTCCGTGGTTCCCTTTTGCATTACTATTTTTGAAGCAGGTCCAGATTTTTCCTATAGATAGTTTTATTCGCGAAGTTTATTATAGGTATTTGACATATCAAAACGGGAGGGCAAACTGCAGAATATTTATACATACATACGATGGGTGATTCTGGGATTTAACCCGTAGGCGGCTTAGGCCCTGAAACCCCCCTAAATATATATGACCAATTTATTTAACATTAACGTTTCGTCGAATAGTTCTACATTGCGGTTGCACTTGTTCGCCGTCCCATATGCTCTTTATTGTTTCCCCAGCATTGATTAAAAAGTGCATTGGAATAGCGAACGACTGCAAACGCTGTTTAATAATACTGGATTACCTAGTTTCAGTAAAGACCTTCGCCTGTCATATACGGGTTCCAAGTATATTTACATTTATTCGGGTCTATGAATGTGCTTTAGTGAAGGAAAACGGAACATCTGTACTTTTCACACTGAGACATCATTGCGGAGCATGGATTGAACCAGAGAAAGACAGAAGAGATGCTGATTCATCGACAGTGTTCTATTCAGATGTAATGCCTTCCCAGCAGCTGAGTGCAGGTGTTTTCCAGTTTTCCGTTCAGACTGGTGATAAATTGTTACGCTTCTTGCTGGGAACACGGAGTAGCTTTCAGTCACTGCGTGACTGCTTATATCTTTCTTCGAGGATAAATGATGTATAAAGTCAAATTAAATCTAACTTGACTGGCGAATGCAATATTGTCAGGACACGTAAGGTTGCCACCTAGTGGAAAGAATTAATATTTAAATATCTAAATATTTAAACATACATCAATCTTCCGACCGCTGGTGCAGTACAGGGTTACTAGGAGCCTAGGGCCAAGAGCGTAGCGTTTCTTATTGGGGGGACACTGCTTCTTCACTTTTTGGGAGATGAGAAACGACGCAAAATTAAATATTGGAGGGTGCACCACGCCTGCGGTGTGTTGGCGCCCGGCCAGGGTTGGTTCCCGCCTGCGCCCGTTGTTCCTTGTATAAGCTCCGGGCCCCCCGCGTCCCCAGTGGGGATTAAGCAGTAACGATAATAGATGGATGGGTGCACCACACGTCCAGTTCCTATGCTGTTGCCTTGAGATTCGGTTACAAGCCCATTTCATGTCCTATACCGAAGACAATATAGTGTATCGTGTTTTTGCACTGAAGAGGAGTGTGACTCAGACTCCACCCTTTGAAGTGAGTGGCCAGAGTGCTGTGCACTAAGCCATCATATCTCCCTGTACTCATTTTGTTTATTTTTCATCTACTGACAGAAATGTAATCGAGTCAATTTATTTTCTTTTATAGTTAATGCGGTACGATGGAAATCCAGTAGTGTGGAGCCATTTTGCGGCTTGAAAAAGAGATTTAAAGGAACCTGAGTGTGCTTTCATTTATTTATTTTGTTGTCTTTGTTTAGATCAATCCAATAACATTGAATAACCTTTAAAACACAGTGTAACATTAAAGGGGCTGGAGTGAAATGGGGAACACTGTAACCAATTACAATAAGAGGACATCATTCATTTTGGTCTTAGACAATTTTGGCAGCTTTGTTTGGGGAATTGACATGAACAAGGTGATGCTGTTTAATCACAGGCAGCTTAACGCAGCACTGCGCACTGCACACGTCAACCAATGACAGGTCATCAAAGAGACTATCCCAGTTAGCTTAACAATGCTTATGTTTGAACAGTTTTTAACATTTCTCAGTATAAAGCAAGTGCAGTAAAAACATGAAGAGATTCACATACACACACACACATACTATTTTGACGTAGGCCTAACAAATTCACAACAGACTGGTGCACATAACACTTGTGACTCCTGCACATCTCTGTGAACTTTCATTATGCTAATCATCAGCAGCGGTGATGTTCTGTCTTCGGATGTAAAATGTTAGGTCAAATTTTACTACACTGATAAATTTCTGCTTCCACCAAATTTTAATTCAGAATATACATATATTTAATATCTAAATATTATTAATTAGTATCGCAGCAAACATGCAAAGTTTTGTATCATGTTAGTCTTTATAAATATATACTATTACAAAACTAAATGTAAAAATTTCCATAAAGGTCGTGAGAAAAAATATTTACAACTTAAATATCTTCAAGATAAGAGATAAAAAAGATAATCCTCTTTCATAGAATATAAAATAGAAGTGATACTGGGCATGAATACAGTGAAATGAAGCAGAATTTGACTGAGTAGCAAAATTTCACCCAATGCCAGAGTTTCGTCTTCCTTTTCACATATACAGCTTGAATTGAAGTCAATCTTTCCCAGAAAGACAAACCGAGGCTTATCTCACAGAACAAAGATAGCAGTTGAAAGAACATAGACGTCGGTTGACTGAAAGCATGGACAGGAGATTCAGGTCTGGACAGGAACTGGTAGTTAAACAGTACAAAAGAATTTTCCAAAAGTACTGGAACAGCCAAGTCAAAGCTGCTATTTTTTGGTTTGCAGTCAGGCATTCTGTATTTATAATGATGTCACTGATGGATGGAAAGTAGAGCATGATATGTGTTTCACACTGTGGGTGGGTTGCTCCTCACCTTGACCAGCCATAAAGTAGTTTTTTTTGGGGTAATTCCATGTAGATATTTCCACATATTAAACACATAGCCCAGTAGTCTGAAGTTTCTCTGCGTAAGCGGACACATCAACACTAAGTAGGTTCACGTATAAAAGTCAGTACTTGTTGCATATTTTTTTGTGAGAAAAGGCATGAAGTCTGTGGCCACTGATAAACCAGCCCTCCACGTAATCGTTTGGGCTGCATTGTGGGGCTTCGCTGAAGCCACTGTGAGTTTTCTTCCCTCCCCCTTTGCCGCATTTAAAATGCACGCTTGCTTGGATTGGAATTTGCAGACCGACGCAGAATAATAACCATTTCCCACAAATTAATCTGAGTCAGTTCCATGGCAAAAAGGACCGCGCGTTTTTGGTCGATCTCACGCTGCACCCTGCGTTCTGGTCAGTAAGTGTTTCCGTAAATGTCGGGAATTGCTCTGCTGACACCGACGTCCGCTATGTCATGCCTGAGGCAGAGTCACGCCCCTTTGGTCATGCGCTGACCCTGGCCATCCACACCCTCTGCCATCTGCCCTCTGTTACTTTTCTCCATGATGCTAAAGCTTCCTCTTGCTCTCACCTGTCCTGACATATTAACCTAGTTTTTCTGCACGTGGCTGTTGGGGAAACTGCGGTAAAATTTTATTAGCTCCGCTAACTATTCCATTCTACTTTGTTGCTGGCAATTTCCCAAAACCAGCCCTTGGGGACCCCCAGATACCCCCTATTATACCTTCCATATCTATTGATAATGTGTTTCAGCTGATTAACTAATCATCAGGTCTTGGACTTGTATAACTGAGTGTGCCGGTGATGCGTAAGCGGTTCTGATATAGCTAGAAGTCACAAAAAGGGGTTCATATCCTCTGGATTAGATGTTGCTTTTTGATCTCATGATCTTTTGACTATTTAGAACATTCTAGGTATTTTTTTCGGCTGACCCAAACCTGGTCATTCAGTAATTATATTAGTGATCATTTTGTTCTATAGTTGTTCAGTTTTCCCCCTCTTGTTTGGATACCTTTAATTTCTAAGTGAAAGAGAATATTTCTTTTCAAAATATACTTCAAAAGAAATGTCTTTGGTTTCCATTGTAAATTCTACAAAACAGGTGAGCTTTAAAGGATGTTCATGTATAATTATTTTTATAATTTGTCCAGTAATTTTGTTCCTATAAAACGAAAGGGGTTTAAAGTGTGTTCATCGTCTGTCTGAACCGACTATAATAATTTTTTTCTTTCACCAAATAATTTCTTCATGAGAAACAATAATTATTACTAGCATTCGCAGTAAAACTCAAAGTTTAGACTTCCCTGTCGCAATACTTTTGGAGGGAACTCTGTGAAGTTCCATTCCAGTAGGCAATACACAAATATTAATGCCTTTATATGCAGGAAATACAGTAATAAACTCCTTGCCTTGTCTTCTGCTTTCACACTGCATTTAGAAAACAAGGACTCAGTCACGTATCGACTGTCATCTGAAACTGCTGCTGACATGACAGCGAAAATGTCTCACTCTTTTTAGCACACTGAACTTTGCCGAAATGAAGAACAAAGCCCCGGGGTTTCAGCTCAAATGACACCCCGCCAGCCTGCGTTTACCCTCGAACAGGAAGCGAGGCAGAAAAGCCAAAGGAACTTCTGCCACCCTGGTCCTCTGCACTAGCGTTCCGCTTTCTACCTGTGGATGGCTTTAGAAAGATAAAAACCAAAGCAGAAGTATAAAAATAAGCAAGCTGAGCGGAGTCAGTAAAAATGGACTTGCACGTGATTGAAATCATATTGCACAGAGAAATGGGCGTCTTCCGGTTTGCAGTGATCACTGGCACAGCCAGCGCTCCAGCATGAAAGTCTGCGGGACTCCGAAACATCACTGAGACGCAGGAGACGTGTGCAGTCGGATGTCCACAGGTGTGCGCGTACCGACGGTCTTGACTTTCTCCTTTGCAGAATCCGGAAAGGGAAGTGACATCCCTCGGCGACAGCAGCGACACATTAAATGATTGGTAATAAATCATCGTTCAAGGCACAGATTCCCCGAGACCCACTATGGTTTCTGGGTGGCATCCCTACAACAAACCTAAAGGGGGGGAAGGAGGGGGGAGAGAGAGAGAGAGAGAGAGAGAGAGATTGCACAGTCAGTCATAAGTTGGCATGACACGTACTCCTGTTGAGTCTGGCCTATTGTCAGGTTATTAATCAAAGCTCCAGCTCCTTAACCATGATACCGATGACTGTTCTGCTGCTGCTTTCCATCAATCCACCATTACGGTGACGTTTTGCTTGTGAAACGCACTCAGCATCTACATTTCCTCTGCAGACTTGCGCTTTGGGGGTGCTCTTGTGGTGTGGCTAGACAGCGGGCCAAGCAGAAGGTGGGGGGAGCAGGATGAATGCTGGCATATAGCAGTCTCAGGTCTGTCAATAATTTGCTTATTATTACAGCCTAGTCAATAGTCCCCCCCTAGTCCCCCCTCCAGTTGTGGAGTGATTAGATTATAAGGTTGGCTGTAGTAATAGACCCATTTCCCAAAAGGACCCCCAAGTTCACCTTGTTCCTAGCATGCATGCATGCTGAGGTTCACCATTGGGTTTCCCCTGGCTAACAGACCTGACCGAGTCTGAAATCAATAGCAGATCATCTTCATGAAGGCTGTACGCCTTTAAAACACCCAATAAGCCAGGTGTGATTGCCACAACATGAAGCCAACACAGCCATGCTCTGCTAGTTGTACTGTTGCTTAGTTCTGCAAGTTCATCAAGGAATTCCATAGTGGGTGGTGCTAATGACTCATTAACCAATCATGGTGTGCCTTTGCCAAGTGGGTGAGCTTAGATTGGATGGAATTAGCAAGTGAATTACAGAACAGCAGAACTATGAATCAATACAAAGCTCTTGGTTTTGTAGCTCAGGTCTCCTGACAACATCCATGTTATTTTAGAGGTTTCTCCATTGCTGGATGCTTACTGAAGCTTTGGGGCGGGGGGTTTAGCAAGGTTATATGATGACATCAGCTCCCACCTAGTGCTAACTGGCTGTGCTAACTGCACCGATGCCCGGGACCAAAGCTGAATCTGCCTGTGTGGCACTAATGCTCCCTCATTCTTCACTGCGGGCGGGTGGGGAGAGCAGGCAGTGCTTGCATTACTGCCAGAGTACAGAGACTGTACAGGAACACCAATGAATTCTCATTTCCTCAGCTGTCCATCACTGCCAGTGTCGCTGCAGGGCTTCGAAGTAATCCAGTATGCTAAAATGCTAACTACAAACACCCAGAAATCTTATTACATGAGACAAATGAAAAACTGGGGCTGTAAAAGTACAGCGTACTTCTCCTACCGAAGGGTTCAGTGTTAACGAGCTCCACTGCATAAAATCATTTTAGAAATGCTGAGGTCTCTGTGTACTTGCATGTTTTGACTTCATTTTTCTCACACCCCCTTTAGCTATGCACTCTAACTGTCATGGAGAGGCTGACTTCCTGGCCGATTCTGAATCCCTCTTGTGCAGGGTACAGAAATCTACCCTCCCTGCCCTTCCCCGCTGCTGCCCCCTGCTGTCCGGGCCAGGGCTGTGCAGCAGAGACCCCATTGCTAGCATGTGTAATCATCCAGCAAATCGCCAATTTAAAGCACAGCTCCGGACCTGGCACGCACTTCTCCCCTTGCGCGTCACCCTGATCCTCTGGGTCGGAACATGCAGCGACCTCCGGAGAACTAATCCATCCGGCAGAACAGGTGATCTTGCGATGGGAGCCATTCCGCCATCTTTGCCGTTGATATGGATGGACACATTAACCCATTCATGGAGCCCCCCTCCCCCCCTTTGCATTAAGGTGAGGAGGTTTGTCCGCATAACCTTAGAGAGTGCAGATCCTGAGCACTAGGGAAATGCCATCAAGGAATGTTGTTGTTTTTGCTGTTGACACGTTATGCACACAGCCTGTCCTCAGCTTCCGATTGGGGTTACATTTCCGACAAACCTACGGCAAGGCGAAAATATCGCAAGAGCATACAGTGCACCTACAGCCTAGCCTACCTTAAGAACATGCTTACAACACTTACTTTGCCCACAGCTGGGCAAAATCATTAACACAAAGCATATTTATAATAAAATGTCGAATATCTCATGTAATTTACTGAATAATGAAATGAAAGTGCCCTGCGATGGGCTGGCCCCCCATCCTGGGTTGTTCCCTGCCTCGTGCCCATTGCTTCCGGGATGGGCTCCGGACCCCCCGCGACCCAATAGGATAAGCGGTTTGGAAAATGGATGGATGGATGGATGAAATGAAAGTGAAAGACATTACCCATCATAAAGCCGAAATATTGTAACACGGACCATCGTAACCCGGGAAGCGTCTGCATTTGTCTTGCATGTAATTTGTATATGCCTTGTATATTATGTATAAATTATATGTTCATTGCGTGTATGTTGTCTAACTCTAACCCTATTAGCCAAAACCAAATTCCTTGTTAGGTGACACACTTGGCCAATAAACCCGATTCTGAGAAGCGGAGCTGTGACATTGTTAGCATAAGCATGACATGCTTATGATACTGATTTCCACACAGGACAGCAAGCCATCTGAAAGGCAGCACGTGGCCTCACACCATTTCTGTGTCTGCTTCCCAGTCCTGGTTCTGTATGTCCTCTGTCTCTTCCTGTAGGATTCCTTTCACAGTGCAAAGCCCTGGGGTTTGTGCAGATTAATGCCTCTCTGTGCCTCAGTGTGTCTGCGTGCCCTGTGACCGACTGGCATCGCATCCAGGATAACCTCTGCTTCCCGCCCCGGTCCGTCCAGAGCCAGACTCCAGCGTATCCCAGGGAAACCTGGATTATTCCAGGCTTTTCCATAACTTGCATTAGATGGGTATTGATGATAAATAGGTGTTTTGAAGTTTACATTCATATCCCTGCAGTGTAAAAGGAGAGTATTATCTACACTGAAAAGCTGGTGCATTTCAGGCTAAATGCAGCCTTTGTGTAAGGCAGAGACTGATCTCATCAGTTGACTTGGGAAATGTAGCCCTCATGTTTGCAGAAACTGATTGGCGCAGTTGAGTTCTCCTGATTGGCAGCTGCGCACTTCCAGCTCCTGCTGCTATTACAGCATGGCAGCTCTCAGATGCATTTGTGAACAGCTGCAATACGCATCTGCCACCACCACACATACACACACACCTGCCCCCCCCCCCCCCACCACCACCCCTAACAGAATCATTTGTGCAAATGGACCTTGCAATGCCTTCAGTTCAAATGCATCTAACCTGATGACCTTGCAGGATGGCATCAGAATTTCACCACAAGGAGCAGCTCTGCCTGTGCAACATCAACAGCACGACTAAAGTTAGTTACAAGGACCCTCTGTCCCTCAGCTGGGATGCACAAACACACTTAGGATTTTTACTCAGTGGAATATTAGCCAGGATTACACACATATCCAATACCAAACATACCCTTGATTGGGGCTGGGGGGATATGGGAGTGTTATGTTCAATCAGAGCACCAGTGGCCTTTACTACGAAGCGTGGTTATTGGTTTATCTGGATAGCATTTCAGATTTAAGGTACCACAGTTTAAATGGACGTCATATTCATTCACTTACATTTACCAAGACTACCTTAAATCTGACAAGTAATAAGCCAGTAACCCTGCTTTGTAGTACAGGCCCCTGGTCTTTGTTACTGTTTATTTTTCTCCTTCTATTGGCCAGTCTGCCTATCTATCACCTCGCAGCCAGGGAGCGCCTACAAAAAATCTGTAGCCATTGTAGCAAACTGTTGTAGCCATCAGGGGTCAGCCATATTTATGCCTCTCTATTACAATTCCACTTACAAAATACATGAATCATTTTTCTGATGTGGGTTGACAACAGAGGCAGCCATGGTACATCCGTCCCTGCTCCCAGCTCCAGTAAACCTGCCCGGTCTCCATCCAGTGGTCTCCATCCAGTGGTCTCCATCATTGGACTCCATCCTGTCTCCACTGAGTCCTCCTATCCTGACCATATTCCAAACATAAATATTTTCTCTCCATAATGCTTCTCCTTTGGTTTATCAAAGCTTACTGCACTGTGTTGACCCCCACAATTCTCCATCCAATACCACAGTCTGTTCCACGTGCTTATTTTGATCAGTCCTTTACCGGAGAGATTCCCACAGTGTTATTATCTCTCGGCTACGGCTTAAAGCCGCCGCAATTGACATATCGTGATGACATGCGATTGGGAAAATGTCATCATGTGGGTGTTTAGCGGTTCAGAGGGTTAATGGGGTTTAATTTTGATTGAATGACAGTTTTAAGAGTTTTAAGTTTTAAGAGCAGACTTTGTTCAGTGAGGGAGAAACGGCAAGGTTGTTTTGCGGGGCGTGGACGTTGTTGGATGCCCAGTTGGCACGGAAGGATATGTGGAGCCATGTTGGATTAAATTTCGGATGGAGTGACCGGCGAGGGATGTTCGAGGAGACCTTGTGTGTAACGCATGGATTTTTGGTGGGCATTCGGGATGCCGATGCCTACGGACTGAGCTACAGACACATGAGAGAGAGAGAGAGAGAGAGAGAGAGAGAGAGTGGGGAAAGTAGGGAAGGATTTCTGCTATCGTTTAGCATGGAAAGTGGGTGGTTTATCAGGAATGTTTTATAAGTATTGAGCATTTAAGAGTAGTACAGTAATTACCCTTTTTAGAGTGACGATTTGTTGTGTCTTGTCTTACTGAATTTGAGGTGGTGATTATATATGCATAATGATGAAGTGTGATAAAGTCTAACCTATCCTTTCTTCTGACCTTTTGGGGGTGTACAATACTGCATGATGGTGGGTGGCGGTAGTTGCTGGTGATCCGTCGGTTAGGTAGCGTACCCATATTTCCACCTTCACGTAAACCATTATACAATTATATTGTAAAGAATAAAGGAAAGTATATTTGTTACCGTTTTCTGTGTGAGGGTTTTGTGTGGAATCTGGGGACGACTACCGGACCGTACCGGTTTACAAAAGGTGGAGGCAGTTTAAATAGGAAAATTGCCGTTATATTACAATATATCCGCGATGCACGTCGGTCGGCGTCGGACTGCAGCCGATCCCCCGGAAACTAAACACCCCGCTCGGAATTCACACAGCACACAGGGCAGGCAAACACATCTTAACGAGGGGGTGGGGGGTAACATCGCACGTCGACACGGACGCCCAAACTAGCGCTCGAATCGCCGGTGGTCTGTCCCGGGAGTTTCGCCGTCGGCCACCTGCCACTGGCAGAGAAAGACCGCAACTGACCCGGGCGTGTGAGCGTCAATCCGCCCAGGGGGGAATCTGCGGACTACTATAGGATATTCATCTTTCACCTTTTTTTGTATTAGTAGCCTATTGTGAATTTGTGTGATTATTAAATCCCAGGTGCTATTTTATTATTTATTCTTGGTTGGTTTTTTACATCTAAAATGACTGTAACATGTTTTTTTATTCTTTTACTTGGTTTCAATAAAAATCTTTCTCAGTTTAAATTTGTACCGCAGATGTATTCCCCCAAGAGTCTAACAGCACTGTATTGTCTTCGGCTGAAACGGATGAAAATATGAAAACGAAGTACTCATCATTTCCATTGTTACTGTTATTCACTAGAATTGTTTGGGCTGTTAAAACCAGCACGGCTGATGACACGTTATGATGACAAACCGTTTTTTAAATCCTTTCCCCTTCTCTGGGGAGTGTACGATAATACATTTACTTGGGAAGATTTGCTGTAATGCGCACAGGAACACTGTAGGAAATGTTAATAAAACGCTGCCACCTGCTGGACGAAGACGCGTATAGAAGCAGTACCTCTGATCTCGGTGACGTTAATCTACCTGCAAGTTTTGAAAGCATGTGGTGTGAAGCAAATATATATATATATATATATATATATATATATATATATATATATATATATATATATATATATATATATATATATATATATATATATATTTTTTTTTTTTAATTATTATATTTTTTTTAAATACCAGGCATTGGTTAAACGTTTGCATTGTAAAACTTTTGAAGTAACATCACTGTAATCTATTGCGATAAGACGATTAACACCGACAGAACATTATTTCCGTATAAAACAAAAATAAATTAAACGTGGGTATTAAGCACACTCGCATTAACCTGTTCACCTGTATGAGCAAGGCTGAAATTACATCCAATAAAATTTAATTTAATGCTAATTTCGATGCAAATTAACGTCTCCAGAAATAGTACTCTCAGATCGCGCAAATATATATTAATTATGGATTTCAAAAGGAATTGATATGGCAAGGAAAAGCCCTTCGGGAGTGCCTCTCCCGCCGCTTTTCTTCCGCTCCGCCGAGCCAAGCATAGACGCCGCTGTGTTTGCCGCTTCACTGCGTGCGGTGGGGGACGAAGCACCCCCGACAAGGACGGGGAGCCCGGAGGAAGCGCCTCGCTGCGCTTTGTAGGGGCGAAAGGATCCCCGCGTCGGCGCAGCCGTCGCCTACGGAAATTTAGTGCTGCATGTCAAAGTCATTAATGTGTGTGTATGTGTGTATGTATGTATGTATGTATGTATAGATAGATAGATAGATAGATAGATAGATAGATAGATAGATAGATAGATAGATAGATAGATAGATAGAGCTTGACACTGTCTAATTGGTTTACTGGTATTGGATGGATGACAGAAGGGATGAGTGGAGGGCATGGACCCCATCCCTTTCAGGACAGGGCACAAGGTAGGGGAACACCCTTGAAAGGTGGAAAGTAAGCCAGTTAAGCCACTATATACTGCAGGGCACATATACATTAACGGAGGTGACAGGGGGAGAAGGGCACCCCCCCCTCCCAGATTGGAAAATTTTACTGAGTGTGCCTTTTGATAACAGACGATCATGCAAAATTTACAGAGACCCCCCTCCCCAGGTTGGCAATTTTTTTCCCCCTCCCACACTCCCAGCTTTGCAGTGGTGACCAGGGACACGGACAGTTAGCTTTGCAGTGGGGAGAGCTGGGACATGGACAGTTAGCTTTGCAGTGGGGAGAGCTGGGACATGGTCAGTAAGCTTTGCAGTGGGGAGACCTGGGACATGGATAGATAGCTTTGCAGTGAGGAGACCTGGGACATGGATAGATAGCTTTGCAGTGGGGAGACCTGGGACATGGTCAGTAAGCTTTGCAGTGGGGAGACCTGGGACATGGATAGATAGCTTTGCAGTGGGGAGACCTGGGACACGGACAGTTAGCTTTGCAGCGGGGAGACCTGGGACATGGTCAGTTAGCTTTGCAGTGGGGAGACCTGGGACACGGACAGTTAGCTTTGCAGTGGGGAGACCTGGGACATGGACAGTAAGCTTTGCAGTGGGGAGACCTGGGACACAGACAGTTAGCTTTGCAGTGGGGTGAATTGGGACAGGGTCAGTTAGCTTTGCAGTGGGGAGACCTGGGACACGGACAGTTAGCTTTGCAGTAGGGAGAGCTGGGACACGGACAGTTAGCTTTGCAGTGGGGAGACCTGGGACACGGACAGTTAGCTTTGCAGTGGGGAGACCTGGGACACGGACAGTTAGCTTTGCAGTGGAGAGAGCTGGGACACGGACAGTTAGCTTTGCAGTGGGGAGACCTGGGACACAGACAGTAAGCTTTGCAGTGGGGAGACCAGGGACACGGACAGTTAGCTTTGCAGTTGGGAGACCTGGGACATGGACAGTAGGCTTTGCAGTGGGGAGACCTGGGACACGGACAGTTAGCTTTGCAGTGGGGAGAGCTGGGACATGGACAGTTAGCTTTGCAGTGGGGAGACCTGGGACATGGACATTAAGATTTGCAATGGGGAGACCTGGGACATGGACAGTTAGCTTCGCATGACTCAAGGGCCTAGTCACAATATGGTCACTTTCGCTGTCACAGAATAGAACCCACAACCTGTGCAGACCCAGGCACAGACACACGACCCACATGTAAACACAGAGAACAGAAGCAGGTCCCAAAACCCCAACCACAGGATGCTCTGACTATTCTGATAGCTTTACTCAACCAAAACCGTACTTATGTTACAATACACTTATTTGAAACCATCGCTATTTAATTTTTATCCATTAAAACACATTATACAGTGCATTATCATAGCGGATGTGGGAAGCCGCTCGCAGTTACGATCTACCACCAGAGGGTGCCAGTGCTCCATTTTCAGCCCATAGTAGAAATTTGATTATTAGTCTCTAGTAATTTTGACCTGTTTCTTTTGTGGTTTTTTTGACGTGTGAGATGCAGTGTCTTGTGTAATTTTACTATACATTTATATTGGTTGAGAATACGGAAATGAAAGTAATAATTTGTCCTTCCAGGACATAACATTTCATTAAATATACATTCTACTAGGTGGTCATTTTCAAAGTAATCATAGACGACATAAAGATTTTGGAGTAAAGAAACGGTATTAGCCACAGCAACCATAATGTCCCTTGGAGACGTCTTGGGAGAATATTCATGTCTATGATAGCCTTCCTCCTGAAGGCACCCAGCTGTGGGGACACAATTTGCAGATGGAGATTCCACATTCATCTCATTCATGTTAACAAACTTCATATTTTTGCCTCCTGTCATTTCACGTCCGCCTTTGCAGAAGTGCTAGATGTGGCATGTCACTGCCGCCAAATGTGCCGGAACCCATTCCGATGGCATGATCTGTATCGCATCCTGCTGACGCGTTCGCAGTCCATATTAAGCTGAAAGCCCAACTCTCGGATGTTCTGTCTGCCCAGATATGCCACTTCAGAGCTGTTTTTTGGGGTCAGTGTACCATCCGCTTAACGCCAAAGAGGATTAATCGCTGCTAGTCCTCAGCACATGCCTTCCGGCAGGCTCTGTGACTAGGACCCACCCCCTGTGTCCCCCACTCACGACGGCGATTCCCGTTTTTGGAATAGCACTCAGTGGGACATGGGGTGATGAGGCTGCTGTGTGCGGCCATGTGAGAAGAGCAGGGGTACAGAGGACATGTGGGGACACAGCTCTGCAGTCTCTTGTCAGATTGACCCAAACTAATGAGGGAGGATGGGACACTTTGGTACCTAAATGAATGCCTCCTGCTGGTTCTGCTCTTTACCGTTTTTCTGGCACTTTGGTGGCCTAAGTATGTTACTCCTTCTTAACAGCTAGTTCTACAGTAACAGTGCTATATTAGACTCCGCCCCCCCCACCTGGAATCCGGAGTCTACATGCCCATGTGCTAGTGTTCACCAATTATGCACACCAAGTACCCGTGCACTGGCCCCTGCAGGACTGGCCCCTGCAGGACTGGCCCTCACACAGTGACCCGTGTTTTTTGGGACAGATAAACACGGCGGTGACCAGGAGTCACAGAGGAAAGATACAGAGGAAAGATTTTAGGGTTTGAAAAGGGGCCGTGTAGAGCGCTCGTCTCCGGTACGATGGCCGCTGTCTGTTATGTGCCACTGTGGATCTGTTCGGCTTGAGTGTGGAAGCAGAAAAGGCCGAGTGTCACATTGGGAGTCCCCCCCCCCCCCCCACCTTTAAAAGCCCTCGTTCAGCTGATGGGATCCCAACCCAATCCGGGTGGCCTAAGGAAGTAAGCCTGAGAACCTCCAGCAGATGAAGGAAGTATGTGACCCATGACACACAAACCCACACACAGATTAGGTATCTTTTTCTTTGTAAGGACACCTCCTTAATTTCTATAGGGAAAACTCGAATCCCAACAGGATGACCGTAACCCCCACCCAGCCCTCACTTTTGCCATAAGTAACCAAACAAAACACGAGACTTTTGGCATTTTTAGTTTTTTGATTGCATTAACAGGTCCTTGTGAGGACCTGAAAAAAAGGTCCCCACAACACCAAAAACAACAGGTTTTTATTACATTGTGGGGAACATTTGGACCTCACAATGTAACATAAACAAAATACACACACACACACAGAACAAGACCGACCCACAAACCACAGCACCATTAAATTAGCCAATCACTTGCTGTTTCTCTCAGATCAATGGCATTTTGTTTGTCATTGCATCTCATTGGTCAAACAATAAATACTGAATAATTAATGAGCCTATTTTGCAGAGGCCACACCAATCATGTTGGCAAAACAGGGTCCCCAAAATCAGGGTATGAGAGGGGAACTGCAGAGGGGAGGGTGGGAGGCTAGCTGCACCTGCACCCCCATTCCCCATGTGCCTGTGACAGACAGGCAGCAGCACCACAAAGCTCAGCTGATAGCACCACCTGCGAGATGCCGTCCATCCATCCATCCATCCATCCATCCATTTTCTGTATCCAATTGTGCTGCATAGGGTCAGAAGGGGTCCGGAGCTTATCCTGGAAGGCAGGGAACAACCCAGGAAGGGGTGCCAACCCATCGCAGTGAAGCAGGTCGCAATCCTGGTATCTTTTATTGTCCTTAGAAAATTCACATTCCTATCTGAAAAAGGACCATTTAGTATCAGACTGGCTTGCTGCTTTTTAACCTGAAATGTCTCAGACTGTTTGAATATTCACACCTGGACTGTTACTGTAAAACACATTTTCCATACTTTTTACTAGAAAAAAATTAGATATACTGAAATTATAGCTTTTAAGTTGACTTCATATGTATGGCTACCTTCTTTTCTGGAATTTTCTGACACTGCAGCTCTGCTCCCTGTGTTTTTGAGAGGATGATGAATGATGATGGATTATCCACGCTGGTTGTACGCTGTCCCTGTAGGCTGTACCAGACCAACCGCCATATCCGCTGTCCGATTCCACACGTGAGGGATGTTTACAGCGTGCGTGTGAGATCGACGCCGGGCCCTATGTAGCAAGACCAGCCTGCTCAGGAGTCAGGGGTCTCGCTGAGCAGGTTCAAATGCAGGTGTGCGAGGGATAATAACAAATATTGCGATTGTGACCTGTTTCAGCAATAGGCATCACAGGACGTGACACCAAGATGGCTCCCGTGTGACAAGGCAAAAAGTGGAGCAAAAAGAATCATTTTTCTGGGAATCTGTAGCTGTGAAGAGGAAAATGCAGACAGACGGGGGTATGGAAACCAGGGGGTCTCAATGCTCCTTCACCCCGATATGCCTTCAGCAGGGAGCTGATTAAACCATTTTCATTCTTTCACCCATCCTGGTTAGCCTGCATCCCATCCCAGTACATGACACCAGTCAGTCGGAGGGCACACACCAGTATGCAAAGTCACCTAACTGCATGAGAAAAACACAAATGCAGCTAGAACATGCAAAGGCCACAAATACGGTGCTGAGGGGTAGGATTCAAGCCCCCACCCTTCAATGTGGGAGGTGACAGTGCTACGTCACCATGTCATTTAAATCATGTCTGATCTATCTGAAATAAATAAAAATAATCAGGTGACCTATGACAGCGAGACCATCGCAAAGAGACAAGCACAGAAATCATTCCAGCCTTCACTGTAGGTGGGGCCAAGCCTGTCATCAGTGCTGGGCGTCCCCTAGGGCTCCGCCCCATCGGTCTGACCTTTGTATAATTCAATGAAATTTATTTTTATATAGCGCCTTTCACAACAGAGTCATCCCAAGGCGCTTTACGTGGATGTGTTGTGGTATATTACAACCTCATTAGAGCACATCAAGGTGACCTCACAGGCTCAGCACACGGGGTCCTTCAGGAGGGTGGAGCTTCGGGGAACGTGACGGCTCACTAGACGCTTTGCGTCCTACAAAATCATTTCTAAGTCATCATCAGGAAGAGAAAGCCCACCCCCTCCCATCACCGTCTGAGAGGGGGGCACAGCGAGGAGCCCTACGCTCCTGGTTAGGTCTCCATTATGTAAGCGACCGCGTTCCTGTGTCAGAGCGGTCCATTATGGTCTGCGCGAAGCCCTGACTCACCGGTGGCGTGATGTTCTCCACGACGCCGCTTCTGCTCTCCACCGAGGCGGCCCAGGCATGGCGAGAGAGCGGTACCACGGTAGACGGTGACGAGAGTTCCCGCTGGCTCTCACACGCAGGCAGATGGCGCCGCCACCGACATGGCCGATGGCTGTGAAAACGCTCGGGCGTCTGAGCATTCACGTTCCAGACTCATGCGGCACGGTTCCTCGGGGTTCCACACCTGCTGCTGTAGGATGTAGAATCGAGGGAAGGGCGCTACTTAAACATGAACTGAACTCAGCTGAATTGAACTGCAAACTACATCTTAACAGTTGAAAACGCTGCTCATCGGGAAAAATCCAAAAGCCCCCCCCAGGCAATCACGCTTGACCGCAAATGGCAACCCCTCCTCCCTCCCCCCAGTACAGCAGGCAGCCTAGGGATCACGGGTGAGATGCACGTGGACCTCTCATGGTGCCTCGTGTTACAGATGCTCCCCGTCACCCCGACCATCCCGAAGACGTGTTTCTGCGTGTCAGCTGAGCGGGACGCCGTCGGGACACGCGCGACGTGCTGCGATTGGAGCAGCCTCCCGGTTGCCTGGCTACCACACTCACGGAAATCCCATGGCTTTCATGCAATTAACGGTTAACTGTGCACATTTCGCTGGTCGTTCCGCAACAACATTAGGGTTTCTTCCTTACTTAGTCCACCATCGCATCAGTATCCTCCTTTAGGAGACACTCGTATGAAAAGCGAGTGGTGTAGCAGCATCCTTTAAAGCCGGCATTCCAATAGCACCTGCACCTCTTGTTGTCTTACAGCCACTTTTACTGAGTGGCTGCATTTCTTACCAACTTGAAACTATTTCCTTAACTATTTCCATAGCAACCCATTTTTTTTTTGCATTTATTGACCCTACCCCACTGACACATTTTTTTATAAATTTTGCTAATGAGCAGATACATACAATAATGCGTCTTCCTCTGTTTTGCCCATGTTAAGTATCCGGGGAGGTTCATTTGAATTTCAATGACTCTGCCTCCAGCTGGAAACAGGGGCCATCTTGACCTGGCAAAATGTTTTTGTGGGCGACGTTGTGCTTCAATAAAGCATACCTGTGGATGGGTGGCGGGTCGGCGTGTAGGGTGGGTTGGGGGGGGGGGGGGGATTTACAAGCGTGTATGAGGGAACAGTGATTGGCTGCTCGTCTGTGCGACTGACCAATGGGCCTTTTACGTGAGAAATGGCAGTAAAATAAATTTCGGTAATACAGTAAGATTTTTTTTTAACCTTTCACATATGTCTTTAGGGCATCTCAAAAAGTACATGCATTTTAAGAGATTAAATGAATATGTTCTTATTTTCTGCACACCAATGCCTTACTTTATGGCTCCGAGCTTAGAAATATCACGTTCGAGTTTATTGTCATATGTAGCTAGTAAAATCATGCGCTCACTTGCAGGCCCGCTTCCATACTAAAAACCCAACTGTCGTCCACTCTGCTTTTCATGTACGAGACAGTCCACTCCTAGACGGCCCATATTCTCTCTTCCTCCCAGATCCTAGCACAACTGAACCAAACAAGCAAGAACACTGCGGACCTGCTGCAGGTGTGTTGGAAGATGAGAGGAAGCAAAAATATGGGCTATCAGGGGGTCGCCGAGGACTGGGATGAAAAAACACTGATCTGCTGGGTGAAGGTAACCCTAAAGCTTCAGCAAGCCTCAAACATGCAGAGACGAGGGTGCAAACTCCAACACTGGAGATGTGAGGTACCTTATATCTAAAAATCCAGCCCCCATCACTAATTGGGTTTGTAGGCATTGTGGGTGAATATACAGTAATAATGTATCATGCTAGGAGCAGATCACGGTGATCAGTTGTAACTTCGACGTCAGTCAAAGCTCCATAGTGAGGCTTTTATGGTTTCTACACTGACTCATTCTGCAGAGAAGCACAATGAAACGTTGGTCTCATGCCCAAGCTGAGCGTGCATACAGTGAGAAGATATTGGGCTTAATTACGAGTAGGCAGGTTGCCGAACTTCGAGTTCATATCCCACCGTGAACCAATGCTGCAGCTTCCCTGTGGTCAAGCCATGTTGGGCCAAAGACTTTAAGCTGCCGAGCTCTAGAGGGAACATTCCGCCTCAAACAAATTGCATAAATATAAAAGTAAACAAACAGCAATTAGCTAGCTAGCATGTAGCACTGCAGTGTTTGCATATAACCTAGTAGTGAACCTCTTGTCCACGATAACTAACATCAGTTCTGTGCAAAGGTACCAGGAACAAATTCTGTAGTATGCTGTCCTGTAGATGGGCAGTACCTGTTATATACATAAAATCTATTTTATAAAAGCAGTAAATCACTCGAGACTGTGCTGACTTCCCAAGACTCTCTTCTATGAACCTTCCGCAGAGGGCTTTCAGCATTGCGCTGAGTTACGTTGCTGTGGACACGAAAAACACTTCACATCAACATCAAAGCACTCTAATGACTCCGCATGCATTCTGAGATCAACCGCAATAAGCATTTATTAGCTCAGAGCTGACTGTACTGCCTCTCAATGGACCATTTAGCTACAAAAAAATCTTAACCTGTAAAAACACAGCATGAGGCTTGAATTGTCCAGTCTACAGAATTTCATAGCCATGTGCAAAGGCAATATCACAATCAATAGGTATGTGTCAATCAGTTGTATTAAAGCCTATTCATTTCTTCAAGGGCAATAGTTCAGTTTCAGACATGGTACTTTGTTAATTTCTATTTAAATAACAAAAATGACGTAGCTAGTTTGACTGATTTGAGCAAACATCATTACGGTAGCTATACTGTAACTTCCATGTATTTCGTGCAACGTAATCTCACAGACTTAAAGTCAACACGCTAACTGAGTTACCTCACAGTCTAACTGCTAATGGCGTGTTGCAGCTGCTTTCGCTCTGCGTTTGCTCAAAGCCAAGCAATCCGCACGCCAACAGCCGTCGCCTTGAAATCTCGTACATTTTGACTCTTCTGTCTGTCTGTTGCTAAGGTTTCGTGATTCGTGACTAATTGTGAATAACGGCAAGCTGTCCGTCAACGCCTCCAGTGGAATACTGATTCACTGAGAAATTCCTCCCCATACTGGGCAAACCGTGTCAGACTTCAGAGCTTCTTCATCTGACTTGACTAGACCCATACAGGGGCAGCATCTTGAGTAGGGCAGAGACAGGTCCGTGGATTATTTCTGAGTCATGGTTGAAGGGCTAATAAGCTCACAGGAGTGATGGCAATCACAGGAGCGACAGCTATGCAGCGATTACATCGTCCCGGTCCTTCTCTCTATTGAGTGACAGAGACATCAAACTCAGATTGGGGTGGACGACAGCGGAAGTCAAGAAATCACCCAGCGGCGGAAGATGAATCCAAGAGAGGATTAATTAGCACACTCCGCAGATTTCCACATTTTAGCTGATTAGCTTAAGCCCTAGCGATGCTCGCCGTTTTCCAGATACCCGTCCCTCTCCGAGGCAAAACTACTCGGTTATGTAAGTGCGTCCAAGAGCGCGTCTCGAATTAACGAGGCACGGCCTTCAAGCCGACGCTCAGCCCGTTCTCCAGAAATCCGCTAATCGCTCTGATCCGAAAGGCCGTCATTAACGTCGGGGGGGTTAATTCCCTGCAGATGTTTGCATTAGTGACACAGGGGTCACTGTAGTGGTTTAAGGTTTATAGTAGATGCGGACAGAATGAGTCCAGCACATGACCATATTTTTTACCAGCTTTAGCCAGCTAATTTCCCTCTAGCACAAGGCCAGTCTGAAATGCAAACAAGCCTTCCGCTAAAAGGTTGCAATGAATAAGAGGAAACTAACACGTATTAATTATGCATTTATAATGTTTCCCCAATGGAGTTTATAATATTCATTTATTCATTAAGGGTTTATGATTGTAATGCCGCCTCCCTGGGCCTCAGGGCCAAGCGAACACTCCCCACCGCCCTGGTGACAAGTCAGGAATATGAGTTTGAAGGGCGTATGGTGCCATTCTGACGGAGCAGCTCCAGTCATTATATTTAGCCGGATGGCAGCATAGAGGATCAGGGCAGGGTGCATGCTGCTGGGGGGGGGAAATCACTACCTGGGCGTGCACAGCAGGTGGAAGGCTGGAGTGGCACATCATGCGGAACACTCGCCACTCGCAGGCCTTGTCAGAAGAGTGATTTCGTGCCTTACTATTCGGGGGGGGGGGGGGGGAGCATGCAGCACCATGTGACAGTGAGCAGCAGGCCCCGCTCAGACACAGGAGCAGGAAGTGCACTTATGGCCGACAGGAAATGAGTCTTGGGGGGAGCGTGATGTGGCACCGGCGGTCTAAGGACCCGCCTGTGTACATGACACACGGAGCGTCCCTTTGCTGTCTTTTGCATGCTTTACAATGATGAATTTTAACCTCTGCTCTGAGAGACAAACACAGAGAAGGGGGTCAGCAGAAATGCACTGATGTTACAATCATCCGGTTTATATCCATCCATCCATTTTCCAAACCGCTTATCCTACTGGGTCGCGGGGGGTCCGGAGCCTATCCCGGAAGCAATGGGCATGAGGCAGGGAACAACCCAGGATGGGGGGCCAGCCCATCGCAGGGCACACTCACACACCATTCACGCACACTTGTCATCCGGTTTACACGAAATATTAAATATTCATGGGTTTCTTAGTTAAGTGATCATAGATTTCATTTTTTGGGGTCCCAGTTTTCAGAAAGATTCAAACCCCCTGAAAAAAACAAGACATCACATGGCATCAGAACAGATAAACAAGTAGCGCAGCTGACAAACTGCGAGCAGTATGTTTAAGAGCCAGAGAGTCCGCATGCTGTCCTAAAACAGCATGTTCTTTACAGCAATCTTCCAGGAGATTACCGAAGATGACACGCATACCCTCCACGCCTGAATCATCTGTCTGCGCAGACATTTTCAGGCTCTCTCTGCTTTACTGCACCGTTCTGTGGCAGCAGAGGCCCGGCAACAGCAGGGGCCGGGGCTTCTGCGAGATTTGCTGTTTCCATAGTGAATGATCACCATCCCCATGGTTACGCAATCGCTGACATCCGGCTGGCCCTGACTGGGTCAACTGGGCAAATGCCAGAGGAACTATGTCCCCACATTTAGACTTATTGGTTTTGCTTTGTTTATCTTTCTTGTAGCAGATACTTCTGCTATTCATTCTTTAAGGGGCATCACCAGGAGTGGACTGGCAATAAAAAGCATTTCAGAAATTTTGCTGTCGACCCCCCCCCCCCCAGTTTGATATTTTGTTGCCGACTGGAAGGGTGGGGGGGATTAATATATTTTTGGTATACCATGGGTGTCTCCCTTAGTATATTTATATAATGCCAGCATCAGTAAAGAAAGACCGGCCCCCACAAGACTGGTCCACCAGGAAAATTCCCGAACTTCCCAATTTCTACCTTCACTTGGTCATATTCGGTTGTTTTATTGTCTTCATTGTAGCGCACTACAATTTGCATCAACACAGATATGTATTTTTCATTTACGATGTATAAAGGAATTATATGTAATCACATGATTGTATTTTTCATTTCTTTGTGTGTGCATATACATATATAAGTAAATTATTTTTAATGTATGTAAGTCACCAGTTGTGACATTTAAATTGCTTAGAGCATGAAATATTTAGCATATTTCTTTGTAACATATGTCACTGTCCATTTCACTTAGTTTGTGTTTGTGTTCCATTGTGTTAAGGCAATGGAAAGCGAGTAGTGTGCTTTTATGTCTGGAACAGAGAAAGCTGCTATCTTACTCACCCTCTTTCTGTTCCCCTTTTGCTTCTACTAACACTCATTATCACCGCAGGAGAGTCCTCAGTTCCTTGGGGATCACATGACGAGTCACATGACAAAGGGGCAGAGATACAGTGTTCACAGACGGCTTAGTGTCATTCAGTTTGCCGTACTGCAGCATGAATTCATTGTGCTTGCTATCCTGTCACAATGGAGGAGCATCCTGTACATAGCCCATTCAGCGGAACATTCCCAAGCTGAATTTAGTCATGGGCAATCATAAGGCTAATAGCACAACATTAACTTTGAGCAGGGACGGATTATGGGTTGTGTGGGCCCCTGGGCAAAACGTTCGCGAGGGCCCCCCCCCACCACCACCACCCCCACCCCCACCACCACCACCACAATTCAAGGGCCCTTGGCAGCCAAACGGCCTCCCTATAGGGTCAGGGGCCCTTGTAGGCAGAGGATCAAAGAATGTAGGCCCTCTAAAATAGACAAACGAAAATACATTGTTGATAAGCATTGCAAATTGTTTTGGGCTAGGGGCCCCACGGGCCCCCTGCACCCCAAGGGCCCCTGGGCAGCGGCCCCGCTGGCCCCGTCCGTAATCCGTCCCTGACTTTGAGGGTAACATTACAAAAAAAAACCTACACTCCAAAAACTACTTTTATCCTTTGTTTGCAGAGTTCCCTTAAAATCCTAGGAAAGTCCGCTCTTTAACACCATAGTCATCCATTAAAGGAAAATATTGTTGCAAGCAAAACCACAACTTTTCTACAAATACAGAAGCTAGTTATAATGCTTTTGAAAAATAGCCACCTCAAATATTCTCCCTTCTTAAAAAAACACAGGAGCTGATATACTGCCATGTGAAATGCTACTTTTTTTCTATCTAAATATATTATGCGCGCAATTGTTTTATTTTTAAACAAGGACTTAAATTCATCTAAGGGTATATGTCTGCAAACACTGCTGATTCCTGCATGTAAGCTGTGTGATGAGATGATAATATGCGGGACTTATAGCTTTTCCAGAAGAGCCAGATATAGCCTGGAAAGTGCAAAAAGCTTAGCGGATATGTAAGGGGGGGGAGCATCATCTGTCATGCACCCAGTTTCTCCTTGAACTTTGTGAGAATCCCAAAGAACAACTAGACCTGCTGTCAAAATGTGAAACACAGGGTAATTTTGGTCTCTGCATTTTGTTGACCAGGCTGTAGGCCCTGACTACTCGAAGATCATTACCCAGACCGTGCTGCTTAGGCAACTGAGAACAAAGCTGATGCTAAAATCTCGCAATATGGATCAAACTGTCTCTCCATCACACTCACAAGCCCCCAATACTACTGAATTTATACTTATGTAAATAGTAATGAGTTAATATCACACCTTGCTCTGTTTTATGCTGTTACTTCTGTACTCAGTCAACCTACTTTATCTTGACATTAATTATTACTGTAACACTGTGAGATTGACTGTAACCACGCTACACTAACATACTTAACCCTGTTAATTATTTGTGTATGATATTTTGTTGGACAGATAACCTGCCATTTGCTTGCTGATTGTAAGTCACCGTCGAGAATCGTCCAAATTAATGATGATAAAAATAATTGTAACAGCCTTCCTATAAAAACAGGTGAATGTGAACATATGGCGTTTGGCTGGATGGAGGAGGGGCAGGCTCTGTAGGTACACTGTCTGCTGTAGGTGCAGCTGTAGCTGTGGATTGAGCTTGCAGCAGTTATATAACCGACAATTCATACCTAACATGGCTGAGCTGTGCAGGGTCACAGCCACACAGCCCCCCTGCAAACAGGCACTGGGATCGCATCAGTCCTCCTCCCCCCCCCCCCCCCCCCCCCCGCCACAAAAAAAAAACGAAGGGCTATCGTGGACTAAGAATGCTGCCCTCATTCTCACACAAACTGACAGCCACTGACATTCTTTCCCACGATGCTCACACCCCAGCGCAATTTGCACAAATCAAGCTTCCCCAGGGATTTGACTGTTTCTGGGTACGGCTCTTTAGCCATTATGCCACCTGCTGCCTTTTGATGTCCTAACTCAGTGACGAGCCCTTGTTTCTGTGACATATGCCTGAATTTAAAAAAATTCATTCTTTAGATGATATCCCCTCACTTTAGCGTTCCTACTTCCCAGTGGACCACTGGTTCAGAATTACCATTATCCTCATCATAGGACTGGGCTCTCAGTCACAATAGACAGAGAGTCCGATCTTGGCAGGATTCTGGCGCAGTGTTCTGAATAACCTGTCTATAAGTCTTCTGGATGAGCATAACTTTCACTGCTGAGCCATCCTTCCAGTGTGGGGCACAGGCGGGTCGAGCCCAGGTGGGTCGAGCCCAGGCGGGTCAAGCCCAGGACGGCACAGCCGTGACCCACTTGGACAGCCATGGACAGACATGAGCCTTCGTGCTCATGGACCACCCTCATGTTCTGACATTACTGCTCCCAGTCTCCAGAGGTGGGGACTTGAGTCACTGACTCATGATTCGACTTGGATTCAAGTCACAAATTTTATGGCTTGTGACTTGACTCAGCAAAACTGATGGAAAGGCTTGGATTCAGATACTCTGCAAATACTCGGCAAATACTCGAGACATGGGCTAGAGTTGGAGCCTACGACTCGAGAACACTTGAGGTTATAGTCCCCCCTTCTGGATACCAAAACATTATAATTTCAGTATATGTTAATTCTCTGCTGTCTGGATTTTCGATTGGCTCAAAGCAAAGTTTCCTGAGATAGTTTGTCGGAAAAATGGATTACTCTCTCCGAATACAAGGATGTAAAAACTGTGTGAGGATAACCATAAGTGGACACTCTCTTTTCAACCTATCTCTGCCTGTAAAGAATGAATCCAACAACGTACTGTGGAGGGTTTTTGCTACAGCAAGTTTTAATCACTAAAGGTAAAAAAACTGACAAGTTATTTGACTCACAACTTGACTTGGACTTCAGTCACAAATTTGATGACTTGTGAGTTGACAGGAAAAATGATGGAGAGACTGGGATTCAACTCGAGAAATGACTTGAGATTTGACTCGGACTCAACAGGTAATGACTTGTTCCCATCCCTGCCAGTTTTACTGAACGTTTCACCACAAACATTATAAATATGAAACTTATCATCAACTAAAATTATATATATATATATATATATATATATATATATATATATATATATATATATATATAAAATCACAGCTTACTAGACACACTAGGTGCTCTAGTCCACTGGAAGCCATCTTGAGTTTTGAAACATTGCCAATCACAGACTTTAGCGAAGCATCCATCTTAACCGTAACCGACTGGACAGATGAGGCGTATAATTACTGTATAAGGCAGAGTGTTTGCTAAAGCTACAAATCACCTGAGGTTCCAGCATTTTGGTGACAGGTTCTCAACCACTATGCCCCCTGCTGGCCATGGATAAAATGTGAACATAGTGGAAGATCACTTCCTCTTGAAGGTAAAACCAGGTTATCACTCTACTCCTCATGGTGAATGTTGGGCTCAGTTGAGGTGTATTAAGCAGATATCTGTTTATAGCTGTGATAGACAAAGGTGGCCGATCCTTGGATGCACCAAAGTATCTTCACATCTGGACAGGGTCAGAAATATCTGGACAGGGGTTTCCCCTACTAGTATATAAGAAAACCATGACTACAGCAGGGAGGGAGTGCCATCCCATAATTCCTGATAGCAACCTTCCCCCATTGCCCCTAAATGAACTGACCTTCATTTCTAAATTTCACACGGAACATTCCCACATCAGATGACGTTATATCTGGCATCTCCAGACAGCGCTGCTCTGAATATTCATCTGAATGGCACACTAATCCCAACACGATACCCAGTGGCTCATCTGAATGTGATTCTCGCGTGTCCGTGAAGCTCCAAACTCGAAGCGTCAAACATTTAACAGTTCAGAAGTCCAGTCTGTTGACTTTATTTACATAACAGATGGTCCCACTAGAAGCAGGATGTCACTCTTTTATCTGACTAGTTCTGTTTCATCGGACGTGACTCATTTCTGGAGAGGACTGAATGCGCTGCGGTTTCAGTAGGACACATCTAGGTAGAGAGCTTTGTTAAGAGCTCCAGCATAGGTGGACCAAGCCAGGAGCTAGGTACCTGGGTTCTGGATGAAGGCTGAATGACTCAAGCGTGGTATGGAGCTCTCTGGTGTGGGATGGTGTCTGTGCTGTTTACGCCTCCTTAGAAACGTACACCCCCTGCCCCCCACCGCCTCTTCACGAGATCTGCACCTAAAAATCATTCAGCTGCCGCTTCCTCAGAAAAACGTCCAGCCAGATAAAAGGGCGAGACTGTAAGCCGCTGTGCCGTGCTAACTACACAACTGCAAACAAACAAACAAACAGATGCATAAACGAATACAGCGAGTTTAATGATTCATATCGCGAGGATTTCGGCGGGAGCTGAACCTGACTGGAATGCTGAGCGGCTTCACAAATTGCCATCCATTAAGAACCGTTAGGCGAAATGAGGAAATATGACTGCATGCGTTAATGTGATGATTATTATTAAAACATTACATTTTCAAAAGCCATTTTTAAAGGCTTCCAGACAAGCTCTGACATATTCTCTTTCTTAATGGAATTTTAACTGGAAAACAGAATCTTAAAATAAATTGTATTTTAAGTAAAACCAGGTTATAAACCCAATTACCCGAAATTATCTTGCCAGAAAAGTAAAGACTCTGCACTAAACAGAATCCGCATTCACAAAGGATATTGGAAAAAGCATAAATGAACAATGCTCTACATTACAGAGTGCTTTGCAGCAGCATGACGTGTCCATTTGGCCCTGATGGTAACCCTGATTCACACTGACTGCCATGTTGGCCCCCTTCATGCAAAGCATTCTGGGATACTTGGCCTTTGCAAGAATTACACCACCGCATTTCACCTGCGTCACCTCCAGTGAGCACAGCGAAGTGCACGCTCCTGCAAGACAGTGTGCAGAGGGCACCCGTCATCCTCAGCGGCGAGCGGAGATGACTCCCTCAGCCTGTGTCATGATGGGATACGGATTTCCCAGATCTGCCACCTGACACCGGTCTGCCAGAAACTTAATCCCAACATCCGAACATTAATTTCAGAGTCAACACTATGTGTTGGCAAAATGGGCCCAACTGCTCAACACATCAGGTGTTAGGTGACTTCCTAGAAAAACTACCATCAACTCCCCCGCCCCAAGCCACCCTGTTTTCTCTGTGGGGGGTGTTAAGGTCAGGATTAGAAAAGACCTAACTGGACCGATATAGGAACGAGTTTCCACACTTTGGCGCCTGCTCCCTTTACTGACCTCTGCTGGCACGTGGCAGCTTGCGGGAGCAACTAATGCCCTAAATTAAAGGCTAAGGAAAAGGAGATGCGATGGAGGCAGAAAATACAGATGTCTGTTTAATGCAGATAAGAGGGACGCTGCCCTGGGCAAGACTAATAAAAGGAGGCTGGATGGGAGGGGCTGTGTATGGGGTGGGGGGCATGTCCTGAGTGCTTTGGGAGAGGCCTAAGTAGGCCAGTGTGGAGAGTCAACTGCGGGCTCATCATTGGAAAGAATTCTAGGCTTGAATACAGCACACCTCTTCTCGACCCCCCCAGGACTGTTCGCACATTAACCAGCCAAACAGAGAGTCAAAGTCACCCCCCGGCACCCTAGCCAAAAGGCCACTCCGTCCCAGTCATAATTACCATGTGAGACATCCCCAAAATGCCCCCCCACGGACAATGTAATTCAGGAAGTTCAGATTTACTCAGGCACGCCACCACCCCCCCCCCCCCCCCCCACCCCAACCACGGTGGCCCCCTGAACACAGGGGCGATGAGACAAGCAACAGGTGCCATTTCACATGCTCTCTGCCATATCCTGTCGCAGGTCATCACAAGGAATCATGGTGGTGGAATGTGCTAGATGGAAGCCGTGGACTTAAAATTAATCTATAATGTGTATTTAATGTCAGGTTATTGTGTTGTGACAATAAGCACAGGTTTAAATAAATGTGAAAGAAGAACAAGATCCCTTAGGAAAACAACCGTTACATTACTGTAAATCACTAGGAAAAACGAATGCTTTGAACATTTCACCCACTGAAACCCTTTGACAATAACTAAGGATAACACTTCAGCAGTACGATCCTGTGCATTTAGGCATGCCTGACAGAAGGGGTTAAACCCCACGATATCCGACGCCCCCTGTGGTAGCTAGAGGAAGCGCGCGCACATGTCGCAACCCCTGGCGAGGTGTAACTTCAGCCCTCCTTTGTGAAGCCCTGGGGTCTCTCAAATACTAGCATGTGGGCTAATTATAGGCTGTGGGATAAGTTTCCCGGAATAACGTGCGACAGGAAATGTCTCGATGCGTGTCGCCGTGACAGCGAACCGCATCACGTGCAGGAGGCGAGACACCGGTCCTGGAAGACAGCGGAGCAGGCCGCACTTCTGCTAAAGCGAGTAGCCTTGGAGTAACCTTTAGCATCTCCATGTTACCTAACAGCCTGATCGAGCCAGAGAACTGCAAGTGTTAGGAGCAGACAGATTCTCAGCTTTTCCTAATATCTGTCTGGAAAGAGCTAATCACAGCTAGCTTTTTAAAACAATTTACAGGTAGCTCAGATACCTTCAGGAGACTGTTGTCCTTACGGGATGAATTTCCCTAGTCTTTCTGTAGCTGGTTTAGTCTAAATGTGTGGATCCGACGGCCCAATAACTGATTTGCATTTTCTTCTTTGTAAAATGTCCATTAAGATTTGGTTTAAATGAACTTCTGCAGCAGTGGTCCTGCTTTATCAGGACAGTCATCTTCTGACATGGGTAGAGACTGCAGTCCAGTGAAGGTTGCACGTCCAGGGCTTTCCTGCAGCATCCTGGCCATCTCCAAAGAGCCAACACTAGCTATGCTGAGAGATATAAGGGACTGAAACCTTTCCTGTCTGCTGTCAGTCACAGAAATGAAAACTTCATTTCCATCGCTAACCATTGGCTTATAATCAGGAAGTGATTCGATGAAGCGTGGCCATCCCACCAATGGAGAGCCTGGATCGCAGTTTCTTCTGACCGGAACTCGGAAGAGTCAGAACTCTGTCCCCCTAACCCCGAGTCATAGTTTTTTAACCTATTTAAAGTAAATTGAGTCTGTCCTGCAGCTTCCACCAACACACTCATTTTGAGAGGCTGAAGCTATTGGGCTCCCATTCTGTCCATGAGAAGCATCCCAGAAACAGGTTGCCTCCAGAGGATGTTCATGCTATTTTGTTTGACAGGGGCTTTGCCATTCAAAAACTGACACCCTAAAGTCCAGAATCATAACAGGTTTTGGTAAATTTCCTCATGGTCAGGTTTCAACAGCTTCTCAGCCTGACACTCTTCCTAGTGGACTGCGGGGGTTTGGTTAAAAGAACAAAAGCGTTCCAATGAGTGTCACACAGAGCAACAGCAGGTTCCTCAAGGGGCGATGCAATCAGCACCGCGACTCTCTGTTTCCCTACGGCTGTCGGAGCAGAAAAATTAAAAAGCGCATCCGCGCACTCCCACCTCCGCAAAGATCCCAGCACGCAATCGTCCCCAACAATGCACCCTCTACCATGAGGCAGTCAAGAAGCGTTTAAAAAGAGGACATCTCCGTACGGTCTTCGAGTGCGTCAGCGGCGTTGCCATGGCAGCCGGCGTTTACGAGATCAGAGATAATGCTGGGAGGGAGCGTCGGGAGCGCCGCAGCCTACCGGCGGAGCTGCACGCGCTGCGCAGAGAGATCATGCGGAAACCCCGCTCAGAGGTGATACTGCCCAGCTCCTAGGGGATCCCGTCCCACCGATGCTCATCCAGGGGTAGAGAGTATGGCCATGTGACCATGAGATGGACACAGGGGGGTGTGGAGCCCGGCTCAGACCCCAAGACTCTCTGTTTGCTACGTGCTGCCAGTAGGTTCAGGATTAGGGTGCAGACTTGGTTCTGCATGCAGATTCATATCCTGCTGCTCTTCCCCTGCCCGAGTCCCCCTGTCCTCCTCCTCCCTACACCGGATGTCCACCTCCCAGTTGCGGTCGAGGCTCAGTCACCCTGCGGTCTGAACCCCGGCGAAGTGACGCATGTGACACAGATGTCACCGGCTGCCGGCTCGCCCAAAAGGTCAAACACCATGCTGGCATTTACGGACGCACCCAAGACAAACGTCTGCCTTTCACTGGCCCTTTCGCGTCCTCCTCGCTGCGCTCAAACACCATGCTGCAGTTGGGCACCCGTAAAGCCTCTTTCTGGTGCTCACTCACTGTTACACACTGTATTTACACACTGTTCTTACACACTCCACACACTGCTCGCCAATAATAAAATACAGCAGCACTGAGTAGCCAATGTAAGAAACCTGATGCATTTAACTTTTTGGGGGTCCTGCTGTTTTACCTTAGGGTAAAGGACTGAAGTCTTCCAAAAATGTAAACAGTAAGAGTAACAATGAGCAAGAACTGAACATGGGCTTATACAGGTGCAGTAAGTTAACCTAAATGTAGGTGGTCACCTCATTACCACATGTTTACCTCATTAAGTTATTTATATCTCCTATGGACATTCACATACTCTATCAAGCACTGTTAGTGTCAATATTCTTGCTCTTCTGAAAGACATAAATTGATTTGCTTTACTTGACTAAATGTTGATATTTATATGTAATATTTGTATATCGCTATAAAAGTACATATGCTGCATATATTACACATAATGTTTATTTCGTATTGACAGTGCTTAAATTTATATATACTCACACAGAGACAGAGAGCAATGACACTCATACCTTTGTGGAGACCATCCATTCATTTCTATGGACAAAACCATAATCCTAACAATGACAACCCCTACCCAGTCCTAACCTTAACCATGAGTAACCGAAAAAGAGGTCCCCACAACGTCAAAATAACAAGATTTTATCACATTGTGGGGACCACAAGGTAATGTACATCTGACCTACACACACACACACAAATTCAACCATTGCAAATAGGAAACCTCGTAACATATTAGGTACCTGATGATATGAGATATATCATTATTTAATTGTCTTTAATGGGTCTACTTTATTTAATTTAGCTATTTAATAAGACCGGTTTCCCGAATGTGGCCAAACCACCGTGTTGGCTTTGAAAGGGCTACCTGAAAAGGCGCTATAAAGATTCTGCTCTCCGTGCCCTCCTGCACGGAGCGGAGAAACGCGTTTCAGTATCAGCGGTCGTACACTTTTTCATCTGTCACAATCATTAATGTAGGCCTATAAAGATGAAAAAAAAAAATAAAACGATCTATAAAACAAAACACTAACCTTGCGTCTGTATCGAATGGCAGAATCTAGTCGTTCCTTGGGCTGTCAGTTCACCTCCTTCATTCTGGCCTCTTCGAAAGATGTCCCCTGTCTCCTGTCCGTGCTTCACTGATATTCCAGTTTCTCTCTTCGTCTTACTTTCAAACACTGCTGTTGAATTCAGTGCATTTCTAAAGCCAAGCTTGTAGTTCGTCAGTAAATAAAATCTTAAATCTTCAACTCTTCTTAAAGTCGTTTTACGAGGTTTGAGAAGATAACGACGAAAAACAATCGACGCCCGCTAAATCTTGTATAAAATATATCTTCGCACATTAAAAAAAAAAACGAAGAAACAACATACCAAACAGTACACCAAAAACTGCCTTATTAATGTACTTTTACGCTATACACGAATAAACTGTGATTCGGCTGGTCAGTACTCTACACTAAACAATTGTTTTTAAAAACAGCATACGATTATATTTAAATATCGACAAAATCATTTGGCTCTTTAGAAACAACAGCAAAATAAAGTGTAGAAAGAGTTGATAATATCGTAGTGTCGACTCCACGGAAGTTAGAAACATCTGCTCACCCTAATTTCTATAAAAAATGTAAGCATCTAAAGAAGTTACTTCCCGTACCACTGTGTTCAGTCATCTGTAACTGAATCTGTAAACCTATTATTCTTACAAATATAATCGGAATATATAACCTAATAGTCTGAAACCTGATTAAATGTAAATGCACACATATGTTTACATGCGTTTACAAATATTTATTCATGTCTAAATGTGATGACCAACTGTGCTATTCTATTATGCTCTGGGAATCAACTTTACCTTAAACTCCCCACTGTTGAAAAGCCTGTTGATTCTGGCTGTAAAATAGCTATATACTGTATACAGAGATGTATATGGAGAGACAGTGGATCTGCTTCAGTTTGTCTGTATTAATTAACTGGCAACTTAGAAAAAAAAATCTCTTGATATAAAAACATAGTCTGTTTACAAAGGGTGAACACAGACTGAACTACAAGTCCGTTTCCCTGGCATCTACGCAGAGCGAGTACAGGGATCTCCGGATGTCCACATTGCTGTTTGCTTTGATGTCGGCCTTCTCAGCGGGTATTTCAACCTGAGCGCCATTTTCCGCGTCCCCTGTGGAACGCAGAGAGGAGTTACTGTGGCTCTTTTTCAGTTCTCCAGCTGTATGGTCAATGGTCAGGTCATCTCTGAGGGACGACTGGTCCTGATCGGTTTCTCTGTGGTAAAAGTAGTTGAAATTGGACACGATCACGGGCACCGGCAAGGCAATAGTCAAAACTCCGGCGATGGCGCACAGGGACCCGACAATTTTCCCCCCTACAGTCACGGGCCTCATGTCTCCATAGCCGACTGTTGTCATGGTTACGACAGCCCACCAGAAGGCATCGGGGATGCTGGAGAAATGGGACTCGGGCTCATCGGCCTCGGCGAAGTAAACAGCGCTGGAGAAGAGGATGACCCCGATGAAGAGGAAGAAGATGAGGAGGCCGAGCTCCCTCATACTGGCCTTTAAGGTCTGGCCAAGGATCTGCAGCCCTTTGGAGTGTCTCGAGAGCTTGAAGATGCGGAAGACCCTGACCAGCCGGATGACCCTCAGGATGGCCAGCGACATAGCCTGCTGTCCGTTGTTATGCTCCTGGCCTTGCTGCTCGGCCAGCTCTGTGCCCACCGTGATGAAGTAGGGCATGATGGACATGATGTCGATGATGTTCATGATGGTCTTGGAGAACTCGGACTTGCTGGGGCACGCAAAGAACCTCACAAAGAGCTCGAAAGTGAACCATATCACACAAGTGGTCTCGATTATGAAAAAGGGGTCAGACAGGGTGAGCGACGAGTGTGTCTGGGTGCTGTTTTCGGCTCGGATGTTACCCGGCAGTTCTCTCTCGTCTCGAAACTCAGGTAATGTCTCCATGCAAAAGGTGATGATAGATATGGTGATCACGATCACAGAAACAATTGCAATCCCTCTAGCTGGACTAGAGCTCTCGGGATACTCGAATATGAGCCATACCTGTTTCTGAAACTCATTCTGGGGCAAAGGTTTCTCCTCCTCTTTAATAAAGCCTTCATCCTCTCTGAACCTCTCCATTGCTTCTTCACCCAGTTGATAAAACCTTATTTCATCTGCGAAAACATCGATAGATACGTTGACGGGTCTGCGAATTTTCCCCCCAGACTGATAAAAGTAAAGAATCCCGTCAAAACTTGGCCGGTTGCGGTCGAAAAAATACTCGTTTCTAAGTGGGTCAAAGTACTTGATTCTTTTGTCCGGATCTCCAAGCAAAGTGTTGGGGAACTGATTCAGGGTCCCCAGCTGGGTCTCAAACTTCAGACCGGCGATATTGATGAGCACCCGCTCGTTGCTCTCGTTCTCCAAATCCATATCCAGCATGTCCCCGTCAAAGAGGTGCGGGCTGTGATCGGCTCGCAACAGGGCATCGATCGCATTCTCGCTGCTGCTGAAAGTGTTGTTCATGTCGTTTATTTTCCACGATCCCTGCTGCGGGGCTCCCAGGGTGTTCAGTTCTTTGCCGTAGCCCCCGTCCAGACCGGTCTGCGCGAAGCTTGACTGGGGGATATTCAGCGCGTTTGAGCAGCCATCGTGCGGGCTCCCACCGCTGCCCTTAGCGGCGCCGTTCTCAAAACTTACTAAGGCTATCTCCATGCCCAGTCTATTAAATATTCATCTCCACAAAACACTTGGATCAGATTTTCCGCGATCCCCGCACACTTTTTCCCCCAGCTAAAGAGATCAGACAGATTCAGGTTAACGCCTTCCTTCTCCGGGTATAAGCACGCATATTGATATACGTGCTTTCATACACCTTCAATCCGGAGCCGACTCCTTCGTCTTGAAAAACTGGGTAAATAATGCCATAAAACGATAGCTCGGATCCGGACCGGGGAGTGACGATCAGTGCCCGTCTGACTGTCAGGAAAGCCGTGCCTCGCTGTGCGCGCACTCCAGGACGGCGGTGCGCTTTTTTGCGCCTCTCCCCAAACAGATCACACTCCCAAGTGTGCATGTGTGTTTCGTCAGGACACTAACAGCATCGCCCGTTTCTTCGCAGCACGTCGTCCTCGCATTTTATTCGCTCATGTATTTCTCGAGTCTTTAAATATAAAATGACAGCGGGGTTAAATACGCGCAAGCCGCAATTGCAACAGTTTTGTAAAATGTCGTTTTTACGTTTACTTAAGTCATATGTGACATATTAAATATAATGACGAAGTGATATCAGGTGTAAAATGTATCCGTACAAAAAAATAGTAATTAATGTAATTGCTTATTCAGATTAATATTTTTTATTAGTTATACACAGCATACGGTTTCTTCATTATCGTATTTCTAAACGCAGTAGAAGTATCAGGTAATATATACTTTCTAAAAAAACAGATAATCCCTATTTAGAAAGCCAGCGCTTTCCAATCGTCTTTCCAATCTCAACCTTTCGCGCTGTAGTTGTCAGCAACAGCTTCCTGTGTTTGCATGTTGTTTGATACGGAACCACAAAACTCAACGTGCAAGCCCATTTACTTCTGAATACATAGGAGCACGCAGGATAACACTGTTTGAATAACAGGCTGTCCTTGATAAAGCATAAAACATTTCAGAGTGTGCATCCTGCAACACGAAGAGCGTATAACAGCTTCACGTGAGGGTACGCTAGTGTTACACCAGCGTTTAAGGTTACCTACCGTTTCTTGTATTACCATGCAAAGCAGAACCGTAATGAATAAGTATGGACAGCAAAAATTAAACAATTTCATTTTCAGTAATACTTTTGGTGCATGATTATTGAAAAGCTTTTCGGGAAGCCCAGTGAACATGGCTAAATGGTCTATTTATTTCATAAACATCCGGTGCTCCTCAATTGTCTTGAAACAAAATGGCATATTACACGCATCAGACTACTCCTGACACAGGTGTCCACAAAATGAAGCACATTGGGGTGTCGGTTAGCCCTGCTAGCGAACGGGAGCAGGATACAGACTGGCTGGAGTGTGCAAGTTCTCCTTGGGCCGCGTGAATAACATGCGGACCCGGGCTACCCCTGTGTACTTTTATTGCATGTTCACGTCTGAAGCCTTAGGACCGAATCGTGCCACAGCACCTAAAATGAGGTTACAGTAGGACAAATGAGACAGATTGTGTTTACCGTGAGGGACCATCCTGAGGGTAACTTAAATCACATGTCCGGCAGCGGATGGGAATGGTGACTTGGGAGGGGTCATATCCCCAATATCTGAATCTGCCTAATGGTGGTGGTGGGGGGGATTAGCTCAGACAGTAGTGTCTCCCGGGGTCACCAGCCTGTCAGCACTGCTGCCGCGACTCTGATTGTTTTCATTAGGGGACGGCTGCCATGCTGGGGATTAGGGCTCAGGAGAAGGTTCTGGGTTAACCCTCTGCGAAGCCTACTTTTGCACGCCGTCTCTCTGGGTCCCTCCACCCCCACAAACCCTGTCCTTCTGCCTCTCCCTCGCTTCATTTGAGGAGGAATACCCTCACAGCTGGACGGTGAGGGATTCGCATCACTCTGCACTGCACCGCAGATACAGAAAATGGGCTTTAAAAACGGTTTAATGAACGTCTGAACTGCTGCGATTCCGTGTCCTAGCAACAGACGGGCCGCCGTTAGCGTCGTTCAGGAAAAACAACGGCCGGGAGGCAAGTACGGTGATTTTTCAGGACGCGTCATGGTGTGGCTGCCGATATACCCCGGAGCTACCGGTCAGGCTGCCCGCGACCTTTGCATGAAGCCCTTGTGCAGTCGTGCCTTTATTCAGGTCGACGGCGCAGCATGCGGATTGTCGTACAGTGATGCCGACAATGCGAGCCAGAAGGGGGCGCTGTTCCCGTACCATGCAACGTAAGAGAGCGGCGCACTTGGTTTACCTGTGTGATCACGGCCGATAGATGCAAGAGACATTTTCAGCGCATTATATAACAAATATACCCAAATGGGAGAAAAGGAATGTGTCGAAGAATATATAAATAAATCTGACCAAAGACTCTCCAAATATGTGCTTATACACACACACACACACACACACACACACACACACATATATATATATATATATATATATATATATATATATATATATATACAGGCACATGCAATAGAAATGGGAATTATTCAACTTTCCATGCATTTTCCAAAAACCATATCTATTGATACTTATCAATAAGTAACTATATTGATACGTATAAATACTGAGGTTTCGGTTATAAGCCAATTAAGGTATGTCAAATAGGTCAATTGTGACACATATTATTTTAAACTATGCATTTGCATGTGTACACATATGAAACGAGAATATATTCCATTTGAATCTGATGTTCAGGCCTGACTTTGAACCTCATTACCCTCCCGCATCTGCTTCTATCTTTAATGTGGCCCCAGATTCTGTGTTTGTTGTTTGCATTACCGTTCTGCCTTCTCCTTCTCCCTGCGTACGTGCGCAAGCCAGCATTCCCCAGCGACATTCTCGATTAAACCGCGGCATCAGAACGAAAGCGGGTCCACAGAGAGATTAATTTCTGCCAAAGGCCATTATGAAATGGCAGAGCGACATCATCCACGTGGTAATTCCTGCGATATTCATGACTGGACGTTGCATATTAATGAGATTTGTCCACAGCTCATCTATACTCAGAAACATTCATCCATTCGCAGCTCATGTTTTGGCTCCATCTTTTGTTTTTAAAGACATCTTTTTTATTATCGCATGTGACGATGATTGGGCAGGCTTAACCTGGAGAGGGTACTGTACGGTTGGGGCTATAGTGCCTTGCTGTTTGGCGATGCTTTTTTATCGTGAGAATACTAATGTCTGGTCTCCTGACTGCCTGGCTCTAATCGCACCAGCCTTCTTGCCAAGGGGGGTGGGGGGGGGGCTGTAACCATAACAACAGGTAACTGCTAACAACCGTCGTTTACAATGACATTCAAATTAGATCTGCTAATTATAGTGGGAAGGGCTGTGTCTCAGATCAGTCCCACGGTTTGGGGGAGGCGTGCTGTGACAGGAACACACACACACGCACACACACACACACACACACACATGTTCGCACATGCTCAGTGATGGGCAAACATGGGAACTGCCCTGTTACACGGCATGCCTTCTATCACACATGAAGAAAGGTCCCGTCATTAAATAAGTGCTGTTTAAAGATATATTGACAACCTGCACCCCCCATCCCCGCTTATTCACCTGCTGTATGTTAATGGGCAACAAGCAATGTGAAATGAGCTCAGGACTGGGATGCGTCACAATAACCCTCCTGACAATGCAGTCCCATCCAATTGGCCATCGTGAAATCTCAGGTCAGTGTGACGGTGGAGAGTCTTCCACACTGCTGCCAAAACATGCTCCTATCAACAAGAGAGATGCAGAAAGAGGCCTTGTATATTTGTTGGCAGGTAGGGGGTTGGGCGGGGGGCAACCATGGTTATGAATGATTTATGTGTGTGAGTGGGATTATGGGAGAACAGTCAGGGGTTTCACTGGATGCCTTCTCCTGTACAGCCCTGCAGGGTCTGTGTGGTCTTTCTCCACACGAGCTCAAAGCGGCACACGGTCAGAGTCGCCCTTTCCTCTCCACCCGGAAGGGGGGCCTGGCTTGAAGATCCCAGGTGAGTCACGCCTGAACCGGATGCATCACGTCACCCAGCGCGGCGAGTGACTAACCCGGAGTCACGACCACAGCAGGGAGAGAGTCGAGAGGGGGCCTCGAGGTGACTAGCCGTCCATGGCAGATGCCTGAATGACCAGACTCAAATGCCATCAGAGCGAATGCGTCCCCCCCCCCCAACCCTGTCTTGATTAAAGCACCCCTTGCTCCTGAAATGTACCAGTGCCTATTAGTCAAACCATTTCCTGGGTGTGCTGTAACCATGGGGAACCTTAGGATTGGAAAGGGTGAGATGCGAGAACTACCCACCCCCCCCCCCCCCCCCCCCCCCCGCCCGCTGCTAAACGTTAAATACTCTGGGCAATTCAGACACTTTGTTCAATCATTTGTAACTACAGGAAATGTCCAACATAAAACACTGTGCAAATATCTTATGGTGCCAAGGAATATTATGCTTAAATGATCTTTATGTTGGTGTAAACCTAGATCACATCTGTCAGTGTGTTAGCATAAGCATTTCAAAACCTCCAAAGCAGGGCTGGTCTGCTCTGTAGGTGACGGACTAGGGTGCCATTTGATTAGGGGGCACAAAAGAGACAGTGAACATAATCTGGTCGCATTCTGAGATTTTGCAGTTATTTCCGCTCCTGTAAAACAGAAGTGAGCTAGCTAACTAGCAGCCAGATACACTGCTACTGAAATGGTTTAAAAATAAGTGAATTTTGAAATTGTTTTCTGTGACTGTGGGGGTGGGGGTGGGGGGGGCAGTGGAGGTCTCAGCAGAGTTTAACCTAGGGCACCAGGCTAGCCCTGTACCAAAGTTATTCCAATATTTTCAGTAATCATCCAATATACCCATGTATTTGTAGATTCCGCCATTAGCATACTACTGTAGGTATGGCTGATCAATACCTATATTTAGCTAATTAAGTTAAGTGAGCTAATGGTAAAATACATAATACATATAATGGCTGGGGTGCCCCAGAGGAGAGGTTAGGGACCTGAAGCCATGTTCATCTAGCCGTCCAGCAAGACATCGGTAACTTTTTGGTGAATGGAAGAAATTATTTTACAGTTCATTTGCATATATTCTAATAATAAATTGCTACATTTATTTAGCAGTTTTGTTTATCCAAAGTGACACATAGTTCAAAAAGCAGAGTGAGCATCTGCCTGCCCTGTAGCATCTGAGTTTAAGGGCCGTGCTCAAGGGCCCGATGGTGACACCACTGTGCTGAGTGTGGAATCTGAGCCATCGACCTTCCAATCACAGGCACAGAGTCCTTACCCCCAGAGTCTCATTCTGAGTAAACCTGCACCACACAGATAAACAACTTTAAATATTTCCTTTGACGGCCTAATACTTTTGCTTAGTACCGTACATTCCGCAAGACGTCCGGTTTAATCTCAGTAAAGCCGTCGCCCTCTCGCCTTCCTGCTAACCCTCGGTCGCCGTGGTTTCTGACTCCGTTGTCAAGCTGCAGTTGCTATAAAATTTGGGGGCAAAGAGCAGCCCCGTTAATTTGATATCGTGAGCCAACCAACACTCTTGTTTTTCCCATTGTGCCTTTCACCTGAAGGGAGCGCTCAGGATGACTGCTAGTTGATGTGGAATGTGGGCCGTTGTTTTTTTTTTTTTGCTGAGGTTAAGTAGGGGGTGATGCTTGTGGAGACACCTTTATTCTCCATTGCTTTTATATATCAGTCACTGTCTTGTCTACTAGCATGGTGAGTGTGGGTCTGTGTGCTTAGGAAGGTGAAGGATAGGGGTGAAGCCAGAGTGCGGGGGTGCGTTGTGTGTGTGTGAGACGTAACAGCAAAATGGCTACAGCTAGCAAGAGAGCTTTAATACAAAATGGCCTCCATAACTCCCTACCGTGCATACAGGGTGGGGGGAATAGCCATGGATGGGTGGAGACTGTGAGTGTGTATGTGTGATATGGGGGGGGGGGGGCACCTTGCTGTTCTTTACAGTGAATTTCACAGTGAAGGGGAGGTGCAGGGATATACTGCGATGTGGGATGGGGACTCAGGGAGGGAAATCCGGCCACACACACATGCAGGAAGGAGTCCCCCCTCCACTGCCCAGCAGCCTGTGCCATCCAAGAGCTGTGATTGGGTAATAACCGAGAAGTGTCACCCAATCCGAAGCTGCCATTTCTCAACCTGGAGAAAATACAAATCACCACCAATTCTGCGTTACACATAATGTTTTGTAAAAGCATATTTGATAACACGGTCATGCAAAATGTATGAGGGGAATTTGAATTACAGATTCACAAGCATCCTGATTTTGTGAGGCACAACAAGCTCTCTGTCGAATGGGTTCTACATTTTGGAGGCAATCTTTTCAGAACGTCTTCCATTACCGATTACTCTGTGACACAGATTCCCAGAGGGCAAAGCAAGCCATCGGTATAAAAACACATTTCGGAGCCTGAAAGACATAAAAGTAAGAAAGATGTGGAATTATATAAATGGGTTATAGGCAGGAAAAACAGGCAATGAATCTCTGAGAAACAAAGAAATTATCCCCCTCCCTCTGTGGTCTTTTTGGCAAAGAGGTTGAGGTGTGGTGACGCCGTGGGCCCCCCCGCAGGGAGCAGGGTGTCGACGTCATTTGCCGTCGCACTACCAAGGGAAGCGGGCACAGCCGGATCGATGCCAAACGTCGTCCTCAAGCCATTTACCTTTAAGAGCGCGCAGAGATCACACTGCCGCCACCTCTGATTGACCGTGCAAAGTGGCGCTATCCCTGTTTCCAGGCAACACCGTTGTGACATGAAGACTTCCTGCCTCCTCTCTGGAGAGGGCGGAGACTCCATTTTTGAAAACTTTCAGGGTAAGGGGTTTGCCGTGAGGGCTTGCAGTGGGATGTGCAGCCTTGGGGGGGGGGGGCGGGTGCTCTTCAGTTTACCCCAGTCATCTTCCCTAATCCAGTCATTAACGTGGGCTACAAGTGGCCTTTAACTGTGGGCCAAAGAGTACGTACCTCATTGTCAAGATCTAGGTGGTTTAAAAACGCTAAGGTGTCACCACTGGTAACCAGACTTCTTGTTTTTGCTTTAATTAATAACTGCATTGGATGACAAATTCAAAGCAAATTCAAAATTTGATTGCAAAAAGAAGGAGCGGAAAATGTGGTGAACAGCGCCCCTTGTGGCCAGACTCATTATACAATAGACTGATTTCTTACTACGCTGTACCCCAACTTGTCCCGCCACATGGGAACTTACAGGGTCAGAGGTTCACGTCGGCACCATGGATACATACTGTATACCGAATGAGAAATTCTTCTAAGTGAATAATCTAAATATAAGCTTAAATATAAGCAGCTGGAAAAAGCTGCACATCTCATTTTCCTCAGGTATGGTCATGCTAGTTTATAGAGCAGGAGTCCCCTCCCCCCGCATCCTGAGCGTAAGTAAGAACAGCTGAGCTGAAGCTTTCTTCTCCTTTCCAAAAGCCGGATCTGATCCTTTCTTCCTGCTGAATGGGCCACCCCACCCGGAACAGTGCCGACAAGCTGCTTCCTGCAGAGAAAAGCCCTGCCTGTGCTCTGATTGGGCAGTCAGCTCAGAAGCAGCTGATCAGAGCGGATGCCTTGGACTTATGCCGCTGTGTCGAGAAAAGACCACTGGGTGGCAGCGTTGAGCCTGCAGCAGTAAGCACAGGCAGGCTCCGGTTGGCCCCAGCATTCAGCCTGTGCTGAGGGTGCAGACACAATCATTCGCAGTGTAACAGCACTGGGGTGAGGTATTACCCCTAACAGGAAGGCAACCGTATTGCGACCTGCAGGCACGTCACTCCATGTTTGTCAGAACACTCCGGCACTCCGACACCAGGCGTGTGTTCTTTCTAATATGGCCTTGCATCTTGGGTGATCGATGTGTGCTGCACCCCCATACAGTTCGCGTGGCCCGCAATCATTTGGAAAAAAAAAAAATCATTGCCCTGGTTGACTGCACAGTGATATATAGATGTGTATAAAGTTCTGAATCAGCAGAACAGATAAAACTGGATTTCATTCAGAGTGCCCTATGCTGCCTCTGTCACCCAGGCTGCAGTGCAGTGCCAGTGCCTCCTGATGTTTGAACCCGGTACTGCACTCACCTGCTAACTATACTTGAAACAGGGGCCTGATTCATTTTCATCATTCATTTATATATATATCCAGGTGGAATACTGGCCCCAGTGTGTGTAGTACGTTACGTTGGCCACACACCTCCAAGGTCGAGAGTTTGACTCCTAGTCCCGGGTGTTTGCATGTTCACCCCATTTGTGTGTAGCTTTACTCTCATAGTTCAAAAACGTTAGGTGAGCAGGTTATGTAAACTGGGGGCTCTAAATTGTGCGCTCTGTCCTCAGCTTCATGCCCTGTGTGATTGCTCCCAAGACTGCTGCTAATCTGTACTGGTTAAGCCGGATAGGGGGAGTTGGTGCACGGCTCAGCAGGGTGTGAGGCAGTGCCTCTGATCAGAAGGTTGCCAGTTCGAATCCCAGGGTCAGCAGAGTGGTTTCACTTTTGGGCCCCTGAGCAGGACCCTTAGCCCCCAATGCCGCAGTAACTGGCTGACCCGGCCTTCCAAATTCTACATCACTTTTGGATAAGATGCACAGGCTGGATGGAAGCAGTTATGGAAAATGAATTGTATATGTTGATATGTTGCAAAAGTTTCAATTTACCTGGAGAAATATGTCAGAAATATAGACAAGATGTCACTTTGACTAATTAAAAGTTATCAGGTAGGAACAGAAATGCAGAAGTGCTATTTGTATACATGCAGTGGTTTTATGCGTACTGGTTTGAGTGACTGGCATCCCATCCATGGTCTCCCAGTCCAGTGCTCTGTGCTACATGGGATAGTCTCCAGGGTTTCCTGTATGTAATAATAAGATGGATGGATGGATGGATGGGTGGGTGGATGGATGGATTGAAGTGTTAAGTGTGTTAGGTTTTGGCTAGGGTTAGCTACAGAATATCAACACGTGCTTGATATTTTTTAGACATGGACACAAACAAAAGCATAATGTAGGAAGCTCTGAGGGTGACAGGTCAAAAATAGCTCTGCAGGAATAGCAGTGAGGGGCCCAATGTGGGTTCAGACCCGCATGCACGCTGGCGTCGGCAACCCAGGCCGTCCTTGCAGACACCTGTCATTGTCAGATCAAATGTGGCTTTGTTTTGGAAGGCGGGGAAATCTGCGTCACAGGAAGGAGTTTTGTCTCCACGGGTCACAGCATGCAGTTTGGGTCTGCTGACCATGGGGGGGGAGGGGGACCCTGCTGACCCCAGGTGGCTGTCCTCATGTTCTAGGAAGGATCCCAGAGGAACGCCACTGTGACCTTACGGACCTGAGCGGTGCTGTGCTATTTCAGGGCACCTGACCTCCATCTGTGCCAAGGTGCCAGTGGCCAATCTGCGTGCCCTGAGGCCCCAGGGAGCCTGGCTGCTCTGGCACAAGCATACCATTTAAGTGCCTACCATTTAAGTGCATACCATTTAAGTGCATACCATTTAAGTCCATGGCGTGCTTATCTGCTGTCCAATTTATGTCCAATTTTTTTTGGGAGTTCCCGAGGATCCAATGGCATCCCATGTCCTTCTGTTCTGCAACCAGCCATTGACTGTAAACATCCGAACCGGCGTTCCCCTCAGTCCTGCATGACTGCCAGCTTCCAAACTCGTCAGGAATGGCCCTCGATCCACTGTGCTTTCTGTTTCTTCGAACCGGGGGGGCTTTAGCTGGGATTTGGAGAAGCTCTTGCGAACTTCACAGACACTGTTTTGTGCTGGACCTTGTTCACAATACAGGAGTCCTCTGTGCTTAAAGCAGTGAAACTGCAAATATCCTCTGGCTTACATACGGCCATTTCAGATCGCAGTGCAAGCAAAGAGGGGTGGGCAGACAGGGGGTAAACACTCATAGAATGTGTTTGGACTGTTTTGTATGAATTACATGGTGGCACTGAGAGTGTTTGGCTAGATGGTCTGGTCAGTAAAGTCTGTTTCACTGCCATCAGGATACTGGCAGAATGCAATTTTACAGTTAATAACTGAATACAGAGCTGGTGTCCCTCGATCTGACCCCTCCCAATATGCCCACATACATTTTGGTTAATTCAGTATGACATTTCAATTGTCACTCATCGTGTTTATCAGCTCATGGCTGCAGTACGGAGCCCCCAGATCATTCCATGGCAAGACTTAAATCAAAGGCAACAACCATAACCCCAGGATGTATGCCTGAGCAGATCTACACTGCCCCCTACTGGACAAAACCGGACAGAACTGCAGATTCTCACAGTCTGACATCAGTCTTCATCGAGGGCACATGCATGGAGGCCCGGCTTTACCTCTCAGCTCTTGGCATTGGGTTGTGATCCCACTTACAAAACCAGTGTGGTGACTCCTCACTTTGGGTTTGGTTACAGCCATCGGTGAAAAACAACCAAGCTACGTCATCAACAGGCTAATGCCTCTTAGCGATGCTACTAGCCTCTGTACCATTATCAGCATTTTCCCAAATTTGCAATCCTCCTGTGTCAAAAACTCATTGAAGCCAAAAAAAAAATTCAACAATAGTAGTTTTCACAATAACATCACTGCTGAACTAGTTATTATTATTTTGTGCTTCATTATTTAACAAGTTGGCTATGCATTGCATGCATTTGAATAAGATGACCTCCCTCTAAAGGAGACAAAGCATTGTAAACCGTTCTATTGTTTCAAAGTGGCATGATTCATCCGGGGAAGAGGACGCATCCGCCTTAACAAACGTTGTATTGCAAAATCCCGCCTCTTAATGATAATTAATTTTGATGGACAAGGTAGGTTATGGGCAGCATTGGATACCAGGGTGGCAACTGGGGGTATATACTGGTGCTGCCCCTCATGGCTCTCTGGCTCCACCTACAGGCTCACTGTACAATGGCAGCTGTTAACCCCAGAGATGTGGTCCTGAGACCACAAGCCCTAATGGTCGATGAGATCACTCACTACACTCATTTCTGGAATGATCTCTCATATGTGGGGAGGATGGGGTGGGATGGGACACAGAACCTTCTGTCACCATCAATGGAGGCCACACCCCTGTCTGCGCTGATCGTTTATGCTGGTGAGATACTGTACTTCTGAGGTTTTCTGCTATTAACAAAAGCACAGCCCCCCCCTCCCCAATGTGTATGGGACAATTTGTCATCCCCCACCCCCCAGTACAGTGTGTCCTCATGTTTCCAGTGGAGTTAAGCCCCCTTCACCCATATCAAAATCACCCCCACAGTCACAGAGAGGATTTCTCTCCTTTTTCCCGCCAACACAGATAGACGGATCTCCACCCCACCAAGCTGCCCCACCTTCAGATTCTGCTTCATTTTCAGACGCCGCCTGATTCCGTCGTCTCTGGAGTTATTCTGGGGAGCTATTTTCAGAGATTTCAGAGATTTGTCTGTGTGAGTGTATACTTCACATGTCAGAACGTGTTTGTACTGGATGTCACTATGCTAATATCCACCCATCCATCCATCCATCCATCCATGCATCTTTCCAACCATCCATATTCATCAATGGTGCTGAAAAGCCAGCTGAGGGGTGTAGGAAGAGGAGAGGATTGTGGGAAGAGGAGAGAGTCACAGCTGAGCTGATACCTCTGACGAGAGATGTGAAGACGCTGGAAGCTGTGAGGTGGAGTCTGAACCTCCAACCAGCCTGACCAGAAACCTCTTGATTTTACTCTTGTAGAGACGCAACTCGACAGGTCAGAAGCTGTTCCTTCGGTTTATGGCACACGGACATTAAAGAGACATGCCATGCTTAGATCCTGCAAGGAACCAACCACATGAGGTCGACAGTGGGGAGGGGGACATAATGCTGGACTGGACAGTAAACAACCTGCTGAGATAAATAGAGGAACCACGCTGGGGTTTAGGGCAACAAATCCACTCTTGGGAGCATGATGAATACATGAGATGGTGACGGGATGCTTGAAAAAGGACCACAGCTTGCTGGGGAAACTAGACCCCTGGGGGGGGGGGGCACGGGATTAACAGGTGAAAGGGCGGCTCTGCTAATGTGCCGTCTTGTCACCTGCGTGACGGACATGGCCCCCTGGCCTTACAGCGAAGGACACGGGCCAGTCAGCCTGGATCAGCCAGAGGAGGCCGGTCACGATGTCACGAATGACGTGCACTTCTGACTGGTTCTCTGCTGGAGTTTGGACCGGTCCTGGCTGTATAACACCGCAAACATCAACCACATCTCGCCTGTCCCACTGATTGCTCAGCTACCGATGCAACCTGCATTTAAAACTGGAATCTCAGACAGATCATGTCAGTCATCTTCTTGGAAAAGAAGCAAATAGGTAAAAAAAAAAGAACATCCTCATCTTTACTCATCCATTCATCTTACAGCCGCTTATCCAGTACAGTGGTGCAGGCCTGGATCCTATCCCAGGAAGCAGATGGTGCAAGGTGGGAGACAATCCACAGTGAGGTGAGAAGTTACCTATTAGTTTGCGCTAATTAATTACTCACTACTCCATGAACGGCCTATTCATCGCTACTCATTATTCACTCATTATTCCTCAAATGGCTTATTCATCTCCATTAATTGCTTATTCACTTTAACTCATTACTTACTCATTTCCAGTAATGGCTTACACCTCTTCACTCATTACTCATTTATTACTCACTCATTGCTCCACTAATGGCCAATTCCTCTCCACTCATTGCTTACTTATTACTTAACCCATTCATCTGCACTTCATGTTTACTGTTTACTTACTAATGTTCCTTCATTACACATTTATCTTTACTCATTTCTTGGTTATTTTTATTAGTTACTCATTTTCCCTCATTATCCGTTCATCTCCACTCATTACGTACTCATTTTCCTTCATTACATATTTATCTTCACTCAGTTTTTGCTTGTTTTTATTACTTATTAATTTTCCCTCATTACCTGTCCACCTCCACTCATTACTTACTCATTTACACTAATGGCTCTCTACTCTACTAGTCATAACTCACTCATTACTTGACTACTGGCCAATTCCGCTCCGCTTATTGCTCACTCATCACATCTTTATCCCCACTCATTGCTTGCTCATTTTCATTCATTACTTACTCATATTTGCTCATTACCGATTCATGTCCGTGTTCATTGCTTGCCGAGTTATACTCATTACACCTTTATCAGTACTCATTGCTGTTCCATATCCTCTCTTGCTTGCTTATTTCTCCTCATTTCCACATGGTTAACCCATAGATTACTGAGGTGAGACATCAGCATCCAGAGGCTTGCTTTGAATTCTAACACCACTAGGGTTTGGGGTTCAAATTCTGAATGTGCGGGTTTCCTTCTGGTGCCTTACCTTCTATCCACAAACATGCATTTAGGTGGACTGGTATCTGACTTTGCTTGATGGCAAAGGTGCTCTCGTACACAAAGTTGAAGCTTTGCCTTATCTGCAATAAATTACACTGAGAATCAGACTGGTCCCTACCCATGTTACTTCCCAGCCTCCAGCCGCTAACTGATTGGCTGTGGACATTTGGTCACAGTTTGTATTAGGAATCCTGGGAGGTTGTCCTGGTGAAGAAGACTGTGGACTGTAACACTGGGGGGTTTTACGTGTCTATACCGAAAAAGCACCCAGCTTTACGTGTATTTACATGATGTGGTCATCGTCCTGGAACCTCCTCAGCTTGATTCTCTGCATTCCGGCACCCTGTGCTTCATGACTGTTTTGTCCTAAACATTACACAGCGAGAGTATTGTCACGACAGAATCAGATAATGCCATCGACGTGCCCATCACCCCGTCATGTGATTCGGATAGCCACGCTTCCTTCCCTGTTCCAGTTATGGGAGGCCATTCCTCTGAGTGAGCCATCTGGACATTGGCTGTGAGAGAGATCCGATGATTCACTTCCTTATGGCTGGAAAATAATGACTGTGATTGGACAGTGAAAGTTTTCCATCGATATTTTGGGAAAACCTTCTGAATGCGCAGATTTCTGTCACTGGCAATGAAAAATACTCTTTGCGTTTAATCACGTAGCAGGAGACCATCTAAAGAGAATTAAACCGAAGGAATTAAGGTAAAGTATGAATCAACAGAAAGGTTAGATAGGTCCCCTCTTGAGACCAACAAGCTATACATGACAAGTTAACACACCTAACTGCTGCATTACTTGGCTGGATCTAATTTAATGTTTTACGCAGCTGCTGCGCTACCAGCTGGTGGGAGAATCACAATGGCGGTTTATCCTGGGGGATGCGGTGCACAAAGGCTCACCTCCGGAACAGGGTCACATGCACAACTAAATTGCCTGTTTGACTATGTCAGATTTTTCCTTGTTTATTGTTTCCTGCATGTTGTACTTCCAGTGGCTATTAGCAGGCTGAGCAGTTGGGTCTCTGTGGCTGGGAGAAGCCCGCCGGGCCGGACAGTGTGGAGGGCTCGAACTGGAAGAATCAGGGAGGGGAAATTCTGTTTATTTAAAAAAATTTTTTTTGCAAACAAATGCGGCAGCAGTGAAAGGACGCCTGTGTATTAGGCCACCAGGGGGAGCACCTGTTAGGGTAACCGCCCCAAACCCTGTACAGTTCACAATTCTGAAACGCTCGTCTCACAGTCCGTAATTCCTCACATATTGTCTGTTGCCGCGCCAAAAAAATTACTCCAGCGTGACTCGCAAACCCGGATCAGTACAGCAAAGGCGCTGTTGATGAATGTACTCCTACTGTAAGCAGATTTCCAGTAGACTCAGTGCAGGCATGAGGCCCTGAGGGCAGAAGATCCCCAGTCCTTCTGCACACTCGCCTCAGCCGGCCTTCCCATGCCTACCTGAAAACTCTCTACTTGCCTTTCTTGGTCAGTTTTGTTGTCCCCCCCCCACCCCCCCTCCTCCCTAGGCCTTGTCTGTTCCACTCTATTGCTCATTTGATCTTTATCTCTCTTTTTCTGCCACTGTCCTTCTCTCTATGCCTCGCTACCGCGTTTTCTAACTTCCTCTCTCTCTCATCCTCTGTTACTGTCTTCCACCCTTTCTCTGTTTTTATCCATCTCTCACTCTCTTTCTTTTTTTTAAATAAAAGAGGTCTCATATTCAAAGTAGAGATACACTATGTTGTAATTAGAGAAATTCACTAATTAATCCACACCCATTGCTGACACTGGTGTAGGCACACAGGCTAAGACACGCAGCCCCCAGCAACAAACACTGGCAGCAGAATGGGTGTCCATGCAGGAGAGGTTAGCGCCCTTCAGCTTGGCACCATCATAGGACGCCATATTTTCGACAAGTCAGTTTGCTAAACTGAGGCTATTACAGCAACAATGAATGGAGCATCTTATTATTTAATCCCTTGGCTTCAGATAGAGAAGCTGGTGTCCATATATCTTTGGCCATATAGTGTAGACGGTTTAATAAATAATGCTAAAGACGTAAGAAAACATAAACCAAGAATGGTCAGACACAGAGTAAAGTATTTAACAATATGTGCCCCATATCAGAATCCACAAGCAGGGTCGGGGACAGGGGAGATGATGCAAAGCAGGCGGACAGAAGTGTGCCGAGATACCGCAGTTCAGCAAGGAGGTCACCCTTAGTCTGCAGAGGGGACATGCTGCGGGGGTGCTCAGGATCCAGGGGGGGCGGGGGGGGGGCGGGGCAGCTCTACACGGGGTCTTCCTGGGCATGGACACAGGGGCTGCTGACTGGAGGCAGATGAGACACTCACTCCTTGTCTTCCTCTCAGTTTCATGCTTGTTCTTTTCACTCTCTTGCTCTCTTTCTCTCTCTCTCTCTCACCCCTCCCCTCCATTTCTCACACTCTCTCCCACTCTCTTTCCCCGGCTTCAGGCAAGGGCACTCCTGTCAAGACGATGTCAGCTCCCACTTCTCCTCGAGTATGAGCCCAAGCAGCAGGGGAAGACAGAGAGACGGAGGCAGGGATCCTGGCCTGAGCTGACCCCCCCCCCCCCCCCCCCACACACACACACACACACACACACACACATCTGTTCCACAGTTACTATAAAACAGCCTGTGCTTCTTTACCACTCTGAGAGTCAGCTCCTCTCTACACCTGCCACCAACTCCTACATCACGCTCTGTCATTAATTGCTCCTCCCATGAATCTGTTATCTTTATGTGCTTCGTCTTTCTAGTATTTATTTGTATCTAAAGTCGTATACGGGGCTTGTTAGGCTGATTCACTTGGCTGCTTTAAGGTACAACAGCCGTTTCCCCTATCTGCGTCTCAATGTGATGCCCCTCGGGTTAAACTTGTCAGATATCTCTGTCCCCTGTCCTCTTAATCAGCCTGAATTATAAATGCCGGTTGCCTTTAAGGGGCCCTGGCTGGCAGACCCGCAGCGATGCCTTTGTGCTTGGAGTCGGGTCGCTGTGCTTGTCTTCCTCCCTGACGACACCCTCTGCATACTCGCTGCCAAATCCCCTCTTTGCTTTATTAGGCTCCGGAGCATCAGGGATGCCAGGCTGCTCGAGCGCGGCTGAAATTCGACTCTGCTGAGCGTGGACTTTTTTAATTCCCTCTCCGCAGGATCTGAGTTGGGGGGGTTGAACTAGGCCTGGGCACCAGTATGTGAGCCAGGTCTACAGAACCGCAGCCTCGATGCCCCTGTCAGTGCTGCAAGGACCTGGAAAAATAGATCCAGGCTGCTCCCTCAGTGCAGTGCAGCTGCCTAGCCACTGCATCTGTGACTCCATTAACCTTCCATGACCTTTGACCTTTAACATAACAAAGGCATCCTCCTTTTCGTGTGATAGGTCCAGATCCAACGCCTCTTTTGATCTTTCCGAATGGGACCAGAAAAGCCGGAAATGCTGCTGGGTCTCTGGAATAGACAATCCGACCCCCTCCCCAATGAACTCTTACCTGGAAGCCAAGGATGAAGGTGACAGGAGTAAGAATCCAAAGTCCCTTTTTTGGACGGGGGGGAATGTGGCTGATACCAGCAAACCTGTCTGGTCCTGTTGTCAGGCAGTGATTAGATATTTAAAATAAATCTAGATGATGCCATGATACAGCTGTTTGGTGTAGGCCACTGGAGCCTAACCAGCAAGACTCTGACACGGTCACCTCGCAAATTTCTAGGTGTGCTTCAATTTCTAGAATGACCATTTAAAATAATTTTGTCAAGCGTCAGGATTTTATGCAAGTCTTTCAGTTGTCCGTTTCACTTCTGTAATATTCTCACTGAATACGATAAACTGGAAACTCAGCACAGGGTCGCAGTGGATCCTTCATCCTGTAATTAAGAGGAAAAAATGTGGTCCTGTATGATACCATGCATATGCTCTATATATGTAAAATATATACAGTGTGAAAAGTGGTCCATTAGAAGGTATGCTATTTTTATCACTACACATCCACCCCAGCACAAAACATCCATCTCATGTGGGTGTCCAATAAGTGCAGGAAGTAGTAAAAAAAATTATGGGTTGTGATTTGCTGGTTTTAAGCCTCTGCACTACCACTGATTTATATTAGGCCGAATGAGTAACCACTGCAATTTTATAAATGCACTGCACACCTTCCCAGTGAGGTCGTTTGCTTTTCCATTCAAGTAACGAGTCCTCCCCGAGTCCCCAGCCGCGGAATGCAGCTAGGCGCGTGCAGAGGAGGACAGCGATAAAAAGGGTTGCGGCATAATAAACAACATAACAAAGTGATTTTATTTTGGTGCGACCCTTTTTTAAAAGCATCCAATAAGGAACTACGGAGTGGCGGAGGAAGATTTTCCATTTGACATTTGAAAAAGTTCTGGTAAAATAAAAAAATAATTTTGTTCCTTTCACTTTCTGAGCATCAGTTGTTTACATAGATTTATGAGCTGCATGGCAGGAATTATAGCGAATTAGGGGGGACAGAAGCGCATAATACTGTTTATATCCCTGGAACTTGCTGATAAGACGGTTCTGCTTGAAGGTTAATATCCAGCCTTGGTAGGATGTCAGGCTGTGGCCTCTGTGCAGGGAGAGGGCGTGGAAACGGGCGTCAAGGTGCCAACTCCTCCCCGGGCCGGCAGGGCCATCGGGTTACTGATGCAGTGGAAGAAGACGATACCACTGGGGACAGTGTGAAGACGGGCCGAGACCTCAGGAAGTGCACTGTCCCCCCACAGGGTCACGCGGCGCCCGGCAGAGACCAGGCTGCCGGCAAGGTCCTGTAGTTGACGGATAGAGAGACGAGAGGCGGCTGAGCGCAGCTAAAGCTGTCGACTGCCGGGTCGTTTTCCGGGGGGTGTGTCCCACACTGAATATCGATATCCTGGGAGCCACCTTCCCTACCCAGGTGATATGGCTCACATTTGTTTTATAGAACAAGTGTAGCTACAACTAATTATGCCTCTCTGTCAATAAGGCTTTTTAATGACTATTAAGTATGGCCTTTGTAGAGATTTCGATCTCCTTACATGATATCGGACAATTCAGGTAGCTGACAGATATGTCTTAACCGCTCTTCTGTAAAAGCCAATGTGCCGTTGCCGCGGCGCCAATAAAAAGTAATTGGATTGGTTATCTGATGTTCAACGGCCTCCCATGAATTTGTAGGCTTCTTTCCCATTGATGGGTACAGAGACAGTTGATCAGATTTTGAATTGGAGGTGACCTCTCTGAAGGATCTCTGTGCCCCGTCATAAATGCGAGAGGTGGTGGTGACTCACGCCAGCATTCCCCGTCGAACGTACATCGTCACGTAGGCGTGTGTGTCTAGTGCCCCTTGATGGCGATGGAGAGGCCAGTCGCTGCTTTCAGAATAATCACCGTCCCAGAGTTGCATGGCGGGTTTTTCCTGTCATTAATCCATACCGTGCAGCAGCTGAGTGGTTGTTGAAAATGGACAGACAGACCTCCATCTGTCTACAAAGTACAGCCCGCTGTAGCCTGCGGTAAAAACCTCAAGCTGTTTGATTTTTGTAGACCCAGTGAATTCTTATACTGTAGTACATCATCAAATCATTAATGCCAAGACTGATTAAGCAGCCTGAGTTGATCATTTAGCAGCATCTCCATCATAGATGTTATCATTTATTTTCAGACGCTTTTGTCCAAAGATGATCAAACAGCAGGGTCAGTAAGCATCCCTGGGGCAGTTGAGGTTAATGGAAGGTTCACCTCAAGCTCCCTTATTGGGAGACTTCCACAGATGTGTTCCATTGAACCAGTGAATAAACCAGTACTCCAGTTATGTGACAGGAACCTGCTAGTAATAATTGGCCTGACGTATCCCAGTTAGAGGCAGAATCTGCTTTCAGTTTTGCATTTCTCCAAAAAGCATCAACCTCTTGATGGGAAGAGCTTCTCCCACCTTCCTAGCTGTACTACCTATCTTCAGTATCAAGTAATGTTGAGTCCATGTGCAGAAAAGGCACCAGGATTAGTTTCAGGGGTGTTAACAGCATCCTGTCATCATCCCCAACAACTGTAGCTGACGCTCGCAGGCTGCAGCTCTGGGACAAGGTGCTTCCTGCATGGTCACGCAATAACAGCGCAATATTCTGTAAGGATAGAGGTTGTCTGTAATGCTTAAGGGATGGGATTCCTGACAAGAGATTCAAATACCCTGTGGCCCAGGAGAAAGTCTCCAGAGAAACAGGTTTCTGGGCCATATATCTGTGGCCTATGGTGAGGACCCACTACTGGGCAAATGTAAAAAGCCACTAAATCCTCTTCTGGGGGAAAGACCCCCCCCTCCATGGCTAGTAACAGCCTACTGTGTCCTTGTCCCCTCCCCATGGAACCTCACGCTCTCCCACACAGCCTCCTCACGCGCGTTCCGCTCTCACCATGATGTGGCCAATCAGTGCGAAGCACGTGAAGGCCCTGCCCAAGGTGTCACGGCCGCACCCCAGGAGCTGGCCGGCTCGTCCCTACAACACCTTGCGGCTGCCGGAAGAAGGCGCCCAACAGCCGAGGTACTGGTGGCTGAAAGCAACAGCAGCAGTACGCCGGCGCACGCAAACTCCCGAGATCACCATGCTGAGATCCCATATGGATGCTCTACCCTGTGGCTGCCGTCCTGAGTCAGCACAGAGCTGATGCACGGGGGGTCATAAATCACTCAAAAATCACAGATGCGGCGGCCAAGGAGCCGGAAGCCCATGGCCAAGCCGGGAAAGCGTCTGTCCGCTCAGCCTCGTGTCAAAACGTGCAGCGGAAACTTGGAACCCTGGATACAGGTCGACAATGGGAAAGGGGAAATTTGGCGGCAATGCAATCCCCCCCTGGTCTGACCCAGCGTGGTTTAGTCCGTCATCCTTAATGGTTTCTCTCTGAAGGACCTTCAAACCCAACACGTCTCTCGAATTAGACACAGGACACCCTGGAATGGGTGCGGGACACCCTGACGATCTGCAATTTGGACACAGTCATCAATAGCATTGGACTATAGCTGGACCGTACAAAAAAGCAGGGAATACAACATACTGAGGGCAGGACCAAACCCACCACCCTGGAGATGTGCGCTTACGATGATGCCCAATCGATGACTTACTGTTCCACCCTCTTATCTGATAATATTATTGTTTTATATTAAGCTTTGTGTTTATAAAAACAGTTTTCAACATCTCTGGTTCAGTCGGCGGATCTGCAGGCTGATTTTATTTTCTTACATAAATCTCACTCTCTATGTTGTCTTGACAAGGTTTGTGACCTCAGTTTGAAAAATGTAAACATGGCTCATGGAAGACGTAGGCAGCGAATGGCTGTAAGCCAGTGTGAGCTATATGCCTCTGGCGGTAATGGCTGAAGTGAATTCACTTCCCTTTTAAATTTAAGCATCACGTGTGCCTGTTAGAAAGAGACCGTGGCATTTTTAAGGATCAACAATTTTTATTGTGCAAGTGTGGCAGACATAATACATAATAAGCACAGGAATAGTGATACAAACACAAAACAAATGCAGCATTCACACAAAATACAATAGTTACATTCTATAGGTTGGGTAATGGCAAGAGCAAGACTGCACCGAGCAGGAGTGTCGCGTTAGAAATGGGATGACAGAAAGCACAAGAGTGTGAACAACTAAGTGATGGAGTAGTAGGTGAGTAATAGTCATACATGTCAACTGAGCCACATTGAAAACAGTGAGATGGGTGTTAAAAAAAACTGTGGGTGGGGGTATATGAAGCTTACTGATATTGGTTTGGTTTGTCAAAATGGGCTGAAAATACTCGAGACTTATGAGTACTCAACTACAAAGTACTGCTTAAGGTATTTTGGACAGAGTAGGGCTCAAGAAATTGCTGGAATGTCCAATTTACAGATAAATAGTAGACAATAGGTATCGAAAAATATGTGACTCAGGGTCGATTCTACACATAGCAATAGTATAATACAGTAATAGGAAAATGTTTAATTACAGATGATTGGCCAGGATCGGGAGCCTTTCAATAATGTCCCTCAAGAATGAAGGCTGGAAAGCAAGATTTTACATGTGGAGGTAAATCGCTAGAATGTTCTGCAGACAGTCAGTAATGAAGTTCTTCAAAGCCCGTCAAGGCAAAGCTGCATTGCTGTGGTCTGGGCTCCGGATTCGACCAAAGAAGGAGAACTCTGTCACATGACCTGTCGTGCCGATGTCACATGACTCCACACCGCTGTTACCTGATTCACTGTGCTAATGTCATTCCGAATCACTGTGCTGATGCAGCCCTTTGTTTTGCAGAAGTCCACAAAATACCGAGCTGGGGGGCGGGGAGTCTTTGTCTCAGCGAAGAGCAGTATAAAATCAATAAAGGAACCTGCAAAACAGCCGCAAGTCTAGGGCTACACTGTGCCTCAAAACCCGAAGCATGTGCACACCTGTGCCAGCTGTCAGGAGGAGCGACGGTGACGTTTCACACTCGGATTCCCGGAGACTGTAGGGATCTTTAGAATTTTTTGGAGTCTTCATGATGTTCTCTCAAAAGGCTTCGGAGCGCTACAGCGCTGCGATGGAATCGCTTACATAAGCGAGGATTCGTCAGTATCCAGCAGCACGTAGGCTGGAGAGATTTCCCAGTGCAGGTTACAGGAACGCTCTTGCACAAGGTGGGACAGCCCCACTGGGATCCCCAGTACCGAGCCCCGCTCAGCCCAGCGGTGATCATGCATGTTTGCACACCTCGGCCAGTTTTACCAGCTTCTCCTGCTGTAGTGAGTGTCAAGCTGAGCCCCATTCATTCCCCCCCCCCCCCCCCCCGCACTCAGGATGTATGCTGTATAATGTTCCTGCGTGGGGGGGGAGGGGTGGGGGGTGGACTGCAGTCAGTTGTATTAAATGGCAGCAGTAAAAAGTGCAGTTGAGTAACTTAGAAAAGTCCTCCTACACGACATGTCACATCTCTGACTAATGTTCTTGACGCTGTCGTTGTTTTTTACAGACCGCGACGATGCCAGCCTGTAACTGTAAGAAGAGACCGACGCGACTCCATAACCTGGGTGCGGCTCCTACTGCTACCCAAGGGGACGCTCAATGAGCTCGTTCATTCATCTTCTGGCCACTTATCCAGTTTAAGGTCATAGGAGGACAGGGGGGCGGGGGGGGGATGGATTCTCTCCCAGGCATCACGGAGGACAAGGGAGCAGACAGCAGACTACTGGCAGAGCACACACACACACACACACACACACACACACACACACACACACACACACACACACACACACACACACACACACACACACATTATAAGCTATTTAGAAATGCCAATTCACCTAACTACACTCTTTAAACTACAGGAGGAAGCCAGAATGCCCAGAGGCCACAGCAAGGGACCGTGTGCAAACTCACACACGCAGAGCGGTGGCAGGATCCAAATGCCAAGCTCTGGAGGCAGGAGGCAGCAGTGCTCCGCAAAGAGCCATATGATCAGAGTGCATGTCTATATTGTATGCTGCAGGGGCGCAGGAGAGAATTTTGAAGTTGGGGGGATCAAACAATGAGAAAAAAAAAGTCTTAACCTTTAAGCGTGCCCACCCATGCTTGATGAGGCATAAAATTGGGGGGGGACATGGTCCCCCCATCCTCCCCACCATCTGCGCCCCCTCTATGCTGATATCTTCTAGCCTTGAAGAGTGTCAGAGGCTGATAGGGTTATTTTCTGCGCACCCTTACTGTGGACGTTAGGTTTGTTGGTCTGGCAAATGACGGCACACATGAATGGCACTAGCTGGTAATTTGTAATCTGATGAACAGTTAGACAGAGAGGTTAGCTGCTTAGCTACCGATGCACGCGATGTGATCAGATGTGGAAACCTTGGTCAGTAAAAAAAAAACTGTTTAGGGTGGTTATGATCTAATGTGGGGGCGGCATGGTGGGGCAGTGGTTAGCACTGTTGTCACACCTCTGGGACCCGGGTTCGAATCTCTGCCTGAGTCACATGTGTGCGGAGTTTGCATGTTCTCCCCATGTCGTTGTGGGGTTTCCTCCGGGTACTCCGGTTTCCCCCCAAAAACATGCTAAGGCTAATTGAAGTTGCTAAATTGCCTGTAGGTGTTAATGTGTGAGTGAATGGTGTGTGAGTGTGCCCTGCGATGGGCTGGCCCCCCATCCTAGGTTGTTCCCTGCCTCATGTCCATTGCTTCTGGGATAGGCTCCGGACCCCCCGCAACCCAGTAGGATAAGCGGTTTGGAAAATGGATGGATGGATGGATGGATGGATGATCTAATGTATATAAAATGTATAGCGCTACCCGAAACTGTGAAACTGTGGATTTTCAATCAACTTTTTTTTATTTATTTGCTGTAATCTTGAGCATCCCAGTTCCACATTCTCTAAATACTGCTTCAATTCTGGTAAAAAAGAAATATATATATATATATATATATATATATATATATATATATATATATATATATAATAAAGCTCTTTGTCCCTGGTGGATTCTGTGTGTAAAGAGGCATTTAAAAATATCTGCATAGCGCTCAATATGAAGGTGTGTGTTGATTTGCTTATTGGTTCACTGCGACGGTTTTTTTCCCCCTCAAAGTGTGACTGGGCACATTTGCTCACCAAGGTCACTGACAGGCATGTCTTAGAGGAGTCCAGGCAGCACTTCTGTAGAGCTGTAAATCAACTTCAGCTCCTTGAGACACCCCGGGGTCCCCCCCCCTCCCAGCAGGACCCCGGGGAGGCCGAGACTTGTGATTTAGCATTCTTGAATAGCTCGACCCCATGAATCGCCCCCCCCCACCCACCTCTAGCAAGTTAAGCTAGAGAGTTCCAGGACAGACTTATATATGTGCTCCCTCCTTCCTGCCCGAAATCTGGCACCCATTAGACATTTGCTTAGAGGGGAGGGAAACGGTGCAAAATCCGTCAGCAAATCCATCACAGAGCTGTGTCTGAACGCGGACGCGTGTCCACTGAGATCCGCTGGCCTCCTGCTTTTGCCGTCTTTTCTCTCCTGGCTGATTAAAGCCTTTTCATTCTGTGCTGTGTGTATGTGGTCGCTGCAGGGCCAGGGAGCCTATTGTTTATAGGAGATGTGGGTTTTTCTTATTTTTCCTCTTTTCTTTTGACTATATTTGGCCAGAAGGGGAATTTTCTTCCCAACTCGAGTCTCACAAAGATCAGCTCGCGGATTTCCATGTGAACAATAGTGGGATGGAAGTGCTCTTAATTATTGAGCAGGCCTGGCTTGCGGCGGCGGCAGCGGCGGCAGCTCCCGCGGAGATTACGCAACGCGCGAGTGGGCTGTTGCGCTCATAGCCCAATGGAGAAGTGGACTGGGGGCCGCTGCACCGGGGCGGGGAGGTGGGTGGGTGGGTGGTGGACCGGGGGAATGCGTGGGAAGGGTTGGGGAGAGGAGGGAGCTAGAGAAAATATTTGGGAGCAGGAACCAGCCAGTCTAGGCTGTCATAAATTTCTTCCTAACCCATTTGCGTAAAGCGAAACCCTCACATTAACATAGGGCTAAAAAACTGATAAATGGCAACTGTACCAGCCTATTAACATCCGTACCCTATGCTAACCCCGCTAAAAACACACAGACTTTAATACAGTGACCCTACTCTATGCTAACCCGCTAAAAACACACAGACTTTAATACAGTGATCCTACTCTATGCTAACCCCGCTAAAAACACACAGACTTTAATACAGTGATCCTACTCTATGCTAACCCGCTAAAAACACACAGACTTTAATACAGTGATCCTACTCTATGCTAACCCCGCTAAAAACACACAGACTTTAATACAGTGATCCTACTCTATGCTAACCCGCTAAAAACACACAGACTTTAATACAGTGACCCTACTCTATGCTAACCCCGCTAAAAACACATAGACTTTAATACAGTGATCCTACTCTATGCTAACCCCGCTAAAAACACACAGACTTTAATACAGTGATCCTACTCTATGCTAACCCCACTAGAAACACACAGACTTTAATACAGTGATCCTACTCTATGCTAACCCTGCTAAAACACACAGACTTTAATACAGTGATCCTACTCTATGCTAACCCTGCTAAAAACATACAGGCTTTAATATAGTGACTCAATTTTATGCTAACCCTGCTAAAAACACAATGGCTTTAATTAAGTGACCCTACTGTATGCTAACCCGCTAAAAACATACAGGGTTTAAAATAGTGACTTTGCTCTATGCTAATCCCACTAAAAACACAATGGTTTTAATACAGTAACCCTACCGTATGCTAACCCCGCTAAAAACACACAGGCTTTAATACAGTAACCCTACTGTATGCTAACCCCGCTAAAAACACACAGGCTTTAATACAGTAACACTACTCTATGTTAACCCTGCTAAAAACACACAGGCTTTAATACAGTAACACTACTCTATGTTAACCCTGCTAAAAACATACAGGCTTTAATACAGTAACACTACTCTATGTTAACCCTGCTAAAAACACACAGGCTTTACTACAGTAACACTACTCTATGTTAACCCTGCTAAAAACATACAGGGTTTAATATAGCGACTTTGCTCTATGCTAATCCCGCTAAAAACACGCAGGCTTTAAACAGTAACCCTATTTTATACTAACCCTGCTAAAAACACACAGGCTTTAAACAGTGACCCTACTTTATATGAACCCTGCTAAAAACACATAGGCTTTAAACAGTGACCCTACGCTGTGCTAACCCTGCTAAAAGCATACAGGGTTTAATATAGCGACTTTGCTCTATGCTAACTCCGCTAAAAACACACAGGCTTTAATATAGCGACTCTATGTTAATCCTGCTAAAAATATAAAGACTTTAACAGTGACCTACTCAATGCTATCTCTGCTATGAGCATTTAGATTTTGACATATTGACCATACTCTCCACTAACCCTGCTAAAAACATATAGACTTTAAAATGATGATCCTACTCTATGCTAACCCTACGAAATACATTTATACTGTAACACAGCTAACCTACTATATGCTAACCCTGCTAAAAATGGGGGGGTACTAGTCCTGTAAGCATAGGCTCTGCTTTCAAGTATGACCGGGTTTGCTTATTGTGCTCTTGCAACTGAATATCACTCCGGAACAAATGACGATGGCTGGTTCAAGTCACCATTTATTTGCAAGTTAATTATTTATTACTGAGCAGTTGTATTTCTATTGCAATTGAACCACACATGGCTGGAAAATGGTAGAGTGTGGATGCAATTTGGTCTATTATGCTAGTAAAGGGCCAACTTGGTGAGATGTAACCCTTCATTTCCATAGTGCTGATCACACTTGCTGTTTCAAATAACTGGCACTGTGTTGCCCGAGGGGACAGCTTGGGTTACGCGCCCATCGATCGGCGCTGACTGATGATGTTCGATTATGCGGCCCAGTTTGGGTATGCTCAGGGCTTCAGAGGTGGTGACGGTTTCCCTGGGGGGGGGGTCGCCGTTCCAGTGAGAGAGAGAGGAATAAGGCTTAATGGACCAGACAGGTTGACGTTCTAGGTGACTGGCGAAGCTTCTCTTTGCATCCGGACAGTCGACCGATTCTTGTACAGTTAATAGCCAGGCTATTATTAGTGTAACACTGTAAACATAGCGAATAGCATTTAAATGTATATTGAGACACACATTTTTTAATACGGACAGAAAACCTTAGATATTTTTTTAATCGTATAATTTTAGTTGTTCCACCCATCTTCCATAATCGCTCATCCGGTGCAGGTTCACAGTGTGTCTGGAGTGTATCCCAGGATGCACAAGACACAAGACAGGGAACATCCTGGATAGGATGCAAATCATTATAGGGCAACAACTCACACACACAGTCACGCACTGTAGGCAATCTGAGTTGCCAGTTCTGACACCTTAACTAAGTATACTTTATTCAGTAATGCTTTACTTTAACTGCGTATTGATGATGCATTCCTTCTGCTTACATAGAAAGTTGATAAGCAGCATGTAAATATACCTTAAATCTTAGGGCATTGCATTCATAATACATTTAATGAACAGAAATGATAGCTATAATATACAATAATAACAGTATAATCATATAATCATATAATGTTTGTTAATGTATATTAAAGCTGTTAAGTTTATTAGGATATTAAGGCATACTTTCATGCTGCTTACGAATGTTCTATAAATGCATTATGAAGGCGTCATGAAGGTGCAGTTAATCTAAAGGGTGACCTTTTTTCATACTACAGTGTTTACAAAAGGACTTGGTTTATACTAAATTAGATGGAAAATTAGTGTATAAAATATGTGATTTCCAAATTCCTTTTTAAAAGTAGACATCAGTAGACCTTTTTGGATGATGGTAAGAGAAACTGCAGAAATTCCTGCATCTGAGCCAAGGTTGTTAAATTATTTCAGAATATTATATGTGTCTAAAATTGTGACATGGAGATCTGAAGCTTCTTCCTTCATGTCCCTCCAGTGAAGGTATCTGTACGCAGTGCTATGCCTGCATAGATATGCATCTGTCCTCATGCCTGTTTTTGTTTGTTTCTGTGACATGTTCCAGCGCGTGGTTGTGGGGGTGTCGCTTTTGGCAGCAGGCTGGCTTGAATGAGGGGGCGGTGACATCAACACGTTTATATCTCATACTTTCTCATTCTTAAGAAGAGCGTTGCTACAGTTTTATATATTTTGGAACTTTCCATAGTATAGAGTTTACAACCAAATTGGCCAATCAAAACAGAAGTAAAAGATGGGGGAAAGTGTTTTGTGATTGGCTGAACATTTCTAGTAGGGGGGGACACAAAGAAAATCTTTGGGCAATACCCCCCCCCCCCCCCCCCCCCAGCACTCCTTAGTCACAGTGGCAGTCCCCGCATGCACACTGGTAGTCAGAAGTGTTATAGAGGAAAACCAGTGACTTTAGAATCGCTGTTAATGAATCCAAACAGGAGCTGGACATTGGATCAGTGAAGATTCCAAGGTCGGTAAGAGGATGGTGCTTCTTAGGCATCACTCAGCAGTGGCTCTGGCTCACCATCCTCAAAGCCGATACCTTCCATCACCTCCATCTGAGCCGGTAGGAGTGAGGTGGGGCTCGGGGCTCTTTTGCATGCGTGCTTGTTCTCTCCCGGTATCACACTCCCCAGTTTTTGTTCCATGAAGTTTGTTTCTTCTCCACCCACGGTGACTTCAAAGGGCTCGTGTGCAGCTAGCACATACACACACTCGCATTGTCACCCTTGAAAGTGCACACCGCTGACCGGCCTTATCCCATGTGTCCACTGTGTAAAACCATTCTCCATACAGTCATTTTCTTTCCTGTTGACTGTATCCATTATTTGTAACTCAATCTCCTTCTCCAGAGATGGGGCACGGTTGAGTATCACTGCTGTACAGCGACTCTATCAACTTCCAATCTTTTGCCTTTTTTTCCCCCACTACAGACTCTTAATATTCCCATGGAATTGCAGTCTTCTTGCCAGCATTGTGTGCTCAGTGTGCTGCTAATGTGCGAGACACTTTTAAATTAAAGACATTAATTAGATGTTGTGTCATATGTACTGGCCCCTTTAGGATATGGGCTCTGTTACTGAATTTTGGACCCCTCCCCCGTTGAGAAAATAGTCCTTTGAGAATGAGACGACCCAAAAAGGCTATTGCACAGAGAGGTTTTATTCATATACAAATGTAGCCCCAGCACGATATCATACAATATTTTATCACTACGGACAATTAGGCCAAAACAAGATGTCCTTGCACACAAAACAGTGTCATATTCAAAGCTACAAAGGCACAGGGCCGTTATGATTCGTGTCCCAGCTGTCCTTGGGATAATCTTGGGATAATCCCCTAATGATCGGTGGAATGACCAGTCTGATTCTGCAATGTCCATCATTGATCTTCAATAAAACATCTCCTGTGTTGGACTGTGGATGTCCAGAGTCAATCCTAGAAGCTATCCTTGCTGAAAAAGAACATAAACCAGTATGATATCCATGCTGGCCTATGCTTTTTTAGTGCTGGTTTGGTGCTGGTGTAGCTGGTGGACCAGCAAACCTGTGAAGGTCTACCTGCACATGAAACTGGTCCACCAGCAATATTTCTTTAATGATGCTGGCCCAACCAGCACCAAAACACAACGTATGCTGGTATAACCAGTATGCATTATGCTAGCCATGCTGGTAACTAGCTATGCTGTTCTGTGCTGTTTTTTTCTAGCATGAATGGACTCAAGGCAGAGAATGACCCAGGACAGGGTGCAAGCCAATCAATCAAACCCTGAACTGCAGAGGTATGAGGCGACCACTCAACCAATGCACATCCATACCACCGTCTCCGGTGCAAAGTTATGATCATGTCATAGATAAAAGCCTGATTTCATCAGAACCCTGGGAGGAAATGGATCAAGAGATTTATTCCATTGGTGCATAAACAAAAAAAAGAGGCTCAGCCATACAAGTCAGCAGAACCCAACACACAGGGTGAATAATTCATAACTGCTGCTCAAAGTGTGGTTTTATAGTCACAAGACATTAGGAGCATCAGAAACTGGACCAACACTCACAAGGCGAAGCGTGAAAACACTTAATTAGGGAGGTTCCCTGCAGAGATGCAGGAGTCACAACGCGTATTTTGTTCTCCTTGGATAAGCTTGTGTGTGAGCAGCAGGAGATGTTGTGAGATGTATGGAGTGCACTGGCCATTGAGCGTCACCTGAGAAGACCTGGGTGGTAGCAGTGCTGAGGAAGGCAGAAAAAGACCCATCTCTGGTCCAGGACTTCATTTCTGTTCCTGTCCAAGCAACTCAGAAGAGCAATTTTAATGACGAGCAAGACCCTTAATCAGGGAACTGAGATCATCTCGTTAATGCTAAATTCCACAATAACATCAAACAACAGAACCTACAGTAAAGTCTTGGACCATCAAAGCAAATGTCTAAAGCTATTTATATGAATATCATGTGCGTATATTCTCAGAAAAAAATACAATTTAACATGCAAATGAACAGTCACATCATATAAAGTGCCTAGAACTTCTTCTTGTTATTTTGCTGGATGGCTAGAAGAACACAGTTTTAGTCCCCTAACCTCTCCTCAGGGGCACCCCAGCCATTCCATGTATCCAATAAATTTCACCACCAGCTAACTTAATTAATGAACTAAATTTATTTGATGAGGTATAGATAGTGTGCTATTGGTTGAGTCATGGGCATATTGGATGGTTACTGTCAACACTGGGGTGACTTCAGGAGAGGTTTTTCAACGGTTAAGCTAACTCACATTGACCGACATTATATCACAGTTTTTCACCAGCATAAAGAACGTTTGAACATACCACTCCGTACATTAATGGTGATTATTAACGCGCCCGTGGGTCCGTCGTCGTGTCGCACAGCAACGCAGACGTTACTCTCGTCGATTTCAGAGCTGCCTGCTGGCGATGGAGATAGAGGAAGATAGCCTCATTCTTTTCTTCCGAAACGTTCATATGTCCCACTTAACACACACGCACACACTCCTCCCTTCAGGGGGCGTACACCCACACGCCGCTTCACTGGGGTCACAGGCGATGAGTCACTGGCTTTGTGTTGGCGGGGTGGGGTGGGCATCTCCAGTGCCGAGCTTGCTAATCCACAGCGCTGTCATTCCATCCCGGGGCGATCGGCCTGTCTCCAGCAGACATCTTGTGCTTACGGTCAGAGTCCTGTAAAATCTGTCTGTTTTGGTCATGTAGCATTGTGTGATCGTGGTCAGCCTCCTGACGAAGGGTCCATTTCAGAGGTGCACTGTAAGTTTCAGTACATGGACCCTTCAACAATAAAACATGCAACATGTTATTTTAAGCTGTTTAATTTAACAACAGGACTTACATCAGGGACGACGGCTAATTGACAATTACTTACGTGTCCCTGAACGATGTTCTCAGATTTCATTAATGGATTCATTAATTTAACATTAACAATGTTGCTAAAAGGGAAACAAAGCAGCCCAACATGCAGTGTAGAGTTTGAGAACACTGCATTGAAAGCATAGTCATCCATGCTTTCAACTGTATTCACTTGTCTATTGACAGGAATAGACTAAAAAGCAGTGAATCCGAATGTCAATAAACTATTTATTGTTTCAATGCAACATCAGGAACTGTGTTTTAAACCACTACAGGACCAGTATTTGAAAGTATTTGACCTTATAAGTTACATTTTTACAATAACCAATTACAGAGTTCACACACATCACTGTTTCTGAGGAGAAATTCTTTGCAGTGTCTAACACATTTAGGTGTCTGCCAAGCAAATGGTTAATAATAAAATCATGAAGGCACTGAGATGTACCAACTCTGGCTATACGTTTGAATTTTCTGTGTATCTAATGCCTGTTTTTCAGCGTATGTATCGTGAGCAGTGAGCAGGGGGAGAATATGCTTAGAACTGTCACGGAATGGGTCATTTTTAATGTTAATTATGAAAATTAAATTAATAAAAGGTATTGTTTTATATTGATTCGTATATGTTTTTGAAACAGCCCAGAGATATCTGAGCAGCACACCCAAGAGTCAGCATGAACAGGGCCAAGCAAATATCTCCCATGAATAAGCAAACAGCAGCCCTGTATGCATTTAGAGCTAAACAAAGATATTTAAGCCATACACTCTGCACATTCTCCTCTCTCGTGTGTCTACCCCACCGTCAGCAAGCAGTCACAGCTATAACACAAAACGGTTTTCATGCGGCAGACTTATTGGGTAAAAACAATATAGGGTAAAATATCACAGTTATAATTTAATGTGTTTCACATAATTATAGTGAAACTTTTGAAAATGGATTTACAGTTATCAAGGCCATGCTGTGTGAGTTATTTCATCTGTTATACACACACACACAGGTTTGTCATTATATCTTTGTGGGGACTCTCCACTTTTTACTTCAACTTTAATCCCAACATGACGACCTTAACCTGAAAAAACAGGTTTTTATCACATTGTGGGGTACATTTGGTCCCCACAATGTAATAAAAACATAATCCACACAGACACATACACGCACACACACACACACACACACACACACACACACACACACACACACACATATAGCTTGTCCTCCAGCTACTATATACTATAACAAGTAAACAAGTACTAAGACCGAGTGTCCAAAAACAAATGTAAGTTTCTTTATGTGTATCTGTATAAAGCAAAACAGTGTTATATACAGATGATGCGTGTTGGTAAATTTATAACCACTATTCATGCTATTCCCTGCTAAAAATTCACAAAAATATTTTGTCATTCTTAAGTTTTTACCAAGATTGTCTTGCATTCCCAGAAAAGTAAAACACTGTTGAAGGTAAAAAAAAAAAAAAAAAAACAACATTGTTAAAAATGTAAATGCTGACATTTCAGATTTCTGTGTATACAATAGACAGACATACTGTACCATTCAAATAAGAGTCCAATTAAAATTAAAACCTCACGTAAACTGCAATCTTTGATGTGTTTTTACACCACCCTGGCGTACATTTTAAGTGTCGCTGTAATGCACCCAACCAGGCATGTATGTGAGCATCTCATCATCAAGGGAACCACAGACACAGACCAGAGCCTTAAAAATGTCTTTAATCGAATGATACATGGCAGAATCGTGACAAAAAAATAAAGTGGACACCTTTGCATAGATCACAGACTATGCCTTCAGCAACATGACAAACATTACAGACTGTCACAGAAGAAAGAAATGGCAATATCAACAACTTTATGGTACATGAATCGAAAAATAACCCTAACCTCCAAATGAAAACCTTCCAGAAGAAAAAAACTGAAACAATCCAGGCTCCTTCACAATGCACTTGGTCTAGTTGCCTGGGACAACTTTGTTGGGGGCAAAAAAACACATATACACTAATATATATTTCATATATATCATATACATTGTTTTGATACCAACAGCCTAGTAGTTGGTGTAAGAGAAAGCAATAAACTTCAATGAGACTGTAAAAAATCCACTGGGATAGTGTGATAATGGCAGTAATAATAATATTAATAATAATAATAATAATAATAATAACAATAGATCAATGGATGAAAACAACTGTACACTGACATAAAAGCAGGCATTTGAAAGTGAAATTGTTGCCACAGTATGTTCCATCTTCATATGGCTGCAATCGTGTGATTGGCTTCTGGCCCTACAGCCCGGTGATGAACAGGACGCCACTGGGGGCAAGAGACGAAAGGAGCGACAACAGTGTGACCCAGATATCCTTTGTGGTGAGTCAGAAACTCAGCCCACTCCCTTCGATCTAAACACAAGTGTCTCTTGTATCAGTACAACACAGGAAACACTGAAGATCGACTGAGTGGCGATTTTTAAGTCAATAGATTGATGGGAAATCATTTAATGTTTTGACCAACTGGTTTTCTGTGCAGCGGAAACAGTTATGTTTACATCGGTACCGTTAAAATCAAAGTACATTTCCCATCTCAACAACCTCCTTATGAAAAACTGAAATGTAAAACATTCTAGGCTTATTAATATTTTAATCAATTTTTCTAGCACTGGAATGGATAATGTTTTAATTCCTCATAAATTTGCCAACCAGTTATACCACAGTACTCAGGTGAATTAAAGTAGAAAACAGTGATTGTGTTATTTTAAATATTTTCTTTCATTCAGCTCAAGATAACTGAATTCCATCATTTAAATGCTTTTCAGGGTGAACACTATCCATTGAATGCAATCTTCTCTTTCATTTAAGCCTCTATCTTGACATATTCAACATACTCCATTGTTGTCCTCATGTAGAACAACCCACACTTTGCACTTCAAGTAAGAGATAAATAATAAATACATTTTTCCCCAAATATTAACACTGGAATTGTCTCTAAATCTGTGCTTGTCCTACTGATCACTACCTGTTCAAAATGCCAGGTGTGATTTACTTGCAGAAAAACTCTCCAATGTCTTCAAATACCATGGTTGGTCCCTTCAAAACTGATTTCAGCCAATTAAAAGGACAATTATGTCTTTTTGTAATTACTATTGGCTTGTACTCAGTACAAGATCAAGAGCCATTGCACTCCCACTATCCTGTCATCTCTGTTTGTACCACAAGATACACTTTACCGCATTGCCGGGTTGAAAAATAGGATTATGTTTTTCATACAAAAACGACGCAGTGGTTAATCTCTACCTCTGCCAAACTTCAATGCTGAATTAAATGTTTTAAATGCATAGCACCATATTAACATGCTGTGTTACTGGGGAAGAGAAACAGTTAGACAGTTAAATGTTCTGACACTGTCAAAGATGACTTTGTACACTCTACCTCCTGCTGTATAGACACTGGGGGGTTGGAGTGGGGGGTCTCCCAATTTCCTTTTCTACATTTAACAGATGCTATTGTCCAAAGTGATGCTCAATGGAGGAAAGCATAGGGTCAAAGAGAAAGCCAGCCAGCAGCATCCAAAATCCCTGAAGCAGGTGGGGTTCAGAGCCCAACAGTGATGTAACTGCTGGCTACAGGATTCAAATCCACAACCTTCCGGACACCGGTACAGATTCATAACCTACTGGAGCACACATCTCCTCTTCCAATGAGACCTTATGACTGGTTAATACCCCTTTAGCCGGCATGATATGTATGTTTGCTATGAGAAATAAGGACATAGCTAGATATCATAGCTAACATTCAATCTTATATTAGCGCTATAAAATGTGTTCCATTCGCCAAAAAATAATCACTGGAGATTCTGTCATGCTTGCATAGGCTGTTTAAATTTTTTAGGCTAAAAAATGCTATCGAAAACAATGCAGTAACTGCAGTGAAACAAGTCACAGAAACTACAATTTTAGAAATTTCGAGAGAGAGATCTAGTCATTGTGACAATATATATATATATATATATATATATATATATATATATATATATATATATATATATATATATATATGTATGTATACATATTTTTTGCTCAATGTTCCACTGGTCCGCATTCATTTACTCATTATGAAAATAAATTTAAAGAACGGACTGGGTGGCATTTGCCGATTTGGAAAGTGTCCATATTTAAAGGGAACTCTCTCAGATACGTTCCTAAACATCCTTCTGAAAGGTTGCATCATAATTACTGATACAGTTGCCCTATCGCATCAAAATAGATGGCAGCTTTACATAAGTGCAGCTCACGAACAACTGACACGCGTACAACATCCAATCCCAGATGCCACAACCACTGACTTGCTAATAAAACATACATACATACTGTACACTGTAATACCAGCGGCCTTCAGGGTACCACGTCATTCCACAACCCAATCCTGAACAGTACTGAGTACTGACTCGTCAACTCAAAATTGTCCTTTGACCCCTATGACTGGTCAACAGAACACCAGTATACCAGCCGGGTAAAAATGGGAATAATCTGTTAGATGTCATCACAGATTCTGAGTCTGCTGAGAGAGTACAACTCTTACACAAGTGCTTTTGTTTATTTTGGAAAATAAATAAAAAGGAAAGCAGTTTCTGATATTGATTGATATATGAAACACCGCAGGTGCACGTTTTTCAGATTTAATTCATGTATTTGTTCTATGCTGTTGCCCATAATGGTCTAAAACATTTCACCAAATGTACAAGGACTCCAGTGATCAAAACCAGGAAATCTCACTCACAGGCAGGTGGTTTGGAGCCAAAGCGCCATTGGTCGTGATTGTGCGTACCTCGGAGTTTGCGGATAATACTTGTTATAAGTGCTTTTCTGTAAGGGTAACCTGCCTGGGAAATTGAGACGTTTAATGCAGTTAACTAATATGGATTCATTAACGAGTATGACCAACGATGGCAGGTGTCTGAACATTGAATACGCGGAGGCAAATGCACTGTGCAGAGAGACGTAACTACTGAGGTAGACTACCTATAGGCTTGTTACACGGCCATAAAACAAACAAAAAAAAGGAATACGGGTGTTAGTAACAAAACAAGTACAATTTCTTTACGTCCCCTCCCCAGCTTATCCCCGTCATCCGGATCTCCGATGCCCGTGTACACGGCGGTCAGGAGGTACTTTGGTGGACGATGTTCCGAGGGGCGCGTCCCATGAAATCTGATGGGATTCAGGTCCGACCGCTCAGTCCCGCTCCGCCGGTGGCCGGGGAGCTGCTTTGTTAATGTACTGTATCTGACAGTTATTTCCATAAAGGATACAGAGATGGATTACAGTGCACTGCAGTAAGGAGGCTCGTTTCAGCTCTGATCTAACTGTGTTACTCTATGGTAAAGGGAGGCACTTTAACAATCCACTGGGTAGGAAGGTTTAAAGGCACTAGCAACTAATTTAAATCGTTTTGCCACGTCAGTTCTCCTGGAAATGTTACTGGAAATCATTTTGAAAAAAATTTGTCTGAAAACCATAAATGCCTAAAAACTCAACGGCAATGTGGATGTAGCAATTATACACTTTTTTCGGTTTTCATGTTCAGAGAGAGTCCATGCACTGCACCAGATAAGCAACACTGACTGTATTAGGTGCAACCTATGCAATTTGATTATTATTATTATTATTATTTCGTTAGTTGCTTTTTTTTCTTTGCGTTTGCTTTCTCATGAAAAGCTATGTATCCACACGTTAAACTTGGATATGATCTTTCATAGTTCAGGCAAAAACCAGCTTGTCGTTTCCCTGCTAATGAGCAGTGAATCGCTCTGCCCGACTAAACATCCCTGTTACCGCAAGCTGTTTAATACTGACTTTCATGCATTAAATATACTAGGATACATAGTACCTTAGTTCATTAGGCCATGATGCGGAGTATTTTAACATGCCAAGACCTCCAATTCCTAAAGATTTAACATTCAGCACTTAAATGCTTTAAAGTATTAACAAATGATAAATAACTAGTGCACTTCTGGTGAAACCAAATTATTAGAAAACTCGAAAGCAAAGAAATCAATTTGACTCAAACAGAAATAAAGTTTTCCGTTACATGAGGAAATGACTCACGCATGCCGATATTAAAACGAAGAGTATCTGAACATGCTAGTATTTAACTTTTTTAGTATTTAACTGTCGTTGTGCTGTCTTACATCTAGAGGGCCTGGCGTCGGACGCGCTCGGTAAAATAGGGATTACAGCATCTCCGAAAAATAGCAGCATTGCAGATGTCCTCGGGACTATTACTTGGACCGCCTTAAATTGGCAGCAAGGGGACGGTCCCTTCCTTTACGATAAGGTGCTGTGCTGGGCAGTAAGTCTCAGGTAATGGCATCGGCTGTCGCACGGGAATCCGCTGATCGATAACTGCGAATGCTTGCTACTAGGCTGGACGAGAGACTTTGATGCACTTCCTGGATGCGCTGTGTGTTTCGCTGTAATCCATGCATAACTTTTTTTTGCCAATAATCTAGTAATTGTCTGTTTGGGCAAGCAGTGAATCCCGGGTCGGGACGGCGAGGGGAATCGCACAATGTCTCATTTTAATAAAAACGAGTCAAAGTATGTTTCATTTCTGTTTGTTCCTTTTCTCAGACAAACTCGATGGCCCATTTGAAAATAAATGAAAATATCGATCTTTCACTTATTCTGAAAGCATCTTTTACCTTCGATTTGTGTTTTCGTTTTACATCGCTGAGCATAATCGAAATGCAAGAACGCATTAACGAGGTAAATAAAGCATTCAGTTATGATTACAGTATATACATTAATGGACGGCTTCACGTAAGTTCGTGTAGTTGCTGCTGGGATTTTCGGTTTTACACATCTGTCAGCAGCTTGCTTTTATTAACACAGTTTTGGTTGCTAACGAGGCAATTGCCAGTTCTGAGATTTGCCTCCCTAAAATTGTCGATACTATTATTTATATCCTCATCAATCTCCATATATTCTGACTTACTAACGGGGGTCGAACTACGACGACTAGAACTGGTGTCAGAAGCGATGTTTGGGTTGCTGACATGAAGCAGCTGCGCTTGCTCCTCTCCTTCGGTTTCTCTGTGGTAAAAGTAATTAAAGTTGGACACGATCACGGGAACCGGCAGCGCTATCGTTAATACTCCAGCGATGGCACAAAGGGAACCCACGATCTTGCCCCCTATCGTCACGGGATACATGTCTCCGTAGCCCACAGTCGTCATCGATACCACTGCCCACCAAAACGCGTCCGGGATGCTGGTGAAGTATGACTCCTTCTCCTCCGCTTCAGCGAAGTACACGGCGCTGGAGAATAGGATAACACCGATGAAGAGGAAGAATATCAGCAAGCCCAGTTCACGCATACTGGCTTTGAGGGTCTGCCCCAAGATCTGCAGCCCCTTGGAGTGTCTGGAGAGCTTGAAGATCCTGAATACTCTGACCAGGCGAATTACCCTGAGGATAGCTAGAGACGTCGCCTGCTCCCCCTTTGCCTCAGCGCTTTCTTGATCTTCGGCCAACTCCGTTCCCAGCGTGATGAAATAAGGGATAATGGCCACTACATCAATAGTGTTCATCATGTTCTTAAAGAACGCCGCTTTGCTGGGGCAAGCGAAAAAACGAACGATCAGTTCAAAAGAGAACCAGATGATACATAGGGTCTCCACAATGAAGAAAGGGTCTGAGAAAATGTTCGGTTTGTAAAAGTATGTACTGTTCCCCACGGTTATCATTCGCCCCGTGGTGTCTTCTTTCAGTTCAGGTAAGGTCTCCAGACAAAAGATTACGATGGAAATCAGGATGACCATCACTGAAACTATGGCAATCCCCCTTGCCGGACCCGAGCTTTCCGGGTGCTCAAACAGCAGCCAGATTTGGCGTTGAAACTCTTTTTCGGGTAAAGGGCGCTCTTCCTCTCTAATGAACCCCTCATCCTCCCGGAACTTCTCCATCGCTTCCACCCCTAACTCGTAGAACTTGATCTCCTCCGAGAACATATCCAGCGGCACATTGACCGGTCTTCTCAGCCTACCCCCGGACTGGTAATAATAGAGTATGGCGTCAAAGCTGGGACGGTTTCTGTCAAAGAAATATTCATTTCTCAGCGGATCGAAGTAGCGCATCCTCTTCTTGGGGTTGCCCAAGAGCGTATCCGGGAACTGCGCAAGGGTTTTCAGCTGAGTCTCAAAGCGCAGCCCTGCGATATTGATGACCACCCTCTCGCAGCAATCGTGATCGTCATGGTCTGGGGGGTACGCGTCCTGGGGGTGCCCAGAAGCTTCGTCCATGTTATCTCCGGCCACCACCGTCATTCTGTTGGTCGAGTTTTGCGCGTTGCGGGCGATGCGGGTTTGCGTTCAGCCCGGCTGAACAGGCATCCAGTTTCCCGTTCAGTTTTCTTCAGGTGGCCCTGTACATGTATTGCAGAATGATGGATCGCTTTTCCTCAATGCCGTTTCTCTACGTTTCGCGCTGACTCGACCATCGCTTCTCTATCGGCTCTTCTTACTGCTGCTTCTATCACCCCGTCAAACAGGGGGAAGAAATGGATCGAAAGGCGAAGCTCTTTGCCAGCTCAGCAATTTCAACTCCCCGTTTTTTTTTTTTTTTTTTTTTTACGATGTAGACATGTGGGTGGTCAGAGCGCCAACTGTGCAGTTGCTCGTTGCGAGGAATGCGAAAATGCTAGAAAATAAATTATTTTAAATGTTAGAAACGCAACAGTGTCCCGTCGACAACCGCCAAAGTTTCTATTTTATTTTATTTATTTAATTTCACCCCTTAGTCAAATGGCACGGTTCATACAGCCTAACTTTCGGCTCACTCCGTTTTAAATAAGTCGCCAATTATCTCAAGAGATCAGTTCCTTCAAAAATTGGCATATATTAACATGCAATGTTAATATTTTACATAGCAACAAAATAGCATTATTGGTAACAGCAGTAAGAATAATAATAACCGTCATAATAGCCTTTTCACGCTGTCATAAGATACATCGCTTTCTGCATTGCTTACCTCTTGATGGTATGAAGAGAAAATGTATAGGAATGCGAACAGTCCGTATGCACCGTAAGGAAGAGCGACAACTTTGCACTCGCAGCTTTGTTTTAATATGGCTATCACTTTACAGCGCGCAAGATATGAGGCTTCCTGAAATATTAATCGGCTACACCATTTTAATAAGTATCCGCGGCGTATTTCTGACTTTGGCGTCTAAGGCTGCCCGAAGCATCTTCGTCTTGCAGTGACTGAAATCTTGGACTTCGGAGTCTCTTAATAGGCTGTATAAAAGCATGCTGCTGGACAAGTCGAAATGAAAGCGGGCTGAGTTACAGGCATATGAACGCATACAAGACATCCAGAAAGTCTGCTGACTCTAGCGGGATAAACTATGTGGTAGGAGAAAGCATGGTGGTGCGGATGGGAGTGCCGAGTGCATCAAGGGGTAATAAGCGAACTGGCCGTTTCTTGCCGTTGCCGCATCAGCAAACGTTGGACATCTTTTCTTTTTTGGTGAAATCCGGACGCGGACATCCCTGCGCATACCTGTGCTGCCTCAAAGCACTGCGTGAAATGAAAGAAAGGACGCAGAGAAAATCAGAAAATATTGTTAAACACGGTGGTGCTTTGCCGGATTTTATATATACAGAGGGAGAGAGAGAGAAAGGGAGAGAGAGAGAGGGAGAGAGAGGAGGGAGCATTCGACGCAATGCAGACAGGCTGTGCTTTCCACACCATGAAAACCGTGCGGGCCAGCGCTGCTGTTAATACTGTATTTCTCTTATGGTCCCATGTTGTCCCTCTGAATTAAATCAGGCCTACATTAATAAAATGACAGTGGAAGTTTGGCAGTTTCAATGGGAATCGGGAGGAATTGATTCATATTTCCATCAATAGGTCAATTTTCCATAGCTGCTCAGCCATCTAAAATCTCAGCCTTTAATATTCATTCGGTTTTAGGTTTCTGTCGAAAAGAATGTTTAAAAACAAGTCTGTCGGGTCTGGCACTTGCTGGCGGTGATGTGTTTAGTTATATGTTAACTGTTCCAGCTGAGTGCTAATTACCACTGACCACGTCACGCAGTGCAGTTTATTAAACGGTTAATACTGTGTATGCAAACGGCTTGTCATTTTCTCCTTTGAGTATTTTTATCTTCTTTAGTTTTGGTTTCCATCCTCCATTCTTGTCGCGTTGAAACCTTTAGTAATTTGTCTCTTGTCCAATGAGAGAGCATTTAACAAAAGGACGACTTGAGTGTATAGATAGATAGATACTCCAATGAAACGTGGTTGCCTATACCCCCCACTGCACGCATCTATCCATCTGCGTGTTTTTAATTATGAAGGTCAAGTGACCCTTCCAAGACACGGAAGAGTCCGTTTTCAGGCTACTGTACGTCCTATGAAAATGTGTTAGAATAATATTATTATTACTAACGTGAATTAAGTGTTATGGCGTAAAAGGCTGAATCTGGATGAATTGCTGGATGTACAAAAGCAAATAATTATTTTCCATTTTCGGACAGGAGAAGATTATTTTGGGGATGTTAGATATCCCCATTTTCAGAACAGAAGCATAAATGAGCTTTGATTAATTTCTTTCGGCTATTATTTCGGCGCGTTCCCATTTACAGTGGATCCCCGAGAACCTTCGCGCGGGTTTCTCTGATTTTCATTAAGGACGCCTTTCAAGTTTTAAGCGTGATTTAGCGCGGTGTTTGAAATAGTTATTAATCGTTGCTTTAAACAAACATTTGTCAGTTAATTGTTGAGACGTCCCCTACAAAAGAACCAAACCCATCAAAACCTGTTTATGACTGTGCTTGTAAAGACAGCCGGATTTTAGATATCGAAAAACTACGGGAGATCAGGACCATGGACAGCACCAACTCGTCATCTTGGGTGCATTTTTAGTGTATTTTCGACAGCGTTTTACAGGAAGAAAAAAATTAAGACGAGGGTAAGCTGATTAGACGACCCGCAACAGCTTCACTGTCTATCCATTGCGCCCTGCTGTTCACATCTATCAAACTACATCCCCTTTTTATCTATTTTTAGATGCTATGCCGTGGTCCTCCCCGAGTGTGCTGCCGTAGATTAACATCCCATGTAACGGTTCCTATTTTGCCGAACAGTTCGGTTACTATCTATAGGCCTATGTTGTGCCAGCAAGCAAACATTTCATGAAAAAGAAGACGTGAAAGTGAGTTGTTGCCCTGTGGTCATAAGCAGAGAGACCGAGTATGAAGGAGACCAAGCTTTCCATGGTGCAGTGTAAGAACTCCACAGAGGTGTTAATTTGTCAAAACGGGTACACTGAGCAGCACGCTCATAACTAGGGTCTTGTAATAGGCAAAAAAAAATGTTCTAGAATTAGTGAAAATGAAAGTTATTAACCACCAGAGCTTTCCACCCTATTTGCAGACATGAGCAGAGTCTGACAGATAATGGAAGTATGAGTGCAGGACTAGTATTGTTGGGTACTATAGTCTCTGGATGAATCCCTGCAGTCATTAAACAGACCGTTTGAGGAAGTCAAGTGAAATGTTCTTCCCATGTGCAGAAAGATCGCTACAGCTTGGGTGAGGCCTGGAGAGGGAGTCTTGTCATTTGTCAAACTGGCCCGAGAGTCCCACGGTGGGGGGACTCGTTTGACATCATTCCGGTTTCAGTTTGTCAGCTCTGCAGGTTATTTCGGGACACAGTGCAGAGGAACTCATCCCCTCCCTCCCCCATCCATTGAGTTGCCGGCTGCCAGTGCTCACACACCTCTGATTCTGATTCTTATTTTCCCCCCGTTTGTCCTCATTTGTTTCACAGCATGAGATATGAAGCGGATTGGAAGGGATGTCAGCTGCAGAAATGCTCGGCCTGCTCCTTCTGCTTGACGGAGGATTCGGAGGTGTCAGGGACGGCAGGCTGATAGGGGCCTTCAGAATGACTGACATGAAGACGAAATATTGCAGATGGAATATCGTGAATTGGAAATATTTTGTGCTCATGCGCGGAAAGAAAATGAAACTTTGATTTCTCTAATTCACTAATTTCCATTTGTGTGTTAATTACGATTTAATTTATGAAAAAAGGATGATGACAAAGTATTTTTGCTGAAATTTAAAGATATTCAATATGTAGGTAAATGGTTCAAAAGGATTGGAAATTCTTAAAATACAGTTTAATCATTATGCAAACAAATGTTATGAGAAAGTTTTAATATATTGTCAATACCGGTCTTGTGGATAATGCACCTAAAAATGCTTGTTCATACCATCTTCCCTTTACCTCTTTCACCATGTTCCAGTGTCACCAGGTGCCTCCGGGATTCATACGACTCTGGGGGCTACATGGTCCCTCCCACTCATCCAGAACATTCTGAAAATCACCTCATTAAACTGCACTTTACAGCGTCCAAGCTAGCACCTGTATTCTTTAGGAGCCGTAGATATAAGATCCACTGCACGTTACTGCACATGCAGATATTCCACTTAGTGCTGTACCTGTATGCTCTGACTTCTGGCCTGCTTTGCATTACAAGATTAGCAGAGGTGTCCGTAAACGTTCTGTAGCTGTTTGGAAGTTGCAGCAATGTTGTGAGAACGCAGTGTGCCGTTCCTGCAGGTACCGAGCAGGACCACGTTCAACGAGGGCAGGGGAGATGTTCAGTGCTCTCCACACGCCTCACCATGACAACCGGCGCATTCGAGTACCATGGAGAAAAAAACAAAAAACAACACTGCCGGCCAGCTCACTCTTCTGTCTCCAATCTGAAATCCAGGACAGGAATGATTCTTCAAGCTCTTGTGTGTCATTCTCCAGTTGACTGTTTGGAAGCACACATTATGGTATGCTTATGACATGCCTATGACACGACAATGACATGCTTATGACATGCCTATGACACGACTATGACATGCTTATGACATGCCTATGTATAGCTCTTGCTCTGATGCTAGTAGCTCAGCCCTGCTTGCACTTATACTTTAGTTGGCTTCTTCACTGTTGTACCAAACAATGTACTACCTGCTTCATTTGTAAGTCACTTTGGACAAAAGCGTCTTTCTGAATAAATGCATGTAAATATCGATGCTAGAATGTATGGAACCACATTTCTTGTAGGACAGTTTGACATGTATGCCATTTGGATGTTACTGAGTTCTGGAATTTTAACAAGAGTTCTTTGTTGAATTACATGGACTGAGGCGCTTGGGGATTCCTCCACGTGAGATGGGGAGGGCTGGAATTGCCTTCTGGCATACTGTGCATTTATCATGGAGAACAAAGTAGCCAATCATATCGTTTACCATGGGGCCATGGGGGACTCCGAAGTCCAGGGCTGATTTTTACTCCGAAGTGCAGCACTGGAGAAATGTCACTCCAGCAGTTTCTCATGGGTGGTTCACTGATGGTGGAATGAACTGATGAACCATGTCTGGTTATCAGATTCTCTCTTTACCTTCAAGAAACACCTCAAGACCCATCTTCTCCAAGAATTTGCCTGCTAGCCTGATGCCTCTCTGTTCTTTGGATGTTTTGAATGGTGCTCCTCTGGTCATTGAATATGATTATTAGGTTTATTACGCTTGTGCTTTGTGGGAAGACGCTGCATAGCTCTCTTGCCCCAATATTGCTTATACTTGTACCAGAGCATTCATGGGACACTCGGCCTAACTGTACCAGTCGACTCATTGACAGATATATATTAAGTATAGTGCTCTTCTATTGTTTTGAACAAAAAATGCAAGTGTAAATGTAACACGGCATTCGATAAGGAGACCTGACCAGGTCCTTGGTGGTATCATCTCAAAAATAACAAAAAATAGACTGAGTGAGTTTTGGAAATTAGCTCTTCAGTTGATCACTTTGAGTAATCTACTAGCAAACAATTACGAAAACAAGAGCACTCAACAAATACGCGTTATATCTGTAATTACAGGGGTAGTTTTACTTTTGCAGTGGTATCATTGTGACAAGCCATCGTCAGACGGACAGACCCTGGACCATGTGCTACCTCTTCGGGAGCGAGGGAGGAGATTGAAAGAGAAAAGACGGGCATTAAGCTGCCCAATTTACACTGGCATCTTTGACAGAAACCCGAGAGTGGAGACAGCGGCTGCCAAGGGAGCCTGCAGGCCTCATTCAGATTTTGGCTACTATAACCCCTCCTCCCATTTTCCTACCTCCTATTTATGTTTTCAATTCCAAACAGGCTGCAGCTTAGAGTGGGATCGTTTATTTGGGGAAAACTCCACTCCGGTTTGCGGGCAGGAGGGGTTGCAGGCTGGCTGAGACCGCGCCCTCGTGCACCCGTGAGTGTCTGGTCTCACGGCTGTTTTTATTTATGCATGTCAGCGCTGATGCGTTTCAAACGAGCTGTAAACACACGACCTTCTGGTACGTGAACCATAACCTGGATGCCTCTCAACACCCATTTTGTCTGCGAACTGCTTCAGTAGCAGCACTGAGTCTGCGGGAAGGCGGGGGAAGCTGGGTGCAGCCATGCATGGGAGGCCCTGCTGCATGTGTGCTTTATGTACAGCTTCTCGGCATCACTGGGACCTACCGTCCCCCACAGATGTCGTGGCCAAGGAAATCATGCGGATTCAGCCAGAGCGGGCAGGTAAACCCTAACTATATATGTGGTGTATATGAACATACCTGAATTGCTTGTGGTCCAGTCAATACAGCAGAGCCATACAGGGGAAACACTTAGAAAATTATGTGTAAAAATAGGAATATAAGTAAGAATACAACAGATTACATTCCAAAGGGGGAAGGGGGCTCATGGGTCCAGACTTTAGAGGTGCATTTTGAACAATTCATCCTGTGTGTGTGTGTTTGTGTGAATATAAATTTACACAGACAGACACACACACTTACACACACACACAGGTTTGTAATTATATCTTTGTGGGGACTCCCGTTAATTTCTAAGGGCAAAACTGTAATCCCAACATGACGACTTTAACCCCTACCCAGCCCTAACCTCAACCATAAGTAACCAAACAAAATACGAGACAGTTTTAGTTTTTTGATTGCAGTCATAGATTTTTATAAAATTTAATTTTCTCCTTGTGGGGACCGAAAAAAATCATCCACATGACGTCCAAATAACAGATTTTTATCTCATTGTGGGGACATTTTGTCACCACAGTGTAAGGTATACCTGGACCACACACACACATATACAAAATAGATACATATGTTTATACACACACACACACACACACACATATTTTGTAAATGGCTCCTTCCATCTGGATAAATTTCACTGTTAGAGGGTTACAGTGCAGGCTTTGCTCAGCCGCTGCTCAGCCGCTGCTCAGCCTGCTGGCACTTTGTCTCCCCGGCAAACCTGAACTGCCCAGGAGAGACTCCAGCCATGTTCAGTCAGAATGTGGTCCGATGGAGAGGTTGCCCCACGTGATCGGGGGTTGGGGGGTTATTCAGAGGCTCTCCTAGATGAAGGTGGGCTTCCTGTCTCTGATGTGCCCTTTCACCTGACGTGAAGGAGCTTGGGGCACGGCGGTAATTCTGACCCACGCTCACTGTTCCCTGCCGAACAGCCTGTGAGTCTCCGGGGAATTTTGAGAAGAATATCCCTCGAAATAATGCAGGATCTAATGTCCATGCTTGACATACACAGGGGGCCCCAGCTAAAGGATGGATGCCCCAATTCAAGGTAGGTTCAAAGGGTGAAAAACAAAGCAAGGAAAGCACTGTGTGAGGATCAGGCAGCGGAGCAATCACCCAGCTCTGAGATCAGGCTCTTTAGCCCTGTGCTTATGGTAGGCGGAGCAACGCCTGCTCCCGGATAATCACTCCTCATTATCGGGGAGTGAGCGGGTACAGGAACAGCTCATTAGAAATCAGCTTGGAAACGGGATGAAGAAATTAATGAAGAAATTACCCCTCCATCCAAGCTTTCTTATTTTCACAGAATAAAGATTTAGTTAATAACATAATGCATTTTACAAAAAAATATATATTCTACAACATAGCAACAGATAACTCGACAGCAATGGAGAAAACGTGTATTTTTCCCTCCAGAACAATAAAGATATGAATAAACAATAGAAGAATCATTTCCTCTTCTGCATTACAGGGATGTGGTGAGTCTGTAGCCTGTTGAAGGAATCCAGGATGCCGGTCCATACGTGGGACACAGGCTTACTCACACGCAGGGCTAGCGGGAGGGATTCACACCCCCAGGTGCGAGGCTGCAGGTTCACCCACTGGGCGCCCCCAAAATAACAAAATCTATCACTTTTTCATATCTCCCAGTCATTTTGACCAAATCGTCCTCTTCTCTCTCATCCTCCTTCATCACTGTCTCCATTACTTCCTTCTCATTTTCTGTCTTGTCATCTTCCCTTCTTCCTTCTTCCTCCCTCCTTCTCCTCATCATCCCATTCTTCGTCCCCGGATACGCGTCATCAGAGCTAAGCTCACCCCGGACCCCAGAGCCAGCACTGCAGTCCACATCTATTCCGAGAGAAGCGACTGGGACGCTGCCTGGCCTTGGAGGCGCCTTCAGATACCAAACCAGGGTGGAACTGCTGAGTCTCTCCGCACTGCAGCTGCCCCGGTCCAGGTGAGGCACGCTCACGATCTTCTCCTGATGCTCCTCTGACATCTCCGCGGATGCAGAGCTGCCGGCTGATTCCCCTTCATCAGCAGAATTCGACTTCCTTTCACTCCGCACGGCAACCGTGTTAAATCGCCCCTGCTGGGAATCTCTGATGTTTGCCAAATAGATTCAAAAGATCCAAAGAGCTTTATCAGCCTGAAGCTTAAGGTCACTGCTTGGGGTGGAGCAACACTCAGCCCTCGATGCGGACTTTCAGGGCCAGGGTGGGCTTGAGTAACCCCCCCCCCCCCCCCCCAACCGGCACCACTTCTCCCCCACCCCTCATTCATAAACTCACAAGCTACCCAGGCTTATGTAACTCACACAGTGCTGTCACGGCTTCTATTTTTAACCTGGGGGGTGGGGGGTGTTAATGGGGTGGGGGGTGTCATGTTCTAAACCCTCTGAGGCAAGCGCACGACCCCCAGGGGCGTGAGACCACTGAACTATTATTAGCGTGGAGCCATGTGAGAGTGAACCAAATGGAAGAAGTGACAGATGGGGGGGCGGGTGGGCATATATACATCGGCTTGGGTGGGGGGGGTTATGTGGAACGAGGTGACTGATAGTAATGAATGGAACACCAGTGAGGGACAGCATGGGAGGGCGTAGCCACGGGTGGCTCCTCTACCTGCTCCACTCCTCACACAGATTACACGATGTCTGACAGCATGTGTGACCTCCACCCTCCGTGCTGGGCGATGCCGTGGGGCACCCAAAGCAACAACTGGCCCTCAAAATCTAGCAAACAGCTCAGGGTCTAGATTCTGGATTCGATTGTCCTCCTCTTCCTCACTTTTACCAATTACACAGATGACCGATACATTTTCCCAGGAGTCTTTGCAGCATGACTGGATGCCGGATAATGTAAGCTTCTGTGGTGAAAGCTTAAAGGCCAAATTAATAATACATAACATGAATAAGTAATGACCATTGCTCACATATATGGTCCTGTCCGCCACATGGAATAGCTGTGTACATGTTATCAAAGAGGTCAGTGGTGTGTTCGAAAGTTGTCCTGTACTAATGCACGCTCCACTGGGCTCATTACTCCAGTACGAGGCCCCCCAGGAAAGAGCCGAATTGCTGAGCTTCCGGGTGCAGAGGGACTGGCACCACGAAGCAGAGCAGCCCCAGTACCCCTGTGCAGTCGCCCACGGCAGCGTCGTTCCTGAGCTCTACAGGGGTCCTGGTGGACGCCCTGCGCACAGCGTGATGAGGACGCTGTGTTTGCGGCCCCACGCTGTTACCGGCAGGACAGGGGAGCGCCCCTGCAGAGAGGGGCCCTTGGTGTGCCGGCCATCACGCCCACATTGTGACACTTTGCTTGCTTGTTTACTCAAGGTTGGCCGGTAAAGTGTCCATCATTGAGGATGGGAGAGTGTACCCTTCACACTGCGAATCGATGCTGGTGACTATCTGTGCTCACTGCTACTCCTAAGCAGTCCCATGTCTCTGGGATCCTGCTTAGGGTTTTATCAGATTGGATTTCCATTCTGCAAAGTGTCAATGCCAGTCAATCCCTACTACTCTCTATCAGGTACAGTTTTAATACAAATCTAGACTCATCAACTTGCTTGCTGTTCGGGGTGTTCTGGCCAATGGGATAGGCTCCAAATCCCCCAGCCCCCCCCCCCCCCTCCCCTCATGCTGAAGCCCGACACTGGATAAGTGGTTGGAAGATGGATGGATAGTGGATGGACTCAGTAAAGGTGATATTGACAAAAACTCACCATAAAATCACAATTCAAGCCACCATAGATGATTTGTAGATACGCTTGCTTGTAGAAAAAGTGCAGCTTCTTTTCTACCCCCTATAAACACTTTGCCCCTGAAAGGGACCCCATGATATGACGACCAATTATGGCTAATTTTGTTTCCCAGTTCATCCCAAAGATGTTCTATAAGTTCGCCCACTGGCTTTAGTGCTCGCCCCACCCTTCCCATGCTTTTCTAATGTCACATGCACCAGTGCTCTTAGGGTTAAGCTTGTCTTCATTTCTTGCCAGGTTACTGTAATAAGGCCCGTTGTGATATTCGTGCAGGAAATCCACTGTGTAGTGCATTGCTGTCTAGTATATCGTCTATGTTTAGCCACTGCTGTTTAAGGGACAGTAGCGCTTTTGGCACTGGATGGGGGGCATTTTTATGAATCAGCTTCACCTGGTCACACAGGCTTCCTGACCGTGTCACGTGACAGTGACAGCTGCCCATGGGCCCTGCCTGGGTGGAAATGGGGACATTAAAACCTACCTGTGTGTTTTTGTGAGCATGCTGGGGACTACACAGAGCCCCTACCCCCTCCCAAAAGCATGTGTGCCCTTGAGTCCGCACCATGACAGAAACAAGCCTTCTAGTGTTTGTTGGTGGGGGGAGGGGGGTGATGTCTAAACCCGAATACAGCATGTGTCCCCAAGGGGAAGGGAGGGGGGGGGGCATAGAAATTATGTCATTCAAACAAACCAAAACATACATGTGACCTTCAGGAAGAAGCCCCACACATTCCCCGCTACCCAGTGTTGGACTGTACCATTCAGTCAATGGGGGAGACTTGTTGAATTGGGAACTGAACAATGGAGTTTGGCTCAAAGATGATGCCAAGCTGAACATTCATTCACATTATTACATTTAAATTTGACTGCAGGAATAGCTGCTGTCTCCATGGAAACCCGCAATTGCCATTTCCCTCTCATGCATCCCCAGATTTGCGGCTCCCACGCCGGTCTGTATAAAGTGTCATAGCCAAATTTGGTCAACCAATGAGGAACCCGCAGACAGCAAGGATGGTTGTCACACGTTCCCCCAATCAAGGATGTCTCAACCTAATTCTGTTACTGGACTTTGAGATGAGAGCATGCTCTAAAATGGTGACATATGTTAGGATGCTCCCAGCATGCTTCCTTCCTCACAATTCATTTCTCATGAAGGACTTTCCCCTTAACACATGCAAGTTTTGTCTGTGTGCCCTGCAAATAGCCAAATGTTGTATAGTAAGCATCTATAAGCACAGCATGACATGTAGTGTGTCGTGCCTCCGCAATCTAGCGCTAGTAAACAGTATGAAACTGTATTCATGCAAAACTGAGTGCAAGCTGGACGCATCTAGTATTTAAAGTGCGATAAAAAGGTGTGAGGCTTTTAGTGGAGAGGGTTTGTACTCCCACGCTCAGCGTACGGTGCCTGAAGGGAGTAACTGGAACATGGGAGACTGCGATGGGAGAGTCTCTGTTCCCGAGGATTCAGGGAGGCCCTGGCTTGTGGGGGCTGGCTGAAATAAAGCCCTGGACTCCGGTGCAGAAACATATCGCCACTTTGCAGTCAGTGTTGGGCTGACTCCTCTCCAGGAAGGACAGAAATTCTCCATCACTGAGAGCCATGACCCGGGCCGAGGCGAGATGTAGGTAATTAGATAATTAGCAAGTTAATCCATTTCTGGTGACTTGCGTGGCTCCTTGGGCTGTGTGTGACCAATGCCCCACGGCACTGTGTGTCTCATCCTCTCCTCTGGGGGGGGGGGGGGGCGCTCCTGTGCCAGCTACTAGGAAGGGTGTTCAGGTCATAGAGATTCACACTGATGGAGCGGCTATGAGGACATCCAGCGATGGGGGGGGGGGGGGGTGGAATATACCCAGCAGTGTCTCCTATAGTAAAGTACTACAGGGTCGAATCATTGGACCGGTGACAATATTTCCTGCGGACAGGCAAGGGGACCTGCAGAAATGCCCCATAGGGTCTCTGGACATGTGACAGTACCTCTGGAGGACAGGGCAGGGGACCTGCAGAAGTACCCCACAGCAGTGTCCCGGAGTGCCTCAAGGTTGGGCCGCTGGACCAGTGACAGTACCTCTGGAGGACAGGGCAGGGGACCTGCAGAAGTACCCCACAGCAGTGTCCCGGAATCCCTCAAGGTTGGACCGCTGGACCAGTGACAGTACCTCTGGAGGACAGGGCAGGGGACCTGCAGAAGTACCCCACAGCAGCATCCCACATTCCCACAGGGTCTCTGGACCAGTGACAGTACCTCCAGAGGACAGGGCAAAGGACCTGCAAAAGCACCCCGCAGGGGCAGCTGCTTGATTGCATTAACATTTCAGCAGTGAGCCGGGACCGCTTTGTTCCGCTCGCCCCGCGCTCTCCGGAGGGTCAGCAGGCACCCCGACGGCCTTTAATGATTCATCAGCGCCGGATGGTTTCAGATCTCCCAAGCGGGGCACGTTCGCCGGACCCGCGCGGCTAAATGCGCGTGCATGCGCGGACACAAATCAGGAAAACCGGGCATGGAGAGAAGCCGGCGACAGCACATGCACGGTCATACACGTCGGGTTAGAAGATTGGGAAAAGTCAGAATTGTGAAGGAAAGATCTAAGTGTTTATGGATATCAGTGTGGTTATGAATTTATATATGAAGAGCATGCATACTAACACACACAATGACACACACACCGCGAGCGAGTACATGTATCAATCACTCAATGCAAAATTCTTCACTAGAGAAACTTTGGGTGAATCAGTACTGCCGCACAGAAACTGCAACAGTTAATCGCTGATTTATGGGCATTGTATTGCAGCTTCTCTGACAAATTACACTCTCGCCTTTACCTGAAATTAGGCAATGTTCGGAGACGTCTTTTCTAGTCTAAACCAGGGTTGCAGTTTATAATCCCCAAACCGTCAGACCAGAAAAGCGAGCTGCGCGCTTCGGGTGCAGCTCGCTTGAAAGATGTTTTTGAACTGGTGTTAAAATGAAATCCTGTCAAATATAATCCTGTCAGTCATTAATTATTAACTCATAAAATCATATTATTCATAACATTTGGAAACGTCTATTTGAGAAACCTACATCTGTGAACACAGCACCGTTTTCCCGACAAATGTTATATAGCTTTTAATATTAATTGTTAATATAAAATGAACATTATCTAAATATGTTTATAACAGACAATTAACATTTACGGGTAGACATTTCAAGGGTATGATTTTGATCAGAGACATTTAATTTAAATATTGTTTTAAAAAAGAACATATTTGATTAATGGCCGCTCATACAGCAGGCTATATTTGCACGAAAAGCACGCCATATATATAGACTCTGAAATGTAACTCCCGGTTTTTGCCCATTCATTTGATCATTAAGTTTAATTTTTATTGCAGCATTGCAGGAAATTCAAGCCGGAAGTACGTCGTGCTGAACGTTTTCTATTTCATTTGTTTTTAGGAGTGTTGTGTCGGTATTTTATTCTTTCAACCACAATCGGCCGCCCCGCCAGCATTTCCTCACTTAGGGAGACGCAGGTCGATACGTAGGTGTTGAATTCCGCATTGCGTTGAAACATAAAGGGTATTTTCAGCTGAAATCCCTTTTCCCAATTTCTCAGCACTTGGATATTTATTCGGAAACGAAAAACAATACCCCTGTTTTAAATGCGAACCTCATTTGACTCGACAGTCGTTGCTTTTTATCATAACCAAATTAAAAGCCGTTCCCAATGCAGTTCAATTTAGCGATATTTTTGCACCCTGCTGGAAGCAGTTCAAAAACAATTCATCCTTCCGCTTTTTTCCATGATTTGGTCTGTGTCAAATCTCTTTAAAAATAGAAACCGTATCCCCTCGGAAAAAAATGGCTTTTTCTAATAATAGCACCAAGACAAGGAGGAGGGGGCTCGGGCTGTATCCGACCCCTCTTTCCTCGGTACTGTCGCGAGCGCTGGGAATCCCCTTCAAGCGTTAAAGCAATAAGCTAACTGTAAGCCCTCATGACATTTATCAGCGCCGTCGGTGCTCGTTGCTGCAGGTCTATGTACCAGACACGGTACATATCGTAACCTAAATTGAAAACGCATAATGAATATGACGAGGGCATGCATAAACCACCGAAGCATCCCAGAATCCATTGCATCCAGTGTGAGTATAACTAATACACGAAATCTATGTATTATTACACGTATATTGATTTAAAAATAAAAATAAACGACAACATAAAGAAATTAATTATTTATATATGTATTAATCATAGCTAATTATAATTATAAATTATATGGCTTCCACGTGTATGCTGCTACCGCATTACACAGAAAGGCGCATTATATAATGTGGATATTATGTATTTCATGAATATGTTGACTTAGGGGCTGAGAGTAAAAATAAACGATGCGGCCGCCGCGTTTCTTTTGCGGTGACTACGAAGTAAGTGCACGTGGGCAGCGTGGCAGAGCTCATCAAAGTGCATAATTGTTTTCAGCTCGTCCCATCCATAATTAACGGCTCTCTCAGGCCTCCTGTCCGTTGATTGTTGGACTAAAATGGCCGTTCGCAATCTTATGCTTATTCTTCTTAAACAATTCTTTTGCTTATTTTTTTTCTTATGCAAAAGTGATTTATTTTATGGTCTCTACTTATATTTTATGGAAAAAAGGATCAAAGACACAATGTAATAAGATATGGTTTAAGGTTTTTTCCCCCTCGCGTTTAACCCTGGTTAGGGGTATTTTTTAGTTAATGTAATCTCTCCCTGTCTCCCTGAAAGGCACACCACATGCAGTATCGCATTAAGTGTTCACAGCCAACAAAGCAGCTGCAGCTGGATGTAACCCCCCCCCCCCCAGTTCCGTCACTTCATAGTTACCCTAAGCGTGCTTCGGTTAAACTGTTTTCTTTAAAAAAAAAAAAAAAAAAAAACAGATAATTCTTTTTTGCAGGTGTGCGACTTGCTGCTCTGGATATTCTCCTGTAGTCAAGGTTAAACGTTTTTTATAGTGTCATCTAAGCATATCACATCCATGCCTTGTTGTGTTATTACCCCATAAGGCAAAGAGCTAAATGGCTCAATTTCTTAGTAATTGTGCTGTGGTGGTAGCAAGCTCAGCTTCAGGCCTTTCCTGAAGCAATTTGTTAATGGGGCTGTGTGTGGCTCTGTGGGTTGTGATGCTCTTCCTGTGATCAGAAGGTCGCTGGTTTAAATCCTATTGTTAGTTGAACAATATTATTGTTGGACCTTTCAGCATGGCTCTTAACCCCCAGTGGGTGGGATTGGCTGATCCTGCTGTCTCAGTCATATGATGTATGCTGCTTAATATGTAAATGAAAAGTTCCACAGGGGTGGTATGGTGCAACTATGTTATGTTAGCAACTATGCTTTCATAAAATGAATCCACGGTTAGCATTGTTGCCTCTCACGCCTGGCTTGGGGTTCACAAGTCTCCGCCCCTCACTCCATGCATGGGGAGATTGTTCTCCTTGTGTTGTCTTGGGGGTTCTTCTGGGTTCTCTGGTCGTCCCCCCCACAGTTCAAAAACATGTTAAGGTTTACTGGAGTTTCCAAAATGTCCATAGGCATCAATGTGTATGTGCCCTGTGTTCGGTTTCAGCCCTGTCTTAGGCTGTCCCCTGCCCTGTGCCTGTTGCTTCTGGGATAGGCTCCAGAATAGGCTCCTTGGATGGATGGAAAGTTCACCTCAAGATGAATTAGACAAGAGACACCTGTCTTTACAGAAAATTGTTTCCACCAAGCAGCATTTGTGTTTACTATATAAAAGCACCTGCTTAAAATGTGACAGTCTGTGAGATTAATATTATAGAGCTAGAGGGATTACAGTGAGTTCAATGAGTTACATCACAGTAAAAGTATTTAGAAAACATATTTGCTTCATTCCCCTGCTACATCATATCTCACAGCTTGTTTGTGATCAGAATCAGAATGGTGTCGATTGTTGTGAATTCATATATGCAGGAATATGGCCTGGTTTAGTCATACTATTTTCCAAAAATTCTCACATGACTCCAGGAGATTAGCTGGTCTCTTCTTTACCCCGTTTGGGCCAAACCCCGTACCTCAATGTCACCTAATGCTTTCAGATAATTTGCATCTGCACTGGAATCCGCAGTGGAGAGGCACATTGTTTGGACAATGGGGCACCATGCAATTCAGCAATGCAGTAGATTAGATCCAGGTTTGATTGCACGTCCTTTGCTGCCCGTGTCCGAAAAGCCTATAATCTTGAGGTGAAATGCAATCGGAAAGAAAACTACCCACAATGCACTCCTGTCTCATCACAGTGTGTCCGCAGGCACCATAATCCAGCATGATCTATCAGGCTCTTCATTCCAAGTTTATCAAGGAAACAGACGGGAGCTACAGATCGCCTTTAATATTTGATTTAGCATTTAAAGAGCTGGCACACTGCAGTATTTGCTGATCTGAATAGATTTAAGAAATATAAATACATAGATCTGAAAAAGCAAAGCTCCATAATCTCACCTTATTCAAATATAGCTTTGCTATTGACAGAGTTAAATCAATTAGGATGTTAGGATGGCACAGAAAGATTGAGAAGTTGATATATATCCCTCTGGGTCTGTTTAGCTTAGTTTAGCATTAGCAATTGAGTTACTCAGATATTTTCATTTTAATTTAGTCGGAAACTAATGAAAATGCACAGAGCAGAGAGGGAAGAGTCTCTGTGTAATTATATAAAGCTGAGCTGCGAGGCTCCTAAAGAGCTTGCTTTGTCTTGGATTGCAATATAGAGCAAGTGAAGCCCAGATTTCTGCTGCTGTCTAAGATAACAGACGCATATCTGCACTTCTCAAGGGCCAGAGATGGGCATGTGTCGAATGACCCTTCTTTGTCCTCGATGAATCCATTTTTAGAGGGGAACTCGGACATGACATGAATGTAAACAGAAACTCTTCAAGCAAGTACACAGAAATACAAATGACAGACTTTAATGCGACAGGTCTTTGCAGCATTTGTACTGGGACCGAAGGTATAAACAGGATATATGAATGTGCAAAAGTGTAACGCTAGAGTTAAAGCCATCTGACGTTTTATATTTAAGCATTAAAATGCATTTTAATTAGAGCAACCTTTCAGGTACTCTGACTGTCAAAATAATTCCTGTATAGTAGCTATTAGAACATTTATGATGGAAAGAGCGCCACCTGCAGGTGTTTACAGTAATGACAATGACAAGGAGGCGCTTGTGTCCCTTGGGGAAAGGCGTTTTTTAAGGTTCCCCTATGCCCCACCCTCCACTGACACCTTTTTTCAGGCCATCACTGGAAAAAAATCAGATCAGAAGCAACATCGTTGTTCTTTATCCTCTTTGTTTATTCATTAGACATCAGGTGTATAAACATATTATTTTATATATTTGTTTATATATGTGTGCGTGAACAGTACAGATAATATACATCTCAGTACGACGAAAGACAAAAGGCCACATTTTCAATTTGTCACATCTAGTATTACTAATGCCTCCATTGTTTAAACACGTATATGCATGTCAGCAGTACATACGTATATAAATTTGCAATTTACTGCCTATGAAGACGCCATTATCATTAATTATTGTTAATTTAACCACACAGGTTACGCACTGTAACTAAAAGAAATCCGTCAAGTTAATACCACAGGATAGAAGACACTGTTGGAGGGCTTCAGACAGACTGACACCTGCGAGACACACAGAGACGTCGCTCTTGTTACATTACAGGTTTAAGCTGTTAGCGGGTCGCCACGGAGACGGGTCACTGTCTCGTGCTCAGAGCCCCCCTGGTTATGGAAGGGCAGACGCACGGAGCTGAGTTACGTGGCGGGCTGGAGCGCACAGGGTGGCACAGGTGACACTGAAAACTACGGCGTATTCGGGACATCCACTCCGGCCATCAACTCGACTGAAGTAAAACAGCACTATAGCTTAGAGTATCCAGGTAACCAACGGGGCGTTTGTGACCCACGCGAGTGCTGCTTCATTTCCGAAACGGCGACAGTGGCATTCAAATGCCAGACCATGACGGGGTCGATGAGAACTGCCTGCTAGATCGTTCGGAAAAGCTTTCACATTTAACAATGTTTAAAAAGTAGCGTTTCAGACATGAAGTCATGATTCAGATCATAAAAAAAAAAATAACTTAAAAACAGGGGGAAAAAATGCACTCACTACCGGTCGACCAAATCTTTAGGCTAATGCGAACTTAAATTAATCGGTGTCCCTATAAATGACAATTTAAATATAAACTTCTGTCTCGAACGGTTTATTAGGGACTCGGAACTGGGGGTGTCATGGTGGAGTGGGTTTCTCACAAAAATACCCCTCAGCTTTTGGGTTCGTCACCGCTGAACTGCAAAATAAATAAATAAAAAGTTTTATTACTTTTTTAATTAAGTAATGTGAAAATAAACAACATGTGAGAGTGATTTCCTTACTTTAATTAAATTAAGAAGTAATTGATTTTGTGAGTACAACGAAATAGTTTATTTTGCAGTGCTGTGTTTGGTATATCTATCCACAGCTCTGAGCTTGGCCACGGTGGCCTTCTTAGGGGGCGTGCACAGGGGTGTGAATTGCATACCTCTTCAGGACAAATGAAACACACCAAATCTTGGTGAAAGTCCCTCACCAACCCCGTCCCAAACGTTTGGCTACAGACAGCCATCAGCTCATTAAAAGGTAAAACAAAAAAAAAAACACATGAATAATTCAAAGGATTTTAATAGTCCTTTTTTTTCGCAGTTTTGCATGCCTAATCTCCTCCAACTAGCTGAGGTGCAGAAATCGAACAAGCGGTTAAGGAATTATTGGCCCAAAGGACTACAGAGGGTTGCGTTAAAAGGAAACGTGGGCCAAACTACTAACACCAGCCCCCCCCTCCCCTCCCCCCCCCCCCCCCCGCGCGCCAGGGCCTGGCAGCTGTTACATTAGCACAGCCGTAGTGCTGACGCTGGGCCTGTGAAAGGAAGCGATCAGCACTGGTGTTAGCTGTTTTGCGCTAGCAGACGGCCGAGGTTTCGATTTAATTTCATTCAGGACAACCTGGAGGAGCATGCAGCCGCGCATGCTGACAGCTGCTTGCAAAGGCGGGGATGGAGATGGGGGGGGGTGACGCAGCACGCTCGTGGCCTGCCGGCGCAGCCAGCGACTCCCACAATCATCTGAGTACTTTTTTACGAGTGAATCCTGGCACTCCCATATGAGCCACAATAGAAAACAACTGTGAGGCTTCTGTGCTGCTGGTGGACAGTATAACGTAAAGACAGTCCATTCATTATTACTGTGACCTGAACAGTCAGAATCGTCATTTTGATTAATAAGCTAATCATCAAAATTTTGCTGAAAATAAGGCACTCCACTTGGCAATTAAAATATATAGACGCACATAATTCAGGGCTGTTGTTGAAAATGACTGTTTCCATATTTCAGTTATTCAGCAGTGTTATTGCTTAAAATTATGCCGATTCACCTGATTCTCTAGTACTCCCACCCCACCCCTGGTTAAATGTACAACCAACAGATTTATATTTGTATTTTACGAAGGCCTGTACTGCATTATTAATTCACACAATTTGGAGTCTTTTTCTCCAATACAGAAATGTATTCCTCATTTAACTTTTTAATTAAATATATTTCTTGTAATGTCATCCATCGTTCAATGAATACCCTGCAGGCCGGACATCAAGGTGTGTAACTGAAGCTTCATTCACTGACTTAAATTGGGATGGCAGTTTGAGCATTTAATGAAAATCAGCGTCAAGCACATAAGTGCTTCCTTACACAGAGGCCCGGAAAAGGCTCTAAACATCACAGAAAAGGGATTGGATCGCAGGTAAGCACATGCAGCAGATGCTGATCGGATCGCAGCTTGCGTACGCAAGCAGGACATCACCAGTAAAGGCTGCATTTTCTTCCCGGCATTATCCTGTTCTTTCTTTAAAGTTCCAGCCTTTCAACACACCTTGGTAAAACACCTATAAAAGTATTTCAGGTCTTGTTGCATAGAAACAGGCGTATGACTTGCCTTGTTTACAGCATGCCAAAGACTCCAGACAGCGGACCTTAAGACATGTTATCAAGCATTCTTCGCGGGACAGAGGGATTTATGACACATGCTGTCTGAGAAGAAAAGGCCCAAATTGTGTGAGAGGTTTGGGTGTCTGAAGTTCTGCCTTCATGTCCTGAATACACGGGGGTAGAGTTAGCGCCCCCCACCTCTCTGTTAAATCTGCACACTCGGGCGCAGTTGCAGCCTGTGACCTATAGGGACACTCACGCGATCGGGTTTGTACAATACTATGATACAATACTGCCACTTCCCGTCCTCCTGGGCCTGGGAGGGAATGAATGTGACACACGCGCCCACCTGCTCCACAGAACTGGGTTAGCAGCTGGTGGGCAGAATGACTAGAACCACATGGTGAGAGAGAAATGACTTCTTTTCAGTAGAGACACGAGTCGTCGCACTGCTGCTGGAGCGGGGCTTTCACCGGTGCTGAAACGCAGCGGTACCTACCTGCCGCCGCCTTCTCTATTTCTATCCCGCCGGGCAAGCGCGACATTCTTTTTGCGAGGGCCATTTTTGCGATTCACCAATCGCAATTTACGGGAAGTGAAGCCAATGACTGACAGCATGCGAGCGTGAGCCTCTCCTGTTGCTATGGGCACCAGGGACTTTAGCAGAGGGGGGCTGTGCTCTCGGACGATGACTCTTCCTGTCTTATCTTCCACCATCTCGTCACGTGGGGACTACAGGGCTGTATGCAGCATCCGGTGGTACGGCCTTCCCATGGAAACCCAGAGAAAGGAATATTCACCATCTCAACAACCCCCCCCCCCCCCCCCCCGCACACAAAAAGTGGGCATCTTCAGAGGCTAGTAGCTGTTATGGGAGAGGTGAAATTTGACGGGAGCCTATCTGCTTGTTGAAAGCAGGTAATTGATGAGTGTTCAGCGCAAAGCATCGTGGCAGGAGAAGGAGACCCAGGAGCAGAAGGGAGGTCCCATCACACGCTGATCATGGGAGAGCAGAATGCTACTGCTAGTATTGCTACTAAGTATTTCAAAGGGAGGCCCTACCTTAAAAACAAGAATTAAACAAGTAAACAAATACATGCATAAATCAGACATTTGCTTCATTTATTATACAGGTTCTATGGTTTCGTCCCAGCTTAGCGTGCTGCCACGGTTACTGCTCCCCATGGGGCTTAGTGAGTTTCGGGGGCGGGTGGGGGGGGTTAGCGCGCAATCAGGATGTGGAGGCGTTTTTCATATTTAGCCTCCACCAACGCCTGCTGACTGCCAGACGCGTGTTTGCATATCGGAGCCGTACCTGCCTACCAGCTGTCTGTTTAAAGGGTCGTACCCCACAGAAGTGCTGCAGAACACTTCATTTCATGCATGGCTTATTATCAGTACCTCTGCCTGACTTCTAATATGTTCATGTGGGTATCATATATGATAAATGATAAATCGCCCATATAACTGCAGATTTAGTATAGTGGGTACGACTGTCTGCTTCGGCCAACACGCATCAGGTTAAAGCTTCCTTTGAAAATGGAACATGCACGCTGAGGTAGATGTCTTCGATAACAGTGATACAGCATTCAGATCATAGTAATAACAGCTATAAAATATTGCAAAATCAACTGCTTGCGGTGCCAAACGCCCACGGCGTGTCCGTGCTTCTGCAGTTTCCCGCAGCAACATTCACGTGCAGGAAAGGGTTCCCTTAAGTCACACTGCGATCCCCCCCCCCCCCCACCCCCTGACAACCTGCCACTTCATCCAGACAAATTAAAAACATAATCACGTCGCAAAGAAAATGTTTGAAACTTTAAAACAAGTCAGCTGTCAAATCAAATACCATCGTAGAAAACACATGATAATTAAAAAAATAGATTCGACAATGTTAACCTCACATCTCAAGCGTCATAATGAATCTATCTATATATATGTTTGTCATATGTATACATATCTATCAATGACTTGTTCCCACAAGATAGACTTTTGCTATTGGTGCAGTTTTGAGTTACTGTCACAGAACAAGAACTTTAGTTTTCACCTGTTTACATGCCCTACTTCTCAAGCATGCAGTATGTTTTGGTACAGCACATAATCTGCAATGTACAGCGTATTCTGACAGCCCCCCGCTGTCTCCCATCGCTCCTCTTCTTCTCCCAGACGGTTTTCTAAGGGTTTTCATGTTCAGCAAGTAATGCACGTGCTCGCTGATCCAAGTAACTTTCTCGGCATGTCCCTGCTCGCTCCTCGCTGCACGTCCTGGTTGCGGCCATCATCCCCGGCCCACCTGGCCTTATCGTCGGGATCGACACACGGTCAATAATCCAAGCCAGACATGAGAGCATCTCACAGCCTGGGCCTCTTGTGACATTAACGCTGGCTAATGCTAGCAGACTGTCTGCTAGCTTCTCCGCAAAGAGGAAAAATAAAGTGAATCAAGGTCTTTTGCCAGATGGCAAGTCTTTTTCTGGGGGGGGAGGGGGGGTTGGGGGCGTCGTCGAGAGCATGTTTCTCTTCATAATCTGTGGATTTCGTAGGGGAGATATGGAACATAGGCTGGCCTTCCGTCTCCTGCAAATCAAAAGAAAACAAGGGACTGGGTCCGGATACAGTCTGGAAAAGCAGCTTTCGTTTCTCAAGTGCAATCCATTCATGCCAGAAGTGTGACTGCCGCTTCCCATCGGAAGGGGCCACAGTTTAAAAGGCCCCAGCTCCCGTGGTCAGACAGACTGGCTTAGTCAGCGGCTAAAACATGGGCTTACACCTTACACCAGTGGTGCAGTAGCTATTCCAGTTTCTGGGTTCCTTACACTTCTAAATCCCTCAGCTCACACCTGCTTTGAGATGGTGGGCTTCTGATCTTATGTTAGCCCTGGCCCTCTGCTGCTAGGATCATTTGCCCACAATCATCTGAAAAGTCACACTGATGTGTGCTGGGCCACGCACAGGATAACAGAAGGGGCCAGACTTTTCGAAACACTACAAGATCTGCTCATTCGTCCTTTTGCTTGGGTAGTGGCAGTATAAACGTTTCTTGAGGCACGTTCATCCGCACAAATCTGCCTGCGTCCGGTTTGTCAGTTTCGCACCTCAGATTTGCTTTCATATCCCCTTGTTGTAAACCTCCCCCTCCCATCCCCCAAGCCTGCTTGACAACAGAACCAGGCTGAAGGGTCCCTTCTGGTTGTTTACGCCACCTACGCTCTGCTGCCTTCCAGGTGTCCAGTGAGTGCCGCGCAGCTACGCCATGGAAGATACAGCCATCGGCGCAAGACAGACCTACTAACATCTCCGACATGAGCAAATTAAGTTTCAGGGAGCCTAGAGAATTTGCCGGCACATGCTTTTCCTCAGCAGCCTTCTGGTGGATCAGTATCTGATTGAACACTTCATAAAGGATGTTCTGATAGGATTATATTAAATAATAAACATTCTTCTCAGCACTGCACAAAGCACGTTGTGGTGCTATTTCGACTGAGTTTGTATGGCACGACTGGTCTCTGTGGTCTCTCTCTTATGGTCTCTATTTATATAATGTCATTCTCTGTGTCACTGTCACGATCAACCTACGGCCTTTCAGTCTCCTTAATAACACAAGTCCCATGGGCTTTATGGTGCTGTCAGTCACATGGTCCAATACTCAAAGCATGATCAGGAACCAAGTGGCCTCACATGATGGCTGGACATCAATCCTGAGGTTAAGCAGGATTCAAAAAGCTCTTTAGCATCCCAAGCTAAACTTTAAAAGGAGGTACATTTGTCACACATTGTCACCTGGCCCCATGACACACATCTTCCAAGTTTCATTTATATTGTGTCTGTGTGTGACACAATATATATATATATATAGTGTGTGTTTATATATATGTGTGTGAATCTGTGTGCGTGTATATATATATAAAACCACAACAAAATATATAACTGTCATTGATCAGGGCAGATTCGGGGCGACAGTGTGGCATGGTGCATGCTGGGAAGGAGGTGGACGACCCACTTGTGGCTCACAGGACAAAACAGGGCTTATTAACAAAAACAGAAAACAACACTAGGAACACTACAAAAAACAAAAAGGACCAAGAGGGGTGAAAAGCAAAAGAGGATAAACAAAGACTAATTACAAATGGGTCATGGCAACAGGGGGGAACATACATCATACATACAACGAACCACTGAATGACTGAACTGAGGCAGGGACTCAAATACTGAAGGGTAACCAGACTAACACAGGGCAGGTGAGACTAAGGAAAACAGGCCACAGGTGAAACTAATAAACTAAAACATGAAACTTAAACTAGGAGACAGAATCTAACACTGGGAATGACAGACGAGGAAAAACACAATCAAGGGCAGAAAAAGCAAAACACAGGGACTAGAAAACTGATACAACTGAAACACAAGGGAACAAAATCTAAAAAAATCAGATGAAGTGGGACTTGAACACACAACAGAGGGGTCAACAGGTAGTTGCATGCTCAGCTTGTTAAGCTATGCGGCTGATGGGGAGCGGTGGAGACACTACAGACTGACAACAGGGGAAGACAGGAAAGACTGGGCTAAAGGTGCTGACCCTGACAAGACTGGGATCTGCAGCCTACATGAACTGTCACACTCTGCCATACTGCAAAACTGTACATGTGGCCCAAACATGTGACCAGACGTCTGCTTATTTGATATGTATGATAAGTGTTAATAATGTAACCTCAAGAATGCACGTTATCTTACAGAGATTACAGAATTATTACTTTCAGTTCATTCGGTTTTGCTCCCGTTAGGTTAAGTCGGTGCCAGCTGTATGGAGTGTTTCTCTGAGATGCAGCTGCTGCTACAGATGAGGCGGAGTGTTAGTCAGCATCATTTGGTCAGTGTACCTTACATCAGGCAGCGGATCTGAAGATGCAAGCTGTGCAGAAGCATAGACACAAGTCATTTAGATCTCACTAAGGCAATAATAACATCCATCCAATACGCTGCAAAATAGCGTTTTGGATTTGAAAGGACTTGCTAACATGTTATATCCTATTAACATGTTCAGTTTTTTGTCACTATCCTTACTGTAAGCTATGCTGCAATGTTTACATCCAGCTGCACTTTATCTGTATTTACTGCACTAGTAATTGCATTTATTGCATCTTAGTCATTTATTTACAGTGCACACTGGGTTTATGGTGTGATTTATGTCTTGTGTAATGACTTATATCCAGAATTGTTCATATTACTTTGTTTGTGTGAAGGCACTGACAGAACTGCTGCTAAAATTTCATTGTACTCAGTACAATGACAGTAAAGGATCTGAATCTGGAAAATGCACCAGTTTAGCTCTTTCATTTCTTAGCTCCTTAGGTGAAGTTCATTCTCTTACGATATTCACTAAGCTTCTTTTGAGCACACTGTCCTATTACATTGGTATTCAAACGTTTCCCAGGTGACATTTTCACCCAGCTACTGTATTCTTGTTTAACATGATGTGTGGCTTAAGGAATGACATTATAGCATGAAATTCAGGCCTCGCCTCAAACCTCCTGGGTATGCAGGCCAGTCCAAAACCAAGCAGCCTGTAAACTGCCCATAGTGTGTGTGTGTGTGTGTGTGCCTGTGCATGTATGTGCCCCCAAATGAAAACCTACTCAGAAAAAGCGGCTGGAAGATGAATTATTATAAATTAAGGTGAAAATATTAATCAAATGGCATGAAATCTCATTAAAAATGTCTAGTCGTTAATAAAGGCAAATTATGGGTGTTCTGATGGTTAATTACGTACGTATTCCCTTACCTTCGAAATAAGGAATTAGAACTGACGCGCTTGAAAAGGTGTCAGAAAGATTTAGCGTAATTCTATTCGTCTTATTCTCTCCTTTTTACGAGTAAACACTGCCATCTAGCTACCATAGGAACATATTTAACCCGCACAAATTACTGTCTATAAAATTGCCACGCATGGTTTATTTCTTCCAATGAAACAATATTAAATGCGCATTAATTTCCGCATATAATTTTAACCCACTCGTTTATATAATAAGCCTACTTAACAGGCCTATAATACTTTGGGCTGCACGAATGTTTTTAAAGAAGAATCATAAAACAAACAAAACAAAATTTCTTTACAATAAGACGCATGATAAAACCCCAATGACTTGGAAACTACTCATTACGCCACCAGGGTCAGTGTATAATATAAGGGTGTTTTATTTGTCTTAATATTTTTTCCTTGAACAGTTTGTGTGAGTTTTCTACGGAAGAGGATTAGGGCAACCATGGAAACATTATTTGAATTCTGAGTTTTTCTTAGAATTCTGACTTTAATCTCAGAATTCAAACTTTTTTCTCATAATTCTGAATTGCACTAATCCTCTTCCGTAGTTTTACCTTGAAAGCTAGACATGATTTACGTGCCAGTGTAATGGCGACGTACTTAACACGATCTTTAACTGGCTACTGCAGACAGCGGGAACCCTCACGCATCTTAGCAATCGCAATTTATACGTTTTAAATTTTAAGATTCGGGTACCAAATTCCATTTTATAGTTCGAACGATTGGGGAATTTCAATTTTCACAAATGTGGTAAGCTAATTTCAAAAGATTTAAATCTTTAATTAATTTATAGTTAAAATGAACACATATGGAGGCAGTCAGTTTAAACATTTTAAATAAATTCATATGGAAAATAATTTCTCGGAGTGAAATTCCCGCATCACCCAATTAACACGCACGTGACTGCAGGCGTCTCTTACGTTTCTTTTCATTGCAACTGTTTGATTAGCATTTGATCGAGTCAGTGAGATTGAGTTAATGCAAGTTAATATATAGGAACAGAATTGTTCTAATTTATATTATTTCCGTTGAACTTTAGTTATGCTGGATCCTTTGATATGATATGACTTCCGTAAATGCTGTTTTATCACTTGATCCTATAATCTTGCACGCGCGTTATATTCTGTTCGAGTTCTGGAGTTTGGATCACAGCCATCGTTTTATTTGTTACCCAGAAGGTTTAGAGGTATAGGCCTACACTGTTTATTTATTTGCTTATTTGTCTATTTTTTTCTTTGTTTATAATTTTGTGCTCCATAAGATCACTAATAGCAAAATAATGGTTGGCTTTTTTTAAACAAGCTCATCGTTATTTATTTTTTCACACTGGCTAATGACATTGTGTTTTCGAAGTAACTGCATCTGTCCAGTAATTATTCAAACGATAGCTAGTTATGAACGAGCTATCTTAGTCGACGACCAAAGGACGAACAATCTGGAAGGTTGCTATAGAAACATGACTGCCTTTAAAGGCTTCTAGCGCAGGATTTTGTTGATCCACAGGGTGGCGCTGTGAGCTTTGCCATCTCGTACATTCATCATAAGCTCTACAATAACAGAAACGGCGCGCTGTTTATCAAGTTATGTATCTAATCAATGTGTATATTAAACAAATACAGAAATTGCATGCATTTCAAAATTATTGTTATTATTTCCATATTATGTAATTCCTTTTATAATATTAGTTCCATTTGATGCACCAAAGTAGTAAGATAGTTTCAAGGAAAGTTAAAGGAATTTAACCCCCCCCCCCTAAGGAATGTAAACAATGTAAATAATTTATATGCAAATCTAATGCATTGCATTTCACCACAGCAATGCTATCAAATGCTATCAAAAGTGCTAGGAATCAACATTTGGCGGAAAAAAAAAGTTTTGTTTCGAGAGCAATCTGCTTTGGAGGCTAGGGGACGGTGTTCGGCTGGACGTGATGTTCAGGCAACAGCTGCTGTTTGATTGCAATCTGTCCTCGAAGAACACGCCATCCACCGCGATGTAAAAGATAATGGCATCGCTGCAAGAATGCCTCCAACTGGGATAATTCCTTAAACCTGTCGCCTGGGGGATAATGCCTGTACGATGACAGTCATAGAAAATACGTGACCGAGGGAGTCGTGAGGAAAACAACAGAGGTCGTGTCTTCGAGTGACCTTGTCCACATTAAACTGCACAGACCGCATACACGAGAGACAGTCTCTCTGAACTGGAGTTATCCTCCTCCTCTGTACCAATCACGCAAATAACATGCAGTCTTACTAACAGGTAGATTCTAATGGACACCTTACGAATTTCTAAAAATGAAAGTATTAAAGTCCTACATCGAGAAGTATGACGTTTGAGATGATTTGCGTACATTGTGCACATTTTCAGGTAACTTTACCCATTCAATATGACGAGCATGTAAGACAACAACTAACAGTGCCGCTCCATTTATCGAGGTGACAAAACAACTGTTTCTGTTAAGGAAATCATTCGATCACAGTAAGAATGCGGGAGCAAGAGACTATATTTAAGCAAAGTGCTGAATTAGGATGTACTCACAGAAACGCATGTTTCTCTACTTCATTTCTGCTGTGGTGAACAGTCATACATCAGTCAGCTTGCCCGTGTACACTTTGTTTGGGCTACAGTTTGTAAATTTGAATGCATCGTAATCGTCTGAATCCAGGTAGTCGGATTTCGCAAGGGAAGGCTTGCTGTCACTCTTCTTGAATTCTCCAAACGAGGGCTGCTGCTGTCCACATGTTACATGCGTGTACTCAAATTGCTCCTCGTGCTCCGTTTCTCTGTGGTAGAAATAGTTGAAATTTGAGACGATCACAGGGACGGGCAGAGCGATGGTAAGTACACCGGCAATAGCACACAACGAACCCACTATTTTGCCGCCGATTGTGACTGGGCACATGTCCCCGTAGCCCACAGTAGTCATGGACACCACAGCCCACCAGAAAGCATCGGGGATACTGCTGAATCCCGACTCTGGGTCATCGGTCTCAGCAAAGTACACCGCGCTTGAAAACAAGATGACCCCGATGAAAAGGAAGAATATCAAGAGACCCAGTTCTCTCATGCTAGCCTGGAGGGTCTTTCCAAGGATCTGCAGACCCTTCGAGTGCCTGGAGAGCTTGAAGATCCTAAAGACACGCACCAGACGAATCACCCTCAGTATTGCCAAAGACATCGCTTGTTGCCCGTTCCCTTGATGTTCTGCGAGCTCCAAACCCAGCGTGATGAAATAGGGCATAATTGCAACGATATCGATGGTATTCATAATGTTTTTGAAGAAGGCGGGCTTGCTGGGGCAGGCAAAGAACCTCACCAACAGCTCGAAAGAAAACCAGATGATGCACAGTGTTTCAACTATGAAGAAAGGGTCTGTGAACGGATTTGGCTTCTTCATGTGAGTAGTCCCGTTCACATGAAGGAAATCCTCGGGATATCTGTTTTCCTCCCTGAACTCCGGCAGGGTTTCCAAGCAGAAAATCACAATTGAAATCAAGATCACAAGAACAGAAATTATTGCAATTCCCCTGGCTGGTCCTGAACTCTCGGGATATTCAAACAAGAGCCAGACCTGACGCTGAAATTCGTTTTCTGGCAAAGGACGTTCTTCTTCTTTGATGAACCCTTCGTCTTCCTTGAAATTTTCGATGACTTCCTCTCCCAATTCGTAGAATTTAATTTCCTCCATAAATATGTCCACGGGTACGTTCACGGGTCTCCTAAGCCGTCCTCCAGATTGGTAATAATAGAGGATGGCATCAAAGCTGGGTCGATTTCTGTCAAAGAAGTATTCATTTCTTAGCGGATCAAAAAAACGCATTCTTTTTCTCGGGTCCCCCAGCAAGGTGTTGGGGAACTGGGCAAGGGTTTTAAGTTGTGTCTCGAAGCGTAGCCCGGAGATGTTGATGACCACCCTCTCGCAGCATTCTTGGTCCGCCTGTTGGGGATCATAGACATCTTGGGACAGGGCTGCAAGTGCCACAGTCTCATCCAGATTATCTGAGGGCACCACTGTCATCTTTCCCCCCTGGAGGGTAATGGCACTGGAACCACGGTCCGTCCTCGGTTTCTCCCCTGTCGGTGTGCGCCCTGGATGTCTCGGAGAATCGGTCAGTCACTTGTAGATGAGAGCGCCCGGCTCCGTTTGCGCCTTTTACCGGTGTCCGTCTTCTTTCTGCGGGCACAATATCTGTGCTCTCATTTTCTCTGCAGGTTTGCTTGGATTATCCCATCACCTTCTTCACGCTGGCAGTCTGGACTATTGGCTGTCACATTCACAGCATTTTAAGCAGCAGTGCCCTCCCCAAGTGGGCTGACGTGTGGACGCTCTCTCGCTGAACAGAAAACACACACGCACATTCCCTAATGTGACAGTAATGGCATTTAAACGCATGAACTAGAAGGGTATAATATCGTCGCTGCTATTTTAGAATGAGTCGTTCGATCTCTAAAACACAGAACTTAATCATTTCCCTCGCGTCTTTGCCCTAAATTAAACATCGACAGTTCAAGGTTAATATCATTTGTTTACATGCAGTAATCTGTTGTTACTAACGGATTTTTAAACAACAGCTTCGTTGTTTAAAAACGGACTAAGCTGTTATATAAGAAACATGCAAAACGTGTAAACATTGGTAATCTGTTCAACGTTTGCACTTAGAAACGTTTTTGCAAAACTACATAACTTTAAGGTGTGTCACCATTTATATCAGTTTTTTTTTCGAAATTAGGACCGTTGAAAATGAAACAATACTTACCATGCAGGACACTCTTCGCTTTCGTTTCGGTCCTCCATGTGATTATCATTGTGGTGTATTTTCTTGCAGAATCCTACAACGCAAGTGAAATAAGTTATTTGAATTGTGTTATTACCAAATGCACCGCGATCAGACCCTGAAGGCGAACACTCCTATATGGTTGTCGCGACATATATATCAAGATAAGACCACATTGCAGTTCCTAATACCAGTTCAACACTTGCGATTCTTTTTTTAAGTAGAGACCCCTAATCATTAATCGCTAAATTGAGAGTTAGAATTTTAAATTCTATAGAAATTAACTGACATTTTGACTGTGTTCAGAATGTCGGTATATGCCTTAATAAGAATGGCATATTAAAAGCCTGACCGTTTTAGGGGAATGCAGTGGAGAGAATTAAGGGCCGAATCGTAAATGTATGACGTAAACCCTTAAAATAGCACGATTTCTCCAAGGACTTCAGGAAAATTTCTTTTCCCATGGAATGGCTTAGGGAAAAAATTGAAGAAAAAAAAGAGGACGTTTCTGCCGCTTGGGGACGTACTACTTCATTCAGAAAACAAATTTTCCTTGCCGGTATTCATTGGTCTTGTCCCTGCTGAATGCGTTGTAATCGACCCTGTAATTCAAAACAATACAGAGACTCAAGGGTTGGTTGGACACTAGTTTCGTTAGGAGCAACGCTTCTTCTTAACTATACCTAAACACTTCTTATAAGTATATACACCTATAACTTAGTATAGGTACTTTTAACTTTGACGTTACTCGATGTTGTCTTCATTCACTATAAGTATAGAATGACATTAAAATCAAAACATTGTTCTACACAATACCCAGATAAGCAAAAGAAAGAAAAAAACTATTATGTGTAGTGGGAAAAGCCTATTTGCCTGAATAGCGACTGGGTCACACAAAGTGTTTGACTGTAACTTAACTGTCATTAAGAGTGAAAGTATGTAATCTCGCTACCTGTAAGCATATTTGTGCTTTACAGGTTGCGTAACACTTTCTAGGCACTTATTTAACACACACAAACATGGTTACAGTATTTATGTACAACCACCATATTACAAAGGATTTCAATGTCTTTCTAATATATGGTAACCATCTGCCAATAAGGCAGATTTACAGCTACCGTTTGTTATTTAGCTTAGCATGCAGTTTCATAACTAAACCAACCTGTATTGCAGGTGACAAAATATTTTAGTGTTATGGCAGGGCATGGCGAAGGAGAGATGATCCACATAGCAGCTTCAACATCACTAGGATTTTATTACACATGACACAGACGGACCATGAGGGGTCAGAACTAAACTAGGGCAGGGAGTAACACAGGGCAACTACAACTAATAAACACACAGCAACAGAAGGAAACAGCCATCATGAACCACTAAGGAACAGAACAAGAGCCGGCACTTAAATACACTGCTATCAAGTCAAGGCATAGGACAGGTGATCAACCCATCACTAAATATTCGGGGCAACAAGGAACAGGTGGGGTAAATTATAGTTAACAGGCAGTAGAGACTAGGAAACAGGTACAAACACAGGACTATCAACACTAGGAGAGATCAAGGAACACAAGTAAAACAGAACATAGACAAGGCACGGGTGGGGGAACCAACAACAAGCTATAACGTAACCATACAGAGATCAGGGGAAAAATAAAACCAAAACATAACACAAAGGTGAGGCAGGGCCCAGGTCAGCCACAAACTCATGACAGAAGGGTTAGCAGCTCCTGAGCCACACACTCAACCTGCTGAACTACACAGCAGCCCAGGGAGTAGGGAATCACACTAGGGTAACACCGAACGGGACGGCCAGCGGGAACTGCTGGCCAAATGGGGAAAGGAAATGAGACAGAGCCGTACGGGAACCGATCGTGATGTCTTAGCATGTGAACTGTACTGCTGTGGCACCTGTCTCGTTACGCAGAGAAAACGTCTGTGAGGAATGAGCGACGTCCCGGAACAACCAGATAACCTACATTTTTCACCATTCTCCACATCATCACAATAATATAATAAAACTTTACAAGTTCCAGCTAGGTTAATTTGCACGAATGGATCTTATCTATATCTAAAAAAATTTGCAAGGTAAATGATTGTAGAACACGTAGATGTCTGCAGGTCCGACTGAGGTTTGTACTTATCAGTAACGACTTGTTTAATGCGCAGTGAGATCATTCTGTTTTCCATATAACATGTCAGCACAGTATTTTCCTAAAAAATATTATAATTGTGTTAGCAGACTAAAATGCCGTAGGTCATAATGGGATATGGGTAAGAACAAAGATATTCTGCTACCAGGATGTACATGTTTTATATCGCATATTCCACATTATTCATGTTTTTATGTTCTTTGTGTTTGAAATGTGAAAAAAATTGACTGCTATTGATCGTCAATGGAAAGAACCGGTATAATGTCATGTTATACAGAAGCATGCTGTGGAATGGGGGAGCTGACATCCTTTTATTTTGTAGAGAGCATTTTGTTGGCCTTAAGAGGTGTGGGATGGACTCATAGACATTATTAGAGCTGTACCCCTGGATGCCCCCCCCCCCACGCGGTAAGGTCCGCAGTACCCAATTACTATGCACTACTTCAGTTTCTAACGTCGACTTATTCTTAATTACTTTGCACTGGGTCGAGGGGCAAACTCGATTGTCTCCTGCAAGGCCCATCACGGGACACCCACCAATGAAAACAGACTTGGGCTATAGACGTCCTGCCAGCAAATGGGCAATCACGTGGGTAACTAAAAATTCCGAATCTGAGGGAGGATTCGATGTTTCTTCAGTCAGGGGGTGGTCTCCCTTGAATATTGTTTTGTTTTGAATGGAGATGTCCTCCTTGAATATATTTCGCATTGCAGACTCCCCGAAACTTCTCTGCAGACCTCTAAAGCACCCACGCCCTGGTTCGACGTGCCACTCTCGGCCAGCCTGAGGCTTCCTGCTAGTCACAGGAAGTAACGCGATAGCGAGCCGTACCAGGCCCGGCTGGCTGACAGCACACGTTCCGTAATGGTGTGAGCTACATGTGTTGGGTCACGTAGCTGTGATGATGAGCTTTTTGACAGCGCTCACCTTACAAATGTCACTGCTCCCTGTTACCTCCGATGAGTCAATAATACGACATCTCCTGATCTGGGGTGAAATGGTGGGTAGCGCTGCTGCCTCACACCTCCAGGGCAGTCGGTGTGGAGCTGGTTTCATCCAGGTTCTCCTTTTTCCTACTGCAATCCAGAGACATGCAGTTAGGTTAATTAGGATTCCTAACTGCCCGTAGTGTGTGAGTCTGGACCCTGTGATGGGCTGGCACCCCAACCAGGCCACCTCATGACCCAGACCTGGATAAGCAGTAGGAAGATGGATGGATGGATGGATGAATGGGCCGACAGATTGATATTTTTTATGACTTCCACTCTTACCCTATGTATTCCAGGCCTTTACAGCGCTGATTAATGACAGAGCCACAGCTTTGGGCTCACTTTCCCAACTTTTTCTGTCACGCTTGAGATTTTTATACTAAGGTCCCTAACAGCTATGGACAGCCGGGCTCCCTGCTCCTGAGCCCTTCCAGAACACACCCTGAAATGGAGGAAATCAGAGGTGTGGGGGTGAGGTGAAAACAAAAACTCACCCGCAGCCTAACTGTCAAGCCAACTTGATAACTCCGACTGATACATTTTCCGTCACCGGAGGTCACATGTGTCCCAGTGTGGCTAACAGGGTGCTGATCTCTGTTCAACGTCAGCTTTGATTCCATGCTCTCGAAAGCATTTGGTAAATGCTGTAGCCAATGGCAGCCGGCATCACACAGAAGGTAATGTCCAGTTGCAGGAAACACATCCTTATTATCCATCCATCCATCTTCTGTAATCACTTATCATAGTCAGGGTCGCAGGGGGTCTGGAGCCTATCATGGAAGCTGTGGTCACAAGGCAGGGAACAACCCAGGATGTGGCACTAACCCATCAAGGGGCACACTCACAGGCAATTTGTTAGTTCCAATTAACCTCATGTTTTTGGACTATGGGGGGAAACTGGAGTACCTAGCGGAAAACCCACGACGACATGGGGAGAACATCCAAACTCCACACACATGCAGCCATGGCAGAGACTCAAACCCAGGTCCCATTTACCCACTGTGCCACCCTCCTTATTAATTGTTATTCTTGTTCCTGTCGTTATTGGTGTTAATAATAATATTAATAATTTGTAAGACATGGATGGACAGGCTGAAATTAGGTGGCAGCCATATTGGTTCATCTGTCCCTAATTCCCAAATACCCCCTTTCCTTCCTGTTCCTTCACATGGAAAAAATTGAGCTACAGTGTTTAAGGGTCCTTATGACTGAGTTACTGGCCGTGAGGGGCCCCATTTCACTTAACATGTAGCTGCGGGGGTCATCATCTGCAGTGCGGGGTGGGGGGGGGGGGGAGTCATGCAGATCGTTCATGGGAAGCTCAGCCTCCTGAGAGAAGTATTTCGGAGTCATATAAGGTGCTATCGCCTGCCTGGGCCTCTCTTCAGCTCACCCGCGCACCGTCGGCTTCAGTTAGCCAAAATGCTTCTGCCATTGGGCGGAAAGCCAAGAGAGAAACGAACAAATGGGAGGACAGTGAGACCCAGCTTTGTGGTTTATAGAGTAGAAATGATGCATAGTGGCATTTCTGCAAAAGGGAGTAAGATGAGTGGATTTGGTCACTTTTCATAAGGCATAAAAAGAGTTTCAGCCGAATGCCCCTTAAATGGAAAGACAGGGATTGTCTTACGCTCCCTCCCTGTCATCTGCTCTTTCCTCAGGCGGAGGCCGGCTGTTGGCACAGGCGTGGAGAGAAGATCAGTGAAGGGGAAGGTGGCCGCTAACTGCGGACATGCTCTCCGGCCCCGGGGGAAATGCACCACGAAATACCGAATACGCAGTCGTCTTGGCCAACATGCAAGGCGCACACATGTAATCTTGTCATTATGATGTGTCACTGAGTTTCCCTCCCCAGAGATTTTGCCCATCAGAAAGTCATTACTTACTGAGACTCGGGAGAATTAAACATACAGCAGAAGTCATTATTCTTTTAGGATTGTTAACCTTATGTAATTGCCTGAGGCAGTTCAAATGAACTCTATTTATCATTTTTATCAGATCAAGTCCCGAATGGTGAAAATACCCATCCCACATAGATGTGATCCAGCCCCGTTTAAATGCGTCCACCTTCAGGACTATTGAGGAATAATCTGTGCATCTCTGGCATGAGTTGTGTTCTCATGCATGAAGGAATCAGAGGTAAATAAAGGGGTTGCGATGCTCAGCGCGTGAGACGGCATCAGCATGCCCACCAAGACTGGCACTTGTTAGTGTCTAAATCCTGCCGCCTAGATCCTGGTTGGCTTGCAGCTGACTTTTTAAAAGACCTTGGTACTGCGTGTGGTGAACATTAACTCATTGAATAATGTATAACTGCTGCGAGTTTTTATATTGATTTTGAGATGAGGAAGTTCACTATCACACCCACCTACCTGCAATGTCAAATAAGTTATATTTTTGTAATTAAGTTTCTGCGGATGTTCTGAGAGGTCAGACCACTGAAATTGTCCTAGTCATGTGACCGATTCGAACGCAAATGGAAGCCGTGCTACGGGAGGAACGTGATTGCTATTGTTCTCTTGCGGGGGTTTCGATTGGCCGCGTTGCCTTGGCCGGATGCTCTCTACGTGCCGCCTACGGTAAGCCTGCGGTTTGTGGGATGCCAGCAGCGAGGGCGGCGCGGATCCGCGGCTCGGTGTCAGGCCTCCGGCAAGGCGCCGCTCTCTGCCAACCTAAGAGGAGCGAGTGACCTTGTCGTAGGGGTATCAGGTGGCTCCTCCCCTGCAGGACCTTCCGGGCGTCCAAACAGGTGCCTGGGTTTTATGGACGGTCAAGTCTATGACTAAAATTAGATTGAAGATTGAAGGAAAATCTCTTTAATGTTCCTGCTGCCAATCAGCATCACCGTCACGTACGTATAAAGACTCGTCAAGGAATATGGCTGCTGTTCTCCGAGTCTGCGGCTGTTTACTGTAGAGATGCAAAGTGTAAAACCCCTTGGTGATGGTGAGAATCCTGCCACGCGTAACACTCCCCCCCCCCCATGGCGCTCACCTGCTGATTGGCATTCCTCTCACGAGCGCAGTTTGTGATAATATGCTCTAATCACAGGACGAGTAGGTCACACGTGCTTGTGCTTCCCAGTGGGGGCAGCCAGTGTCAGCTTCCATACTGGTCTTTTTTTGGACTTAATGTGTTCAGAGTGGCAGCCGAATGGAACAGTATTTCATAAACGTCCTACTCGAGGCTCGCCTTGGCCACAGTATGTGGCTTGAGACTGTTTTAGTTTATTTTATGTGTTTAATAACATGCATTTGGATGTTTTTATGATCAGGGTGTCATAGTCACCTTACACCTTCCGAGTAACCCCGCCCCCCCTGCCCCGCTCTGTGCATGCATGTCCTTCGCATGTTGCTCAGGTCACCTCCTGAGGTTCATAGACCAGCAATCAAGCTAACCAGTGTCACTACCTTGCCTGTGGTGCACGGATGCGTGTGCCATCTGATCAATGGTGTTGGAGAAAGATAGATGGATGGATAGATGGATGCATGGATGGATAGATGGATGTATGGATGCATAGATCACCATTCATTTAGATGATATTGTGGTCTGGCCAAGCAGTTATAGGAGAGACACCAGGCGTGGGATCTGCTTGGTATGTCATGGGTGACCAAAGAACCACGTGCTTGGCTGGAGCAGAAGCCAGCCCTGAAATATGTATCAGCCCAGTCTGTTTGCAGGAGCAGGAAGTGAGGAAGATGAAGTGTTACCGTGGCGACCTGCCATAAGCTGACCACGATGTAAAGCTGACCAAACTCGGCCAGAACACGTGTTTCCTCTGTGTGCCCATTTGCTGCAGTCTCTACGGTTACCTTTAGTGATTGACAGCTGTTGTACGTGTGGGCCGCTGGTGAGCTTCCTGGTCGCTGTGCCATTGGGGATGACCCGCTAGCCAGTTAAAAGAGGCGACATCTGAGGACGCAGGCATGTGGATGGGAGCACTCAGGCACTGCGAACCCTTGGATGACCCATTGTTACCGTCGGGGAAAACCGATTCACATCTCGGTCTCATTCGGGGCCGTTTCTAACTATTAAAAATATCAGGGGCTAATCAAGTACACCTGGGGCTCGATTTTTTATGTCTTTTTGGAAGGAAGATTGGCATGGGGGCTAAAATACTCCGGGCTTAAAATACTTGGGGCTGTAACTCTCCAAATCCACATAAAGCAGTACTTGTTGGGCTGAGTAGGTGGCGGAACATGGTACACGCTGCAAGAATGGAGCGTGTTCTCACCACACACATGCTATAACATGTGATGCAGTCTGATCTCCCCATGAAATATTCATCAAAGAACACGCTATATGTATGCTAGCCATTAGCATACCCAAAAACCTTCATTAAAAACATGCCACGGTTCAGCGGCAGCAGCGGCGGGGATCCGAGCTGAGCCCGTCGGCTTTGCCCCCCCCCAGCCCCCCCCACCTTCTTGTCTGCTCAGCAGCGTGACTCTATGAGGCAACATTCTGCTTTTCCATTCACTCACTGCATGCCGCTGCGTCCTCGTGAAGGGTGCCGATATCTCCTCCGTAAGCAGGTGCCCCGTCGTCACACTGTTCCAGGGTCATTTTGGGGGGAGGGGAGGTGTTATTATAGGAGGTAGCGAGACGGGAGGACCACATGGTACAATCAGTAGTCCACCGGGACAGTAATGCCGCGGCCCAGTACCCAGAGACGTAGTGCTGAAAAGGCCCGTATTGTTAGGGTCGACTGTCCACACAGCCCTGCTGTAAGAGTAGAGCCCGGCGACTGGCCCGCATTGTCTGGGACTGACTGCTCACCACCATAATAACGCAGATTCCACTTTAACTGGGTTCCCAAACTGCCCGTAAACAGTAACAGTAACTTTAAATGCGACAAATTGTGGTTACAGACAACATTTTAACTCCAGGTATAATGTGAAAGTATTTTGTAACAAATGATACAGATTCAGGGGCAACATGGTGGTGCAGTGGTTAGCACTGTTGCCTCACACCTCTGGGTCCCGGGTTCGAGTCTCTGCCTGGGTCACACGTGTGCGCAGTTTGCATGTTTTCCCCATGTCATCATGGGGTTTCCTCCGGGTACTCCGGTTTCCCCCCACAGTCCAAAAACATGCTGAGGCTAATTGGAGTTGCTAAATTGCCCGTAGGTGTGTATGTGTGAGTGAATGGTGTGTGAGTGTGCCCTGCGACGGGCTGGCCCCCCATCCTGGGTTGATCCCTGCCTTGTGCCCATTGCTTCTGGGATAGGGTCCTGACCCCCCTTGACCCAGTAGGATAAGCGGTTTGGAAAATGGATGGATGGATTATCTGGATGGCAGAGATAAATAAATGTATACAGTAATGTGAAAAAATTAGGACACCCCATGTCATTTAATTCTTTATTAAGAAATATCTGTAGATAAAGGTGATGTAACTGCATCACCTATGCAAAAACAAGTAACAAAGGAAATTAACTAAGATGCCAATTCCTACTGAGGAAGTAGTTCGGACACCCTGTGCCCTAATAGCTAGTATGTCCCCCTTCGAAAATAACCTCAATGAGACGTTTCCTATAAGCATCTATCATTCTATGACATCGACTGGCAGAAAGTTCTCCCCACTCTTCAGTGCAGAATTCCTTAAACTCTATGATGTTTGAAGGGTGTCTTGCATGTCCTTCCGCTTCAGTTCACCCCACAGCATCTCAATAGGATTCAGTTCCCAGGTATGACTTGACCATTCCAGGACTCTCCATTTCTTTCCTGTAAGCCATTCTTTGGTAGATTTACTGGAATGTTTTGGATCATTGTCATGTTGCATGGTCCTCCCCCACTTCAGCTTCAACTTCTGGACAGATGATCTCACATTGTTCTCAAGCACCCGCTGACATGATGAAGAATTCATAGCGGATTCCATGATGGTGAGCTGGCCAGGTTCTGCTGCAGCAAAGCAGCCCCAAACCATGACATTTCCACCCCCATGCTTCACAGTTGGTATGAGGTTCTGTTGCTCGAAATCTGTCTTTGGTTTGCACCAAACATGTCCTCTGTTACTGTGTCCAAATAATTCAATTTCAGATTCATCTGTCCAAAGCACATTGTTCCAAAAGTTCCGGTCTTTGTCTCGGTGGTCTGGCAAACTTCAGTGCTGACCAAATGTTTTTTTGACAGCAGGGGTTTCCTCATTGCTCACCTCCCATGTAAACCAAACTTCTGTAGTCTCTTTCTGATGGTAGATGCATGTACCTTGACATCAACTGTGGCAAGAACCTCCCGTATGATCAGTGATGACATTTTAGGATTTTTGGAGTCTTCTTTCAGTATCTTGCTGTCTGCTCTTTGGCTGAACTTTCTAGAACAGCCTGCCCTGGCTATGATGGCAGTTGTTTTAAATGTTTTCCACTTGTAAATTATTTTCCAGACAGTGGAATGGCTGATTCCAAACTCTCTTGAGATCTTCTTATATCCTTCCCAGATTCATATGCATCTAAAATCGTCTTTCTGAAGGCCTTGGAGAGCTCTTTGGATCTCACCATGGTGATACCACTCACTTCAACAATGAAGAGCAAACCAAACTAAATGTCTGTGGTTTAAATAAGACAGGCTCCACCAAAAAGCTGTGTAACAATGTTCTAACCATTTTCACCTGATGTGGTGCCACCTGAATCTAATTATAGGAATTTTAAATAGTGATGAATGTGATGGTGTTCTAACTCTTTCCTCAGTGGAAATTAGCATCTTAGTTAATTTCTTTTCGTAAATAAGTGAATTCGTTTCTTGTTTTTGCATAGATGATGCAATTACATCACCATTATCTACAGATATAATTTGAAAGAAGATTTAATACTGATGTGTTGGTATTTCTTAATAAAAAACTAAATATATATGGTGTCCTAATTTTTTCACATGACTGTATATCTGCTCAGAACAAAAACACATTTTGACATTAAAATGAAAATATGCGAATTAAGAGTAACAATAAAAACTATCAGAGATTTCTTATGTTTTCCAGCTACTGATACCTTCCTGGACGGCTAGATGAACATCGCTTCAGTTCCCAAACCTCTCCTCAGGGGCACCTCAGCTGTTCCATGTATTTGTTAAACTTCACCAACGGCTCACTTAAGTAACTAATTAATTAATTAGTTAATTAATTGGGTTTTTTAAAGTCAGTGAGGTATTGATTAACTACGTGAGGAGTCAAAAATTCATGGCTGTGTTGGATGGTCGCTGCACATACTGTGATGATTATAGGAGAGGTTTTGCAATGGCTAAGCTGACACTCTTTGACAGACATAAGATCATAGCTTTACACCAACATGAAGGTCATTTAAACATCATTTTCTTTGACTGCCTACGACTTTCGCACAGCTTGATTATTAAACTGTTTGAACTTTGGAGTAACGCTAGTAATGAACTCGCGATGAATAACACAAGTGAAATACTGATCTCACGTTTGTTCATCATTAATGATCTGGACGCATCTTTTGTCTCAAGTAGCTGTTTTATTTGTTCATGAGTTGTACTTCAGTCGTGACTGAGAAACTTCTATTTGTGCTCCCTGAAGTAAAGTGTTACCGAGACATTTATCATAGCGGATAAGAGAGGATTTATCAATAACGAAATGTACAGGATTGATGAGATTTTATTTTAACTTCTATCATTATGCGTTTGGGTTTTTGGTTTGATTAAACTGCAGGTGCGGTATCACAAGTCTTCTGTAACCATGACTGTATTTTGTTTGTCTTTAGGCTGGACTGAAGGAGTGTTTGGATATTTAACTTGTGGACCCAAGGTGTTGGCTTCCTGGTAGGTTAATGACATAAGATAACAGCCCGGAGAAAGACAACAAGGTCATCCTTGTTTAAGGTCGATCCTTATCTGAGGGCAGAGGACTATCTGCAGAGAACAGGGAAATGAGAGAAAATGACTGGCTGTAAACCTGCACATCAGCCGCGAAGCGGCTGCACGTCTCAAACGAGAAGCATCCAGACGTGCGGCAGCAGATTTACTGCCTGTCAACTTCCTCCCTGTGATGCAAAACCGAAGACAATGCAGCCCTTAAAATTCAGAGGGTCCCAGTCTGAATGGAGCTTCTTTATTAATTAGTACAAAGATCAACAGCTGGGGAAGCTGCTGGTTGCCTTGGGAACAGCTGAGGATGCCGCACTGTTCAGGACAGAGGAGCTGCTGCGCGGAGATTGACCTGTCAGAATGTATTCTGAAGAAGAACGGCTCTTGGAAGGAGCCTTGAGGGGAACCAAAAACTTATTCTGACTGTAAAAGCTGCAACAGTAATACTGAGCACGACGTCTCTAAATATCTGGCATCTGCTTCTAGCTTTAAAGGATTCGGAGGAGAGCGGCGGCTCTCCGCTGTTTGTGTTCTGGCAAACATTAGTAGCTCAATATGTGATAGAGAGCCGCTGCCAAGATCCCACAGAAATAGCACGACTCCATGCTGCCACGCGCCGTACCGCAGTGCAACGCCGAGGAGAGGCTGCACACAGGCTGCGGAGACGGCGAAACGCGGGCAGATACCGTCAGCGGCCCGGCTGAGGCCTTCGCCTGCGACACCCTTTGGGTTTTAGCCACTCTAATGCCATTATAATTGTTACTCTTGAGGTGATGCCATTAGGGAGGAAGACAGCAGTACTGGGACCTGTCCCAGTTCACCTTTGTTTGGATAATGGCAGCAAGACCTCTGGAAAATATATAGCAACATTGCAAAATAACTTGAGTTTGTGAGTCTTACAACATTGAATATTAATGATTTTATGTAGGGAACAGTTAATACTTTCTTTAAGAAATACGAACAAGTTCCAATTAATTTTAAATAAAACCTGTCTGAAAGGGGACTGAAATTAATTAGATTATAATTATATTTTTTTTATACTTAGCTGATATTGCGCTCCATCGAAGTGTTTTTTCCTCAAATTAGGTTACGCAGAAACGTTTGAGTAAGTGTAATTATAACTAATAAGAATGCCAAAAACACTAATGGATAATTACACACTTGCTTGTAACGCAGTGTTTCATTTGCAAGTTAACTTTCGGAATCGGCGAGGGTGGAGAGAGCGTGAAAACGACCCCGGGGGGTGGGGGACGTTCAGAACAGCAGCAGCAATTGAAATTCTCCCCAGCAATTTCATTAGCGGTTCAATGAACCTGAGAACTTGAATGAACATTCAGCCGCACTGACACCACACACAGGGACACCCTGGGAGCACGGGGAGAGGAACGTCCACCTCAGGAAGGGAAATGGAACCCCCCCCCTCCCCCCGCATGATCTGCCCTCTACCAGAACCATGAGGGTCCATAAGTGGGGGTATAGAGGAGCTTGGTTATGCAGTGTGCAAAAAAATTTTTAATAATAAGTCCACTGCGTCAGTAGGACAGCTGAGAAACTGGACTTGTGGGGTTGTTGGTTTAAATCCCAATTTGGGGGGGGGTCCTTCTGTCCTCCTGTGTGGGACTGGGTCAGGTTGAGCCTGGAGCCAATTCCAGGAAGCACAGGGCACCAGGCAGGGGACACCCTGATTGGGAAGCCGCTCCTTTGTTAGACACACTCAGTTATACATTGTGGGCAATTTCCAGACACCAGACACTAAGTGTGTTTTCAGCCTGCGAGAGGAAACTGACATGATCAAAGGGAGGACAGCCACAGAGCAGGGGCCCAGAATCGATCCCGAAAAGTGGGGGGGGCTGCAGTGCTACTCTGTGAGCTGCCCGACTATGCTACATAAAATGCTAACAGAAATAGCACTATGCTCCGTAAAATGCTAGCAGAAATACCACTACACTCTGTAAAATGAATATAACTGAACCCATGGTGACATAGTTAATTATTGTTGAGCCTCTGCTCATGCCATTCAGCTTTTTTTCGTGCCACGCAGCAATTACGAGAGACGATGACACGATCCCCATACAGCTGAGCCGTACTTTTCCGCATGTTTGTATGTTTGGGGAAACACGCGAGGTCACGCTGTGTATTTATAATTAGTGCCTATCAGCAGTTACGCGTGGTGGCTCTGCTGCGTCCCCATGGCGATCCCTCGGGCCGGGCAAATGCATGGCTCCTTCGCATCGCGGGACAAGCTTCACTGCTGCATAATGGGGGGTTGGAGCTGATGTCACACGTAATTACTGTAATTAACCATGGTACAGTGACCCCGATGAAGGCCTCCCCGAAAAGTAATGATAAGAAGCCATTATCTACCTCTGAATGCCCTAGCTGTGACTCACCCAAAATAGGAGCCCAAAATATGAACAATTACTATCAGTATTATTACCATACTGTACACAGCAGAAGATTTAAACCCAGGTGTATTTAACATATTTTATTAAGAAAATGCTTCTAGCAGATTAGTATTTTGAGGTACTCTCTTTTGACAGACTCTGAAATCCTCCCTTCTGTATGTATCATTATTTGAGCACCTCCCCTGTCAGGAATCCTTGTTCGCTAACAGAACGGCTGCACCGAATCCAGCTGGTAACAGTCGGAATCGATCTCAGCGGCTGTCCCGGTGGAGGGGCTAACACTTCCTCCCGCAAAATTACCGACACGAAATCCTTATTTACTTCCTCACTTTATGTCCAAACATGTAAACATATTTTTCCTTAATTAGCAGGCGGCTAAATATTTTTGCAAATAGAGATTCCTTAGAACAAATCTTCCTGACTGAAATCAACAAGTCGAAGTGCAGAGCAGGCAGCTGACTTCAGAGTTATACAATCACAAGAACACAAAAAAATTGTAATGACCAGCCATCCATCTTTAACTGTATATCCTGATCAGGATTGTGGGGGGGGGTGGTTGGGGGGTAGAGTCTATCACAGGAAGCACAGGGCACAAACAGAGGGGCACAATGGATGGGATGCCAGTCCATCGCAGGGCACACACTCATATACACGGTCAAATTATGGCCACCGTTATCCCCCCCCACAAGCAATAGAGGTTCCCGACCCTTGGCCTTGGCCAGTTTTCCAATAAGCCACGAAGCACTTGAGGTAGACTTGCCATCTGTCCCTAATATTATGGGATTTTCCCATACTGAAAAAAAAATGTTGTGTAATGGTCCACGAAAATACGAAATTTGTCCCATATCTCCATACACATTGTGTCTCCCACTAAGCACAACCTAGTTTACTGGTCCATGAAATTTTTGTATGTCAACGGACATAAATAAATTTGAGACCCTTACCATAAATAAATCATAGTAATTATCGAATTGCTTAATACATTTATTTATACCACTATTCCTTGCACTTTTCATGCATTTAGCTAAACACATCCACTGTATATATCAACCAAATTGTGCATAAGCATTGTATAGTCTCAACACTATATACACAGCTCCCCCCCCCAAACAACAAAACATGATTTTTATGTACATACATATAGTAAAGTTTAACTTATAAATTATGCAAAGTAGCACATTACCCACATTAAACACAGTGATAATAAAGTACATTGTACGTTATTACATAGTACTGTACAGTACCATACTCTCTCGAACAAAACAGATCATGACGTTTTAGCCTAATTCTCAAGAGACGACATAGCAATGAAAAAGCCTCATGAATCAAGGGATGAAGGAGCAATGAAAATCGTGCTTTTTGTACCTCTCAAAGGATGATGGAACAATGAAGAAACACGGCAACTGTCCCACATTCTGCAGTGAATTATATTGTATCATGTACCTACATGTATGTATAACCAATAATGCTAAAAAGTGTCTTTCTCACTGGCTTACAGCCTGTTTCCGGACTTTTTATACTTTGTTTTTTCAGTCCACGGTAAACTGCGGATAACTGAAACCACAGCTCTTGAGGAAGTCCCGCACGGCTCTTGAGGAAGTCCCACATGGCTCTTGAGGAAGTCCCACACGGCTCTTGAGGAAGTCTAAATGGGATACTGGTTTAAAACAGCAGGTAAGAAAGTACAAGCCATTCCAGGCTCACTTTCCATCCTCGAACTCTAGGTTCTGCTCACAGATGTGATGTCACAGCCTCTCCACAGGCATCAGTGATCATGATGCCATCGGCTTTATGAAATAAACCTTTCTAATTGTCCTGATGATTCATTATTAGCTCACAGTCTGTCAGGGGTTTCCGTAGTGTGCTGTTTAAAAACAATTATGAGGACCTACTGTCATGCCCGGCTCGTCCGCTCCTCGTGTGTGCCACGCCCCCTGCCTTCCCACGTGTATTTCCCTGATTGTACCCCGCTGTATCGGATTACTTTGATTAGTCTTGTCTGGTTTTAAGTCCTGGTCTTACCTGTTAGCGGTGTCCGTCATTGATGTTGTAGCCCTTGTGGGTGGTGATGGTCGTTGGCGTGTCATGTTCCCCAGTCCTTGTCGTTATAATAAATCCCCGTTTACCCTACTTCTGCCTGGTCGCTTGCCTCTCCGCTCGTCACCGTACCCGTGCGCCTCTACCGCCGACGTCCCGCGTCACACCTACAAAGATAAAAATAATTTATGCCGAAAAGGGCCTGTTCTCTACCATTGTTTGTTTAGAAGATGAGATACGATAATACTTTATGATCCACCTGGAGGGAAATCTTCTAATATTTTAGAACAATGGACTGTCAGTTCAGGGTTCTTTCAACACTGAGTTTGATTCAGGATGAAGTTCCCATCTATCACACAAAAGTTCAGTGGAGGATCAGCCAGTCAAGACAAATCAATAACGAACAAACAGATAAATCAACTTTACCCTTATCTTCTGCTGCTCATTTCAGAAAGGATCCTGTGATCATTAACTTCACTGAATGATAGTTTCATTAGTAATTGCTGATCTGTTGCCTTTTAAATCTTTATCAGTGGTATTTAAGAAGATGTATTTGAATATGTAACGTACTGGGGTTAGGTTAGTAATTGGAATGGTATTTTCCTCTGCTTATGAACCATTCAAATGTTTGTCTCACTCTGGTGCTAAAGATAAGCATATTGGATGGTTCTTGCTGTCCTGAAATCATAAACTGTATCCAGGTGCACATGATGTTTTGCCATTTAGCCGCCGCCGTCTTTCACTGACCTTGCTGCCAACGTCAGTCCTCAGTCTCCAGACACCCAAACTCTATCCCAAGAAAGAACACAGCCACCCTCATTCAAGGTCACTTTTACAAAACTTGCAGGACTCTTTCCCTTAGGGATCTTAGTCAACATTTCTTCGCCTAAAAATGCTACCTCATGCAATTTCCCCTTAGAATACCGAAATCCAACTATTTGTATCTTCCATAATGGTTCATTGGGTACAGGATCACAGATGGGCTGGAGCCTATAGTAGGAAGCACAGGGCACAAGGTGGGGGACGCTGCAAGGTGGGGGACACCGCAAGGTGGGGGACACAGCAAGGTGGGGGACGCCGCAAGGTGGGGGACACCGCAGGGTGGGGGACACCGCAAATGGGATGCCAGTCAATCACAGAGCACTCACAATCACACAGACCCAGTCATACACACGATCATGCACACAACCACACAGTCACACACACGATCATACACACAACATACAAAATCACACACACAGTCATACACACAATCACAATCACACACATAATCATGCAGACAATCACTCACACAATCATGCACACAGTCACACACAAACACACAGACCCAGTCACACACACGATCATACACACAACCACAGACACAGTCATACACATGACCATTCACATGATCATTCACATAACCATACAAAATCACACACAGTTATACACACAATCACACACACACATGCACACAATAATACACAACCAGACAATCACACGCACGCACACAATGCTGGGCATTTTATAACCGCAATATGTACAGCACTAAACAAATTCTTGCATTTCCATAATAGCTGTATAGCTAGTTCAGGGTCATGGTGAATTTGCATCCCATCCCAGGTAGCACAGGGAAAGGTGCACTAGAGAGGATCCCAGCACATCACAGGGCAAACAAACCTACGCTGACGGCAATTCAGAGATAGCTATTCACCTGCGGCGCATGTCTTTCAACTGTTGGAGAAAACCTGAGAATCACAGGGAAGGATGTGCAGACACTGCAAAGAATAAGAGCACAGGCCAGCAGCTGAGCCACGCGGCACAGTACAGCTCAGACGCGCAGTTCATACTGCATCCTACTGGGGGCGATGGAGAGGAAGATTAACACCCGCTTCCTCCTTGTTCACTATATCTGTTTTCCCGTGATTCTCCCGCACAATTATCTGTATGATACACATGGAACTGTCAAAGTCAGAAATTAGGGGCTGGATAATGAAAGACTTAAGAAGTTCACCTTTTAATGTTTATTAATGACCTAGTCCTGAACTCAACAATGTCTTGAGCCATTTAAACTACTGACCATCATCATTGTGATGGGAGTATCACTGCGATGTCACCAGGGAGAGTCTAACATGATCTGATAAACGGCAGATGTCTGTTTGCAGTAGGGTGGGTCCTGAATGAAATAAAATGCAATGATGCCACTTATTAAATGTCGCAGGATGATGCCAAGCATCTGTTGAAAAGATGTTTGGGCCCAGTGTCATAAAAGTGGAGGTGTCAACTTCGGGAAGGCCCACAGAGGGATGACAATGGGGGGATGCCAGGCTGAGTGACTCAATTCGCCTCCACAATGAGAGCACGAGCGACCCCCCCCCCACCCCCAGCAGCCCCCCTGCGAGTGGTTTTGGCCTCCTCGCCACCAGGCTCGCGTGTAAATCTGACCAGCTAATTATCCCCTCGCCGGAAAGCAATGGAGTGAAACACGGCTTGATGGCACCGATCCCGTCCTGGATAATGACCTTCGAGGAGCTGGGCATTTCCTCCACTGCAGGAATCTGTGTGTGAAGGGACCTCTGGCTGCGACTGTTTGTCACCGGTGTGAAGACCTGCAACGCTGAGTGTACACATTGCCTAGATTGTCCTGGGAGAGCGCCACCTAATGGAGGACGTTGGTATGGCACACTCAATTAACCATGGTGGAGGCCCACTAGGATCCTCAGTAAAAGATACCACTAATATCCAGAATCTAAGACCCCTATAATTCGCCTTTGCTAAATATCCCACTGGGATCCCCATTTAAAGACTATAGGTTCCTGTATTAAAGACCCCACTGAGACCTTAAGTTAAAGACAACAGTGGGAATCCTGGTTTAAATACCCAACAGAGCACTGTATTAATCACCTCATCAGGGCCTTTTGACCCCCATGGGAAAGGACAGCACATGTCTATGAGACAGAGGGAGTAGATTAAGGTTATATGAAATCAATTCATGAGGATGGACACCACTGCTAATCAATTCTGGGCAACCCTGCTAGAATCGCAATCTCTTCAGACCAGTTGTGAAATAGTATGGCCCTATATATCATACAACACATTCCATTCATCTTCTTCCCCTGTCATATCATGCAAGACGTGGACAACAAGCGTAACATAAAGACAAATCACATTTATCAATACTTTGTGTGGCAATGTAAGACTGGTGCTTACAAAACCCATTTGGGAATTTTATTGCTTTTTTGATACTACTGATAAACGGCCTTATGGCTCAGCCACTATGTTTTATTTTGTTCTAGTCTAACCTTTTCATTTTATGCCATTACTGACTGAAAGTCCACCGACAGGCCCTCAGATGTCTGCCTCCTTTAGAGATGATGATTGACGGGCCGGGAAGGCGGGAGGGGGGGGGAAACAGGGCTTCTGATGAACGTTGTCACCTCGCACTGTGAACTGAAGATAGCAGCGTGTCACTAATTGCACGTGGAGTGAGCGGGACACTCTGACAGTCGTCCACCCCTGCTTCTGTCATTTTCTAGTTGCATGCTGGGATGCAATCTTTCCCTTTATTTTCTTACCCCTCACTCAAAATATCTTCATCTCCCAGCTCCTGATCTAACTGTGCAGGCTTGGAGTGAATGTCCTCGGCTATCAGCACCACTAACCCCCCCCACTGAAAGATTTATCATCATGGTATCCTGTGGGGCATATATCCCAGCCACCAATGGACATGATGGATGACAATCTGATGCAACTAGTTAGCAAGCTACCCTGGTCTGATATTTAAGGGCACACATGAACAGGGGATAAAGGATAACCAACGGTGGTTAGAGTCACTGGATCTGGTTAACTGAGAGAACTTGGCCTGGCTGCACATCACGGAGGCACCTTTATATGGTGTCTGCCAAACCTTTGGCAGTTTTGGTTGGGAAGCTAACATTGTGGGAGTAAGGGCCAGCCAGTGGTGAGCTCTCCATTCACACGGAAGCCAGAGTCTGCTCTCCACTAAAGTTCTTCAACGTCATCAAAAGACAGTGAGGTCAAGGTGATGCAATATGTTTGTAACATCATTTGTAATGCATAGTTGTGCAACCATCTAGCAAAAGCTTATCTAGTGCAGGGTATACACTTAATTAGGTTTAAATTATTTCTTTTTTGTTTTGCATGGAATGTAAACAGCTGTCTGGCTTCCATCCCTTACAATCGAATCACCCTACAGGCGTTTGGGTGAATCTCGCTTGTAAATATCCATGCATACATACAAGAAATGGCCACTGGATAAGTTCTGAGGACTTGGTCAGCTAAGCAAACAAACTCTGATGATATCAACGCAAATGGTAGCATGATTTTTAAAGGTGGTGAACGTTGGGGGGGTGGCAAATGCCACGGTAATTGGTGGGTTTCATTCCCTGCCAGTTTGGACCTGACTGTCATAGAACGGCTACATTATATTGTTTAGTTTCTGAGCAGAGACTTCTCTTCAAAGCTTCCACATTTGTTGCACAGCCTACATACTTCTTTTTCTAATATTTTTATACAGGACATTTTCACTAAGGCTATTCAGGTTAAGCACACAGCTCAAGGCTACAGCAGCAGGGGAGTGTTCCTGGTATTTCTGAACCAGCGTCGTTGCTTCTGAATCCAGGTTGTTAACTACTTCTGTCAATGCTGAACTCAGAGACATATAAAGACTGTCCTTGTGCTGCATTTGATGTTCAAACTCCAGGATAAAAGGGCTTGAAATAAGAGCAGATCAGCAAAACACTGACAATTCCTCTGCAAAAAGTCACGCTTCTCTGTAGATGCACATAACATAGCATGGAGGGAAAATGTTGCTTTTTGCAGGAACTTTCCTTCATGAAAGAACCATATGGTTTAACACTTTAGACCATATAGCTGCAAATGTCCAGGAGGATAAAAGAGACATTATGAAGGAGGCACTAAGGGATCAGAAATGCTGAAAACGAGCTACAGGTTCAACGAGCTACATAGTGTTAACTGAAGGTTTCCTGTTTTACTGGACTGCAAATGTACAAATCTGACCTCAGTCCAATTAAGAAAAATAACTCCTTCACCAGGCAGCCAATTTAAGTCCAATCAGACGAAAATGGCTCAGCTACTGCCAGATACTGCCAAGTTGGAAAGGAGACAAGAGGAAGCACTTCCCCTCCTTCCCACATCTGTCTCCTGTCCCACTGTGGCCATGTCTAGTCTGGGAGGGTATCCAGGCCCCCGCCGCTGGTCTGGGGCTTGCCCTTACCCAAGCACGTGAAGCTTATTTGTCTCTCTCCATGCAGAGCTGCGAGACCGAACATAGCGGGCGTGTCTGAGGGACTCGCTTTGAGGGCTTCTTCGCAGCTAAGCAGACGAGGCGACTCGCGGGCGGCTCGGCCAGCTCCCGGCGACGCCCCCAGGGTGAGGAAAACCAGGCCGTGCCGCGTGCAGACAGCCTGGCAACAGGTGCGCCGGTCAGCCAGCTCCAAATATAGCTCGGCGTCACACATGAGCGCTTGTGCCGCGCCCTCTGCCCGGTGGGACAGCAACACCGGGTCTCGCTCTCCGGCTGCCGGGTCGGCAGAGGGCAGGGGTGGGTATCCCGTCGCTCGTGCTGCCCTGCACATGGTCCAGGGAACAAATACGTGAAAGTGAGGGACCAGCAATGCCTGAAGGTGCCCGCTGATGTGCCTGTGCATTAGAAGATGAATGGGAGAAACGTTTGGCATGTGCTTAACAGGCGGACAATGTGACCCATGAAGGTTCCCACCCAACAATAACCCTTTGACATTAACACCCTTGTGCATTTATAAACTTCTCATTCTCCTGCTCTGGGAAGATGTGCCCCCCCTTCGAGTTTGGTTCCTCCCAAGGTCCCTTCCTCCAGTTCTTTCTTGCTACTGTCTCATCTTGCTTGCTCACTGGGGGCTTTGGGCAGGGATAATGTAAAGCGCTTTGAGATAATTTAATGTTTGTGAAAATGCGGCATACAAATATAATTGAATTGAACTGAACTGGATTTATACATAATAATGTGTTTCATTGTCTTAAGCAATGAAATAAGCAGTCAGAGAAAATAATCAAATTGGTTTATCATTATATCTGTCAAAGAACGTCCACACAGCCAATTGAAAGCTCCTTCGCCCACCTCATATGGCTAATCAGCTCCTCATTGGCTATTTTTACTAATTAAATTAATTAAGTGACCCAGTGGTGAAATTTAACACAAGGAACAGCTGAGGTGCCCCTGAGGAGAGGTTTGGGAACTGAAGTGATGTTCATCTAGCCGTCCAGGAAGATACAGTATCAGTAACTTTTTGGAAAACAGAAGAAATCCCTGATATTTTTTTATTGTCACTCTTAATTCACATATTTTCTAATGTCAAAATGCGTTTTTGTTCTGAGCAGATATACATTTACTATCCAGAAAAATCTGTCCACCCATCCATTTTCCAAACTGCTTATCCTACCGGGTCACGGGGGGTCTGGAGCCTATCCTGGAAGCAATGGGCACAAGGCAGGGAACAACCCAGGATGGGGGGCCAGCCCATCACAGGGCACAGTCACACACCATTCACTCACACATGCACACCTATGGGCAATTTAGCGACTCCAATTAGCCTCAGCATGTTTTTGGACTGTGGGGGGAAACCGGAGTACCCGGAGGAAACCCCACGACGACATGGGGAGAACATGCAAACTCCACACACATGTGACCCAGGCAGAGACTCGAACCCGGGTCCCAGAGGTGTGAAGCAACAGTGCTAACCACTGCACCGCCATGCCACCCCATACAGTGCTAACCACTGCACCGCCATGCCACCCCATACAGTGCTAACCACTGCACCACCATGCCACCCCCTCCAGAAAAATCAGCTTTCAGTTTTTCTTTTGACTGAGACTTTTGCACAGTACTGTAAGTAATAGCATGATACTACATTATGTGTATCTCCTGAAGTAAAGTGTGGCCGACGTCTCCTAGGGAATGCCAGTTAAGATCAGAATGGGTCCCGAATCATTGTACTTCTGCCCAAATGACTACTGTTAAGCCATATAAACCGAATTAGGCTTGAATTAGCCTATGAGAATGGTGACAGGATTGCTGCATAAGAAAACCGGGAAAAGAAACCCAGTGGCCGGGAAGCCAGTGACGGGTTTAGGTGGTGGGTGGATGAACCTGTGATTCCCAGGATGGCATCTGCAGTGTTATGTTATGTGGTTAGTTGTATAAAATGTAAGAAGATAGATAATATGTTACATGGCTGCTTTGCATGAACACGAGTGATCAGGAATGATGTCATTCTCTAACGGTGGAGTGGTGGATCTGTGACAGGAACTGGAAGGTCTCCGGTTTCACTCCTGGGAATGACCAGAGTGATCCTACTCAACTGGGCCCTTGAACAAGGCCCTTCACCTGCAATTACTTCATCCTGGGTTATGATGTTAATCTACATCCAGCCCTATAAGGAGGTCCTCCAACTGACAGGGAAAAACTTTTTGTGAGTAACCCTGCAGTGGACTGGCTTCCTGTCCAGAGTGTACCCCTGCCCAGAATGAACAGTGCGAAGATGAATGAATGGAATATTAAATAGCCAATACTATGAATAAGTTCATATAGCCGTCCAGCAAGATATCATTAACTTTTTGGAGAACAAAAGAAATTCTTGTTTCTGTGGTGTTAATCTTAATTTGCATATGTTCTAATGTTAAATAGTGTTTGTTTCTGAGAAGATATACACTTGCTACCCAGATAAATAGCTGTAACCATTGTCTTTGACTAAAACTTTTGCACAGTACTGTTTACACAGTGACAAGCCAAAACATTATGACATTATGTTGATTATGTTGTAAAAGTGGTGGATGGAAAGGTCTGGGACATGTTACTCAGTAAGTCTGCATTTGGTACCTGAAACTGACATGTTGAATGCAGAAGAAACAGACAGAAATACAGCCAAACGTCTGGGTCTGAGCACCAGGCTTGTGGGGTACTCACAGTGTGTGTGTGTGTGTGTGTTGTCATGTATATATTGTATAGTGGGGACCAAATGTCCCCAGAATCTAATAAAAATCTGTTATTTTGACCTTGTGGTGACATTGTTTTGGTAACTCAATAGAAACTCAATTTTATAAAAACTTGCAATCAAAAAACTAAAAATCTAGCCATAGTCATAGCTGAGACTAGGATGATTCATGATAATGAATTGAGAGGCCTCACAAAGACATAGATAGTTAATTTCTCTCTCTCTCTCTCTCTCTCTCTCTCTCTCTCTCTCTCTCTCTCTATCTGTATGTGTGTGTGTGTGTGTGTGTGTTGAGATGCTTCCGTAACAAATGTAGTAATGTAGTAGTATAAAACTCAAGCTGATATCTGAGGCCTTCCAATGTGAAAAATAACACTCAGATTTGACTTTTTAGAACAAAATGGAGAATGACTGGGCTGATAATTATTTACAACAAAGGAGGTAAGATGACAGGCAGTGAAAGACATTAATTTAGTCTTTTTTATTTTTTCTGGTCTTTTGTCATTCTGATCAGGGCAGTTGAAGAAATCATCAGAACCAAACCCATATGATGCCTGAATATCATACCTATATGTACCGAGAAAAGCAACCTTAAGCATCATGCATGCCTCACTGGTAATATAATGTCAAAATATTTCACTTACATTTGCATGCAAATGTTTATTTTTTGCATGAATTTTTGCATAATTTGCATGATCAGATTTTCGAAACTTAGGAAGTGCACTACACTACAATGCAGTATGAAATTGCTTCCATTCTCACTGGTAATAAACTGGTCTTTCTGCCCAGCACGTCATCTACACAGCATCTACTGACAGTTTGCTGACATCCATAAAGAAAGTTCAACTTATTAACTGGAATCCTCCATTTAAAAGAATCTGACGACCTTCTCGTGGCCGTGGAAGCATTTCATGGGACGACACCAAAAAGCGTAAGGATGTGAAAAATGTTTCCTGCTACAGAGGACAAGCCAGAGCATCTGTTTTAGTAGCCCCCCACCCCCCAAAGCTTGTTCCCCAGGACAGCACACATCACATCTTCTTAGCAAGTCTTAAAGCCAACTGACATCTGCTGGCTTGAACCAAGCACCAACGAGAAGGTCCAAGAGGCCTGGTTTGATCCCATCAGTTTGACCTCACTTGAAGTATGAAATATATTTTGTTCTCTCTCTCTCTCTCTCTCTCTCTCTCTCTCTCTCTCTCTCTCACACACACACACACACACACACACACACACACATCAGGTAAACATATCTTTATGGGGATCGCTCATTCATTTCTATGGGAAAAATGCTAACGCTAACTATGACAGCCTTAACCCCCACCCAGCAATAAAAATTAACCTAAAGACTTCTGGGTCAAGTCCCAGGAGAAGCTCTTCCATAAAACCCCTTAGCAAGGCACCCGAGCTGCAGCGCTGTACTAAAGGGTTTAAAGAGCGTGAATCTGCGTGCTGCTTTGGATTAAAGTGTCACCTAAACACCTCAGTGTGAACCCAGCGGAGAAAACACACATACATGCCATGTATTTTAAGTGAATTGTATTTACACAAACACAATGAAATTAATTGTCTGGGCTCATAGATAGCCAGTTACCCTCAGCTGATACTAATAAGCAATAATTTATGCAATATGTAAATACTTGAATGAATAATAAAAATAACGCCAACGTTTCTCTAAGATGAACATATCTTTTCATTAAAGTCTGAGTTACTTTAGAAGAAATACAGAGCAATGAATCAGGTTTATTATTTTTGTGTGGTCAGTTCAAAGGGCAAAGCTAAGCAGCTTCCTATGTTTTCTTTTTTCTTTCTGTCTGATGAATGATCTGTAGCTTTGCTGAAGGTGAGATGGTTTGTAAGGACCTGACCTGGAGTCACTGGAATTACTCTCCAGCCATCATGGAGGTTCATCGCTTGGGACATGTCTTTGGTGCAGAAGATGATTCTCAGAGAACTCATCGCTGCTTATGATGAATGCCAGGTGTGTGAGAAGGTTCCCTGTGGAGATCCTGCTGTTATCCAGGCTGCTTATGAAGCCTTAAACTGCTGTCTTATGGCCTGCAGTGTTACTATGGGGATGCAGTTGAGGCTGCAGTGTGTTAGTAGGTTTTATTCTTTTGGATTAATATCTGTGATCCTGGGTACTAAATAGTTATGTGTTTCCACTTTGCCAGTGACCAGGGATGGATGATATATGAATCTGGGTGCCAAGGCTTCCCTTATGCCCTGGTTATTGGTATGCTCATTACACCCTTAAACTCACTGTAGTTGCTTTAGTTACATGCATGCCAAGCCAGGGACATAGTCATACACTGCAGGGCTGTTCAGAGTCTGCACTGTAACCATTGTTTCTAATCACAGCTTGGTTTCTATTTCAAAACACCTGCAGGTCTCTGAGATATGGTACTCAGACATACTTCATACCACCATACAATGGTGACAATCACTTCGTTAAAATCGCTCTGTGGATTTTCATCTGAATGGTAACACTTTAGGTCTTATACGCCACGGTTTCCCCAACACAATCCTGCCTCTACAGCACCAGTAAAAATCAAACGTTCTTTCTTGGCTGGCTCAAAAGGACACAACGTGCACACGCTTCAGAAGGAGTGATTTCAGGATCTCTGCCATGTGACATTGGGCCCCCTGCTGCACCGGTGCTCTGGGCAGCCCCGCTCCTGATCCCTCAAAAGGGGAAGTCCGATGAAAGAGGCTTAGGAGAGAGCTGAGCTTCCTGGACATAGTTGAGAAGGTGGACCCTGATAGGACGTTCCACTTCTTGAAAACATTTGAAATCCACTGGCCTGCCAGGGGTCGACCTGGATGCCAGCAAGGAGGCACAACGTTTTTTTTTCCTGAAACTGGAAAAGTGGTGGCTTTATTCCTGCTTTTCCATAGTTTCTTCGTCGCGAATGACAGGTATATGTGTTTGAGGTGACCCAGCGCAAGGCCACAGCAAAGAGTGGACCATCACACCAAGCAAATACAAGCCAGCCTTTATTAATAAGCCACGCGTTAAAACACCATACAAGATGTGCAGGGTCCATCAGTGTATCAGTGTGAAAGCAAGGTGTTGGATGGGAGGCAGTGGAAGTGGTGCATGTATGTAAAGGCAAAGCGCAACTAGAAACACCATCTAAATCCTGTGCTCATGGGCTAACAAACAAAATGGCGGCATGGAGCCAGAAAAAAGTGAGAGGAGAGCTGCTCCTGGGGCTACAGTGTCCAAGGGTAATAAAACCTCTTGCCCATGTGTATAATCAAGCAGAATCAGCTAACGAGGAAATTACCTGAGAGAGAACAGGGGTCAGCAAACAACAGCCAACCATGATCCTACAAGGCCAAGCTATAATGTTTCTAAAAAACATGACATTTAAAAAATGATACTACTAGTGTGAACTATCCCTATACTTTTTAATTTTAAGGATATTATTGATAATACAGTCTCACTGCATATCAAATGGCTATATTTTTCAAAGCATTTGTATATTTCTCACATAGCAATTATATTCTTTAATAATTTTTTTTGTATTCTTACAATTATAGCTAATTGCTTTTTGACTTTCACTTTGTGTGAGGCCAGGCATTAATTGACAGTATTCAATACTGTCATGGATTGTCAGTTTGGAAGACCTTTTATGAAAATTTTCAAAAATCCTAAAATTTTCATGTCCTTACGCATCAAAATGGCAACATGACTTACTGCCGCATTTGTATGACCAGACTTGCCGGACACTCAACCGGACCTTTCCGAAGTTGAAAGATTCAGCTACGTCCCTTTAAACAAACAATGCAGAGAAGCATTGCTGAGGTCATTTTTAGCCCCTAGAATTTAGCACAGCCAAACATTCTGCTTTCTTGCTAAAAATTGCTTGTATTTCATATGAAGGCAGTCTGAAGTTTTGCTTTGTCTCTTCTTGTGGTTCATTTACAGACTCGGGTCTCAGCATCTACTCTGCACAATTCTGGTGAAAGATGTCGCCATGCCAACTCAAGTTTCTCTTAAAGTTTTCTCTTATAGTAAAAGCTTTTTCTTTTTCAGTAACCTTCTAACCAGTAGTAAACTAGCTACTTCATGGAAACTTCTGACAACTCATCTCCTTCCAGTGAAAAGTCATGTACAGGTTTAGAGAGAAGTTTAGAGAGACATCCTTGTCTGTATTTAAACATATAGGCATGAAAAAACGCCACCCTTTCCCACAGTCAAAGCACGCTAAGGTCTGACATGGTGACCAGATTTGTACATTGTTCCCATGTCAGTTAGGCAGCCCCAGTTAAATCATCTACATGGGCCATACCCGCTAACTGAAATTCACACCGAGCAACAGCTGTTCAGTCTCTACCATAGAAGGAAGCCCATAGGGCTGAACCATGACACAGCGGTAATGAGCACTTATAGGAAACAGTGTCGGGTGCTACATCGACATCTTTTCTAAGGCAAATTACATTTTAAATGAAATTTTAATGTAAAAAAATCCAAAACACCGATATCCCCATATTCCCAAACTAAAAAAAATAAATATTTTGAACAATCTTAAAAGAATTCTACCATGTAATATATATATATATATATATATATATATATATATATATATATAGTAAGATTAAATTAACTCGTTTTATACATTTGCTATGTTAGAATCTAAGATAAGAGAAAAATGTTTATAATCCATGATATAAGTTAATAATATTAAATTTATTTGGTTGGCAAATAATTACATGATTCACAAACCCTTATGAGCCAATGCCTTTACTCACATGGTGGACTTTGAAATGTTTGTAAGAAAAAACTGACACTAATAAAGGATTGTTGCTCAAAGGTATTAAAGTCTTTCCTAACAAGACGTAAATTCAAAGTACTACCAGTGGAATTGTACAAGTGATACAATTCCATTGTGAAACATGTATAGAGATAAAGGGGTGTGCTTTAGTCTAAAGAGCATGCAGGTACGTGCTTTTTTCATTTAAATGCGTCAAAATTACAAAACAAACTAACAAATCAGAAAACACAACAACCATTCAGTTTTGAACCAATACAGGATGGAATTTGTCCTGCATTTTCATTCATATACATTCACTTCATACACAGTCAGGGGTCCCCAATGTATAACATATTCATTTTCTCTCATTTTTTTTAAATTAGTTTGAGGAAAGATTAACACAACACAACTCAATTGTCTAAAATGTCGATTTTGCCTGAGGGGTATTTAATAAGTGGCAAAGTAAAATAACTGACAATACAAAGCAACTGAAGAAATGACGGTACTTCTTATTATCCTAATTGTCTATTGTGGGTTTTTATTTCATGCAATGAAGCTGAAAGATTTAAAAGCCTTTCACCTAGTTTTTTGTTTATCTTAGAACTACAACAGTACTGCCTATTTGGGGAAAAATTGTTGAAAAATCATAAAATCAGAGGTGTAAATGATACAATTTTGATATGACTAATAAGTTAAGGTAATTGATTGGCAATTGCGCCACACAAAAGTTCAAACGCTGTAATATTTTGTTTTTTGTCTCGTGTTTGTGACAATGACCAGATGTAAGCCTCGCAGGCTACTTCTGTGCTTTCATATTCAGAATAAAAGGGTTTCTGCAGTTTCAATTAGGTTCACAATGTAAATGAAATAGTCCATGTTCCATGTTTTGCTTGTTGCCAAAATCACTGAGCGTGCAGCCCCCTTTTCCTGCTCGATGAATTCATTATACTTTTTGCTTGCCACACCTACTTTTTCGGGTTACGCATGGTAGGTGTGACCGCACTGAAGGGGGCAGAATACGCATAACTCAAAAGTCTGTAATGGTTTAAGCTTTTTTTTTTTTTTTACTTGAGCGCCCGATGGGAGAATAAACCCCAAAGTGATAAGCGTAGCGACATGTTACTGTGAATAAAGGATAACATCATTTGTTTTTCCAAGGAGGAGGAAATTGTGCATCCACTGCAATGAATGAAGGTCAATATTTACATAACCGAGTAAGGTTGAATTCCAGCAGCAGTTTTTCCAGTTTCCAGTACCTCTGTATCAGAACAACAGTGCCAGAGCTACTGGATTCTCATGGACTTAGGGAAAGCAGTGCCTCATATAATAATTATCTTAAGTCAAACTGAATTTTCTGTACCAATACTGTATATCTACATAAAACTTTAAAGTAACTAGTGTCCTGGACCGAAGTACCCAGAATTCCTTGAGGAGAGGTAGCTGTGACCATGGTTACAATGTTGCGGAGATCATGTGGGGTTACAGAACTGGCGAGCAGCGGCTTTGGTGGAGAGCCCCCTGTGCCCAGTGTGTAATAGAGCCCATTTCACCCTACACCTAATTATACTGTCATTGAAGGGAGGGACTTCCTGTAACAGCCACCAATAATGTTGTGTATTTGTTGTGTCCTTATCAGAACTGGAGCTTCACATGGCTGCTGTCGATTGTAATGCCACGCAGCACTTCCCAAGCCTCACGGCCATGAACAGAACAGGCCGGTGCTGCGGCAGTGTGTAACGCGCACATGTGCTGCATCTGCAGAGCCGGTCACGCAGCAGTCCACCCAATGCGGTGCTCTGCTTCCACGCCTCTGCCTAGCAACACAGCCAGACACGCGGGGTGTCCCGCATTTTAGCGTCAGTGCACAGAACCGACAGTCCCAGACGGCTGGCTGGGCACACTAAATGTCATAAGGGGGCTCACTTCTTGGGGGGGGGGGGCTAGAGGGACCAGGGGTAATTCGCTCCACAGGAAATGACTCCACCAAATGAGTGTTAGGTGATGGAGGCTGATACGAATACCGCAAAGTGTCTGCAATGCACTCGAGAAAAGCCCAGATATCTGAGGGATTTAACTGCCATCTTAAGCCGCACATTCAGGCTCACGGTCTTCCTACATGTCCGAGGCGTTCAGATCTTTTCCCAGTGTGCTTTTTTTTCTTTTTTTCTGCAGCCGTGTTAATTACGTTTTTCCTGACATAATTTCAGGGTGTGGGCCATTCAAACCTTGCATCCTGCTGTTGAAACATTTAGTCATTACCTTAATGTTTGTTTTGAGCAGTGACCTTCCACTGGATGACCAGGATGGAGGATGGATGGATGTTTGTTTTGGATAACAAGTACACTTAGCCATTCGTTCATCTGCTATACTGCTCCTCCTACACAGGGACGGGGGTCCGGACGCTGTCTCAGAACCAACAGGCGCAAGACTGAAAATAACCCAGAATCACGTGCCAACCCATCGCAGGGAACACACACCATTCACACACACGTTCAGATCACAGAGGTCCAGGCTTTTATTCTGAACTTTTATTCTGGCTCCATAAAGGAGGGAAATTTAGGATGATTCCACATGACCTCCGGGTAATTTGGCAAATCCAGTTCGACGTCACATGGTATTTTGCAGAATTTCGAGTAAAATCCCACGACGACACTGTGCCATTGTGCTACCCTTCTTATAATCACAGTGACTTAAATGTGGACGTTTATACAGATTCCTCTAAAGCGCAATTTTTCTTCTCCCTATAAAAAGCAGCGTAGGTAATAGCTAACAGCTGATAGCTAAATACATGTAACCCTCAGCTGCGGTGTTTACCGCCAAGAAAAACCCAGACATTTGCGTGGGGCCCCCTGATTTTTGGGGACCGTTGCTGGCCACCCATTGCTGGGCATGTGACGCCATGCATTAAGAGGATGTGTGTGACAACAGGCTGAAAGGGGGCTTTAGCACCAGCTATGCGTCTCCTTTTAGACTGTCAGTCTCTGCCTAGGTATCTCGACGGCGTGCAGAGGAGCCAGAGAAATGTAACATCATGCTTGCCATGGTTCCTGACTGCCAGGGAACTACCCTAGCATGGTGCATGAGGGTATTTATGGAGGGGAATTTACGCTCCTGTAAGCACGTACACTGTATTTGTCTAAGGAGTCACAGATGTATGGGATGGCTGTCACTACTCTGCAAGCTCAATGGCCCAAAAGGCTGCAGATCTCCAGGGCGGTCACAAGGGGGCGTTTTGGTCAGTGGTGCTGTCTACTCAGCCACCCAACTCTGCACTAAGCTCCTCTGGTCCAGCTGTAGCAAGCGAGTTGTTGTTCTGGTGGTTAGGAATGAATGAAGGTCCTTCATTTGTTGACTCAGTGCCTCTTTGAGTTCCTGGGGAATTAAGACCCAGATGAGCTCACTTTGCTTCAGCGCTGACCCTTTGCCCCATGGAGGCATGAGGCAGTTGGTTTGGATTGCCTGGGTCTCCCAGTGTTGTGGACCTGTGCTCTCCATTGAAGGCTGCTGATCCCCTTGACGCCCTGCCATAGGAGTCCATCATTCATATCCCTGTCATGGTGAAACATCCATCTCTCATTCGCAAGTCAGATCAACAAGGAGGGTCAATGCTGAAGAAGCTCTCTTGGGGGAGGTTAACCATCTAATGTATGTAGATGAATTCTATTTATAGCGCTGAATGGTTGGTTTATGCTATTTTTATTTAGCTTAAGACGTCATTACCCAGATCTGACTGGCTTAGCGAAGGCATGGCTGACCATTAGTCTCTGTAATTAATTGCATTGGTAACACTCAAGTGAACACTTGACTTGACTTAACTTTCTTCAGGGGGCACAAATACCTAGTTACTACTCAAGTACAAATCATGAACAAATATAGTAGCTACCTGAGATAAAATGTGTCACAATTTAGTAATGATGAACAGACATGAGATCAGTATTTCACTTGTGTTATTCATTACTTGTTCCTTCAGTAGTTCACAAAGGATATAGTAGCAAATATTGTAACTGCTTGGGATAAAAGATGCTTCAAGATTCATTACTTATGAATGAACATGACATCAGTATGTAACTAGTTTGTGGTTAATTAATACATAAGTAAGAGGATAATGCTACATTAATTGTGGCTCCTCAATTAAAGTATTAATATTGCAACAGTCCCTTGCTCCACATTTTTCCTATATTTTGTCTCGTTTGCTGCAATAATGTACCATCGCAGACGTTCAAGTTCAAAACCACCACTACAGATATACTGATAATATTTTTTCCTCATTAATTTTTCGTACAAACTGCTAATCACCCCCCCCCCCCCCCCCCCCCCCGCCAACCAATCCAAGATTTTATTCCACCCCTCTGTGTGATCTTCACGTCCCATAAAACAATGATCCATTTCAGTGGAGGGAAACATGAAGCAGAAATATTCAGCCAGATACATTTTTTTGTCATTGCATGGAAACCATTAGCAAAGCATTAAGGTTCTCTTTGAAATGACCGAACCATCACAGAGCCTCACAGGTTGTGTGAAGGTCCCCGGGCAAAACAGACCAGCCTGCGGAGGAAGACCTGGAGCCATTAAAATCAGAAAGCCAGCTAATGATGGCAATATAGACAATGGTCTGCTGACCACGTTGCGCTTGACCTGGAAATATTTACAGCCGAAAACGAACAAAAGGACTCCGGGCTAATTCTGGAGAACGGGGCTGTGGCCGAGCAGATGGTAACGTAGCCGGGAGGTGGGGACACTGTTAATTACAGAGCCTCCCATCTCCACGACACGGCTGTAACGCCCTGGCCACTTCTCCGTAACACGGCGAGGTTTTTCATTACCACCAGGAAAGGGACGGCAGTGTCAAGCCATCCGCGCAAAACCTGGACCTTTTTGACCTCCTGTGTGTGTAGCCTTTGGTTTATTTCTGGCTTGGACCATCTCCCGGCTCGATAAAATGATAATGGACACCTGTTTGGGGACTAGAAGTTTCCGAAGTTGTTTGTATTCTTTTTCAGGACAGTGTGCTTTTCCGTCAGGCTCATGAGCAGAGCAGTGAAGGTGGTAGTATTTATTGCAGGGAGATACGTGACGGCGACAGGGAGACGTAAAACAGTGAGAACAATAAAGGAGAGAACAGTCAGGATGGGAGCTGCTAATATATGACTGGGTTCTAAATTTTCCACAGAGACTTTTCAGAATTCATGAGGAAGCCTGACAGCTCTGTCCATCTGTGAAAGCAGTATCTTTGTAACATAGCAAATGTATAAAACGAGTTAATGTAATCTTATTGAGAGTTAGAGATTCCTCTTAAGGTATTTCCTTATTCCTGCTTCTGTCTTTGTCCTTCCTCTTCCTCATCTTCCTCGTCTCCTTTATCCAAATAACATTGATTAGCACAACTGCTATCCAAACTGCACAGTACAGGTATGAGGTATGACACAGGTGCTACACACTTGTGCATGGTGCACCAGATTATTTTCAGGGGAGGAACACTGGGAGGGGAAGAGTAACTTGGGGGGGGGGGGGGGGCATTAAAAAAAAAAAAAAATGAATACTGTCACTGAGTTCTTTCTACTAAGCAAACAAACCCCATATTTTCTTAAATTATACAATAATTAATCATAGTAGGAGCAACAGCACTCAAGGAATTTTTCCAAGGAATTCTAAGCCTCCTGACAAAATGTCGCCTTGGACTTTTTCAGTAGATTTTGCCGAGTGGGGGGTTGAGTCCCCCTTGGTCGATCGGTAGATTCTGGCCCCCTGCAGTCTAGGGCCTGGGAACACATCCCTGTCCCAAGCCACACCCCCTCAGTGATTACCCTGCTCAGAACCAATGAAAATGGGAGAGGGGTCACCTGGGGATACTGCCCCCATATAAGGTAGCATAATATACAGCAGGCCCTGAGTATATGGTGGTTGACGATGTATATCGCTGAGGGTCAGAGGTCACAACTCCTTCTTATTAATGTATTAGCCGCAATGCATTTCTGTGCTAAGCTGTCACTGTTCCCAGGCCTGCCACGGATCAAGAAAGCAGGCCTTCGTGAAAAGCCCAGGTTTCGGCCAGTACAGCATCCTCCCAGCAGGAGGCCAGTGGTGCCAGGGATCCCAGGCCTTACTGGTAACACAACTCCGACACACAGGTCACTGACTGCTGAAAGCTGCCTTCCCCCACTGATCTGTGTTCCTTGACTTACAGCCGGTACATTAAACACTTATTATGGTGTTTCTATGACAATACTTCTAACAGTTGATGTTCAACCCCCAGAAAAATCAATAAACCCACAGAAAACTGTATTAAAGCTATTGTGCTACCTTTACGGGTCATTATAACTGCACAAATAGAGTGGAGACCTGGTGTTTTGTTACAGAATATGTATATTGCATTCCTCAAAAGTGAATAAAGTCAAATAACTAAATGAGAGTATCTTAAGCAAACAGCTGTACTGTAATGAAATGTCTTTCATTAATATAAATCATATTTTAACATTGGCACTGCAACAGTGGGGAAGGTAACACTTTACTTGAGGGGGCACAAATAATATAGTATTGTGCTATTACTTGTGTATTAATTAACCACAAGCTATGTCTTAGTTACATACTTATGTCATATTAATTCATCATTAATGAATCGTGACACATGGTTTGTCTAAAGCAGTTACTATATTTGTTACTACATCCTGATCTACTGAAGGAACATCTGAAGGGGCAAGTCATGAATAACACAAGTTAAACACTGATCTCATATTTGTTCATCATTAATGAATCATGATGCATCTTTCATCTCAAGCAGTTATTATGTCACTATATCTGTTAATTCTATAAACTGTTGAAGGAACTAGTGAAGGAACTACAGTGCCGCTTTACAATAAGGCTACCCATATAAAGGGTTTAGGAATGGTTTATAAACAGGTTATGAATTAGGTTGTAACAGTTTATAAATTATTAATAGACCATTTTAAACAAGTTATAACGCAGTTTTCTTTTTATATAACACAAGTGAAATACTGATCTCATGTCTGTTCATCATCAATTAATTGTGAAGCATCTCTTATCTCAAGTAGCAACTATATTTGTTCAGGATTTGTACTTCAGTAATAACTGAGTTATTACTAAGTATGTGTGCCCCGTCAAGTAAAGTGTTACTGGAGGGGAAAGTTATCCTGATTCCAGGGTGAAAGGGGCTCTAAACATCTGGAACATAACTGGATTGGTCTGGGCTGTGGACCCAATATAATATCGTTTCATGAGGCCCAACATCTCTAACGATGCCCGAGTTTGAATTTTCCTTTTTGGGGAACAGATGGAAGAAGCCAGGGAAAGAACAAACACAGCACCTTTGTTGAAAAATCAAAATAAGTTAGCTATTACAGTGGAAGTGGGATTGTGCTTTTCACGGGGCACCATTGACAATCTAATGTACATTACTAGGGGATGCTTCTAAGCCAAACTGAAGTATATAGCAATACTGGGAAATGGTACAAGTAGAATGAACCAATATGAATAAATGTGGCTACACTCACTCAGCCTGTAGAAATATTAAACTTCATGCACATGAATTGCGGTATACATATTTTACATATCTTAAGTTACTTTTAAAACATAACCCTTTTTACGGTATGTTCAGATGATAGTTGTTCTGGGGATCGTGGCTGCAGTAGGTGTCTGTTGGCATAACCTATATGCTAAATGGATGGATGTTTATACAGCATTTAGCTGTGGTATATAAACACATCTGAAAAAATAGGCAGTGGATTTTGCCAGCTCAAGTACCATTAATAATGGGAACATGAGGTATGTTTTTTTTCAGTAACTAACTTGCTAAGTCCTACAGAAATCCCATAATGCTTGTTGAGGAGGGAACACATTAGTTGCCCTTGGCATTGGAAAGAATGGGTCTCACACTTGTGGTCTCTGACTGACACCTCGTCCACTGACACCATGTCCACTGTAAGACGACCCCCTGGCTCAGCATTAGCGCTCACACTGGCTTGTGGCACCACCAGTTTTAGCAGGGCCACTGCCGTTGGGATCATTTCTGCTGACAGGGAAGTGGACGTAACTCAAGCCGCCCACCGTGCTATGTTCCGGAAGGTTCTTCACCTCAGAAATATCCAAAGAATGTTTGGCACCAGCCCGTCTTCCGGTCCTATGATTTCACATCTCGATTAGACCTTGCTTATGGTTAGTAGCCCAGTCTGACAGCTTATAATCGTTTCCTTCAGATCTGGTAGGCTGCACGAGGTCTTCATGTCAGGTCATCTCAGAACGGGGATACTGGCCAAGCCACCAGAGAGGACATCTAAGGTCTCACTCTTCTATGGCTCCTCCAATTTGGCTCTTCAGGATGATTCCTATCCCATGGATCTTACTGCCACCATGATCCTAACAGACTGTGTAGAATGCAAAAAGGACATTTGGTTTGACAACAAGCAAGGGTATATTCAAAATAGGAGTAAGATTCTGCTTCAAGGCTTTATCTGATTACATTACAAGGCAGTTCCACATCCAACTGCAAGACAGTTCATACCTAATGCTTTTCTGCTTGCATGTCTGTGATCTTAATGCCAAAACACAATAATGCATCAAGCTTTATGTTTTGCTAATACTTAATATATATCAAATCCTGCATGCCTTACCCTCTTGTCTCCTCCCTACCATGGCTTCGATGAGCCACATCTGGTGCTTGTTACCCCTCATTAGTCCTTGCATTTAAGTACCTCTTTGTCTCATTAGTCCATTGATGCTTCTTGTTGCCTGTGCCCATCTTGGTTGCCAGTCCATCCATTTGTGATCCCTCGAAGTCCTGTAAGTTTCCATTTGCTGTTCATACTGTTTTGTTTCAGCACAACACCTGCCCTCAAGTCCTTCATTCCTTAAGACACGACAGAATGACCGGACTCCACAAATTGCCAAGCAGCTATCCCCAGGAGCCCCTTACATTCTGCATCTCTGCCCACACTATTTCCTCTGCACCCCAGCCTCCTCTCCCAGCCTGAGGTTCTAGTCTGCTGACCTCAGGGGTTCATGGACAATCCCCTGATAGACTCGAAGAGTGACAGTGATCTGGAGGTGCCCAATGATCCCGATGAATTAGCTAAACCACTCACCGTGCAGATTGCCTTGCCACTGCCAACTATAAATGGGTTACTTCGCTTAGGAAGGAGATCAGAGGAAGCTCTGCCCAAGCTGATTACATCTCGAACTCCTGGTTCCCCAGAGTCAACGCTGATCCCTCTGGAGTCACCCTGCCTGCAAGCCAAGAACTTCTTCTCCAACCTGAACGCCCACCTGGAGTGGAAGTAAAATTCCACCATGTGGAAGGTGCCCGAGGCCAGAGCACTCTTCTTGCTGGTGGGGAGATACTGGCAGGGCTCACCCCAGGCACGGATCTTCAGGAGGCAGAGAAGGTCCAGGGAGGGGAGATGCAGCAGCTAATAAGTGAGAGGCCACTCCGCCCGCCAACTCTCTGCAGCTCCCCAATCAGGCCAAAGAAGGAAGAAGCAGAAGACGTTGGCTGTGCTTGCATCTTCCATCTCGTCAGACCCCATGCAGCTGGACCCCATCTTGTCAGGCCCCTGCAGCCCGAGACTCCTGGTCCACCGGAGCCCACTGCAGTGCCACCACATGCCACTTCTGCGGAGCCACCACACTGCGTTTCTCCTGAGCCTGCTGCAATCCCGCCATATGTTGCCTCTCCAGAGCCCGCTGCCTCTCCGTAGCATGAAGCCACTCAGCCCACTGCATCTCTGCAACATTAAACTGCTCAGTCTGCTGCCACTCCTCAGCTCTCCTCAGCTCTGCCCACCATCTCTGGCTACTAGAGAAAGAAAAGAAAGCTGATTGTACACACTGTAGGTTCCTGATCCATGAAGATCCACATTGCCCTCACCTGGTCCTGCAGCAGCCATGCCATCCGAACCTGACTCAGGAGATACCATTCCTCATATGTTCAACCCAAGTGAAACGACTCCTCGGTTGGGACACTGCTCTGAGCTGCTCCACCTGCTCTGCTTCAGCTATGTCCTGCTCACCTACAAATGTGCTGGCTTCACCTACCTTGCCTCCTGGTGTCCTAGCTTCTCCTGCCTTGTCTCCTGATGTCCCACCAGTGCCTGCCTCATCTCCTGATTTCCCACTGACACCCGCCTCTTCTACTCTTGTTGCCTTGGTGGCCTCCTCACAGTCACATGGCTCACCGTTAGCATTCTCCTCAACCCCTGCCATTCACCACCAGGCCAACACCCGACTCCCCAGTTGCCATCAGAAAGACATCAGACTCCCCGGTTGACACCAGACCGGATTGGAGGATACCCTTCCAGGGGACTTGAGTGGGACCCCCTAGACCTTGCCTTAAGCCCTGTTTCGTGGGCCTCCGCCTTATTCCCGGGCTTATCTCAACCTGGCCCTAGGTCCCAGGCCAGCTGAGGCCCAAGAGATTGGCTGGACAAGCTGGAGAGGAAGACGGGGCAAACCATCCATGCCAGCCTCCAAGACTCCAACACTGCCCACCCAGGCGACTCTCCTACTGAGGCCCAGAGGGAAGAACCTTTAGTGCTCTTCCCCTCCTGCCCTACAGTCCCCTCTGTGTCCTCCTGCTTCTGCCCTGCAGTCCTTTCAGCATCCTCCTGCTCCTGTCCCCCTGGGCCTTCAATGTCCTCTGGCCCTGCTGACCTTTTGGTGCCCTCCAGTAACACTGGCCCTCTGAGGCCCTTAGGTCCTGCAGTCTGGACAGGCTCCGCCTTACTGGTGCACAGGGTCAGGAGGGTCTGCATCCTAGGGTCGTCACCCAGCTCCTCAGGATTCCAGAAGATTTGCTTGAGTCCCTGTCCCAGAGCCCTGTCCTGCCTTTGTTTTACCCTGGCCTGTGTCCCTTATTACCCCCTCTGGTGTCTCTGTCTAAATTGTTCCCCTGTTTGTCTGCCCTGTTCTGGTGTGGTACTTTCTGTCCATCTCTGTCTCTTCTGCTCTCTAGTCCCTGTTGATGTTTAATGTTCATCCTTATGATCCTTGATTGTTCCTGGTACCTAGTTTTGTGCCATGTTTGGTCTGTTTCATCAAAGTGCTTTTGTTTGGTGTTGTTCTCTCCTGTTGTCCTCCTGGTCCCTGGTCTAGCCCTGCCTATTACATATCCATGGTTGTGCCGTGCGTCCTGTCCTGTTCTGTCCTGTCCAGCGGTTCTCCCCCCTGGGTCTTGTGTGCTGTCTACCCACTTGATCCTGACATGTTCTGTTTAATCCATTGTCCCTTCTGTCCCCCGGGGAGGGCGGGGTATACTGTCATGTCCTATACTCCTGACCCCAATGTGTGCCATGCCTGGTACTTGTCACCCCTCATTAATCCTTGTGTGTGTTTAAGTACCTGTTTGTCTCATCATTCCTAGTACAGTCATTGAAGTTGAACCTTCCTGTGTCCTTCCTGGTTACCAGTCCTCCCATTTGTGCTCCCTCATGGTCCTGTTTGTTTCCAGTCTCTGTTCATTAGGTTCAATAAACCCCCTTTTGTTTCACAACAACGCCGGCCCTCGAGTCCTCTGTTCTTCAACACATGACAATATAGTACAGAAATCCTTTAAATAATGATTTGATCAATGTACAACATACCATACAAGGCACCAGAGCAATTTGAATGAAAATAAATTATTATTATAAAATTTATGCCTGCTACTAATTATGATTATATGAGTTTTACAGGCAGATTAAAATAGCTATAATGAAAGACATACCAGAAATGGCATTGTTTTTTTTTTACTGGAAGCACTATCATGCATATAGAAACTGATCCACTGCATCCCACACTGCTTCATCCTGAGAGCTGCTGAGACATTTTACCCAGTGATATATTGACATATATCAAAGCCACATCCCAAATCACCCCCCCCCCTTCGGTAACCATGGGTTGCTGCAAGCCGCTCGCTTCACAGAGCACAGGGGCACACAGATGAAAACAGGGCGGGAACCGCATCTCGGTCACGATTCCGGCGTTCATTAGTGTGGCGCTCCAGCAGAATATTAAGCACAGCCTGGTGGGGCAACGTGCCTCCACAGACGTGAAGGTACGCCCAGTATCCCCAGAAGAAGGCCTCTGTTTGCTCTATGCAAACGCCAGCAATGACGCATAATAAATGCTACAATAACAATAAAGCTCTATCACTCTGTTCGATGTCCTGTGTTTGTTGGGCTCATGGGTGGTCAGCTGTGTTGCCATGGCAATCTATTATCATGCTTGGTTTTTCCATTCTGTGACAAGGGGGTTCGACCGTGCCAGGAAAGTTCTTCTTGAGAGCTAGCATTAGCCAGGGCAAACCCAGCGCGTGGCAAACATACAGGGAACAGCGAAACGCTGTCCAGGTATGCATCACACAAGAGGATTTAACAGGTTAGCAAACTGACCAGCAAAACCTTTTGACCTATGGCCCTCATGGAGATGCCACCAGTTTACGCATCATCCAAAAATACCCTCCTCTCAAGTGACACAGGAATTCAGTCACTGACTGTGACACCACAACATTCGTTGTCCTGGATGAATTCTCTTTGTGCTAAATTAGAAGTTTGTAATCCATCCAACCAAGATCCATAACATCCAACTATTTTTGGGTCCTGAAAGATAACAACATCCTCTGCAAAAAAAAACAGAGATTTCACCACAGAAAGACCCCAAGGCAGAAATAGCTCAGAGTCGAGCGCCACTCACGGTGGAGGGAGAGAAGATTTATGATGTGGTTTGTTCTGATGAAAGCTGACAAGATACATGCCGCTGGATGGGCTGTGCTTTGATTTAAAGTCCGCCTGCTGAGTGTAAATGGCATTTCTGCCGTTTGCCTTGGAACACAAAGCAGGCTGATGCTATTGAAAAAGAGAGAAGGAATTAGCAGGGTTTAAATGAGCCTCTCAATATACAAGGCAGATTTATGTACCGCGCAACACACGCTGTAAACCAATCGCATCTTCAATTTCTCGGGTTTCTTAAAACTTTTGAAACGTCTGTACGAGAAATTTTATAACGCAAGCCTTGTGCTGTTTGGTTCAGTAATTGGTGGATCAGAAGCACTTCCACAGCTATGAGGTACATGGCTAACTTCCTCCTGTCGGTGAGATTAAAAGGCTGCGGTGTTGCCGTGCTTCTCGTGTCAGAGCTCCTGCAGGGGCGATGGAATGTCCCTTCATGGCTGCCTGTCACACAGGCCTACAAAGAGGGGGTGTAAATCATCCATTTCCACCTTAGCCCTGAAGAGCTACTCACAGAACAAACCTGGATACCTACAGTAGAGCCAGTTTGGCTAGCGCATCTTACCCATGATGCCCGGGGCCTGATCCCCTGTGTAGATGAAGCGGACATCTGTAGATGGGAACAACAGCTGTTTGATTTCCTTGCTTTGTCTGGCAGCAGGAAAATCCGGCAGGTCTGAATCCAGCATAGAGTATGCATGACCTCCATGTTTGCAGGAGTCCAGCAGAGGTTGTGTTGAAAACGAGTGCCACAGCTTCATCTGGTGTCTGGTGTCTATGACTGAATGTATCCCTTCTAATTTTGGCTTGTAAGATGGACTCCGGCGGAAGAGTTTAGGGTCTCATACTCAAATTGCACAACTATGTGTAACGGCCTTATTCATTTGGAGGATTCTTTGGGGGTTGTTCTGTGGCAGATCATTCTGCAACGAGGTACAACACACTGTAGCCGTCTCTAGGAGGATGGCAAATAAATAGCTGTAGGCATCGGGGGAAATGTGCAGTGACAGTCAGAAATGTGTCACATCCATCCTTTTTCACAGAAAAGATGGGTAGTGGTCAAGCAAAGTAAATCCTGATGAGCAGACTGGGGATTAGGGGCATGTCACCTGATTGCCACGTGTCACAACCTGGTTGGCTGTTTCTAATAATGAATGCTCCTCGATATCAGTCGTGTGAAACTCGGGCCAGAGCCTTTGATGCCAACCTTCGGAAATTTGATATCAGGAAGATGAAACTGGATATTAAACTTTTGAAATTTGATATCAAATGATTATACGACTATATATCAACTTATTGAATTAGTACAGAAACCAGGACAAAGCTATCTTACTGTCATCTAGTGAATCTGGAAACATTGATTTATCTTTCATTCGTACATTGATACAATCTGTATGGTTTTTAAATGAATACCGGTATGACATTGTATATGTGGAGTACATCTTCTACTGTACGAGGATTTTGTTCCTGTAAAACTGGTGATGTTACAAAGAGTTACAACTGTGGCAAAAACATATTGAAAAACACTTTTACTGGCTGGCCAACTATTTAATAACATAGTTATCTGGATCAATGTCCTCTAGCGATAGTCAGTCAAATGGTATGAGCGGCATTTCGTTTGATCTTGCGTACCGTATCTATTTATAAATAGCTTCGGATCTTAAATATCAACGATTGCTAGAATGTGCTAATATTTTTGTTTTACACGTTAGCCAGTACATTTAGAATCTAAGTCTGTTATACGCATCTATTCATAAGCATGGAACAGAAACCACATGTTATTGATTGTTGTTATTACCAGGTATCAGTACTTGGTATCTGTATAGACGGGACTCCTTCAGAGCGCTGTCTTCTGTCTTGGTCTACTGGCTTCCAGATGGCACGTTCATTGCTGTGGTGTTTTACTGACTACACATGGTTCACACAAAGTGCAGTTGCTCTTTAAGAACCAGCGTTAGCTTTGCGGCCATTTCTGTCAGCATTCAGGCATGCTATTGACGTAGCAGACAAAACAAGACATGAGCAACAGAGACTTTCCTTGCACAGATTCAAACTGAATGTCCCCTTGAAATACACCTTCAGACTGAATTCGTCAGGTCTTAATGTACGGTTCCCTAGCAGATGTCAGAAACCTTGTGATTAACCAACGATTCCCTATACCACCGTGCCATATGATGCACACTAAACCCCCCCCCCAAATCTGTATAAAATACAACATATATTTGGTTACCACTTATGCACCCCACTGCATATACCTCATATATACTGTAAGTATGTGGATTTTATTACAGTTCAGTCCATGAATAGCATCTAAGCCATAAAATTGCCAAAACACCTTGATCCGTATTGCTGCAATACACACTAAGTTTAAATCCACCTCATATTACAGATTATAATTATATAAAGCATGTGAGAGATGCGGTCGAGCCCCGTAGCACAACACAAATGCATCTTATATGAAGACATCACAAGTTGAGAATAAGCAGGCCAAGGCTACTAAAGCTTTGCTAATCTGTACATAATAAAGCAATTTAAGAGAAGCCGTACGTGGGAAGTAGTTGTGAAAAGTCATATTGGAAGCAAAAATGTGAAGGGTTCTCCGCAGAGAGGGAGAAGCAATGAGCCTGAGCCTTGGAACAGGGTTAAATAAGAAGCTGAAGACAGACTGAATCTGCTGCGTCTCCCCCAAAGGAGATTAGCCGTGCTGGTTACGGGAGAGTAAGAAAATGACATCTCTGAGATACAACAATGTAGGCAATTAATTCTGGGCAAATGTCACCGTTATAAGGGCTGTGTAAGGGCCTAATCAAGGATTATTTTAATCTGAAGTGCTGAAAAAAAATAAAGAAAACGTTAGCAGAATTAAAAAGAAGATAAGAAAACAGGTGTTCTATTTTATGCGTCCTCCATTGCATTGAAGGGTCATCTCTCCTTTTGGTTTCCTTAACACCCAAAGTAGTTGAACTGTTGCCTTGTTCTGAAACCTGGTTAGCTAGTTTGTAACTGCAAGATTGGTAAAACAGAAACCTGTTATTTTGATAACATGGGGACCATTTTTGAGGTCCCCACCAAAGATCTGTGAATAAAATCAAAAAATGAAAAATGCCAAAAGTCTTGTATTTTGTTTGGTTACTTATGGTTGAGGTTAGGGCAGGGTAGGGGTTAAGGTCATCATTATGGGATCAGAGTATTCCAAATAGAAATGAATGGAGAGTCCCCACAAAGATATGATTACACACCTTTTTTTTTCTGTGTTAATTTTTTCTAATGTTACTTATCATTCATATTTCAGTTTCGATGATGAAGCTAAATATTTAACTGATGAGACCACAGCTTAATCATTCAAAGGTACAAGTACAGAGCTCTTGTGCTTCTAGTTTCTGGACCAATAAGCTTGGTGTGTTTCTCACCGGGCAGCCGACAGCCCAGGGGCGCCCAGGAGGTACAAGAAAAAAAACATCTCTCCTCTGATAGGATTTACCCAACATCACCCCAACCTGAAGGTTCTGGAAATGTTTGCCTAGAGGAAATGTTCCCAGAATTTGCACTGCCTGCAGACATCAGGGCCCATGATCTTGGGGCAAGAGAAACCCCATACTCCAGACATAACTACCCCCCCCCCCTTTCACTTTTCCATCCTGGAGTCCTGACCCTCACTAGCCAATGACTGACTTCCTGAATATTTCCTTCCAGACCATCTAGGAATGGAAGACAAATTTAGCCTGGCCTTTCGAAGAAATGGCGTATCACCTGACGAGGGAGCATGAGTGTAACAACCGTCTCTTACCTACAGCTAGATTATCATCCAGCCTCCATCTTAGCTCTTTCCGTTACCTGTGACAGTTTAATTAACAGCTCAATGATCTGCAGTGGCACTCCCTTTGCCTCACCACACCCTGGCGCGTTCGCACTGTCCCTAACTGACTTCACGTGTTTGTTTCCAGTCTTCTAACGGTTTCTCCTATTTATAGACCTGTCAGTTGCCGATTTGTGGTTAGGAAGCAACTGGCAGTATTTGTGGCTGTAATTGAAACCCATATAATACGTAATTGAAATGGACTGTGGATCCGGTCATCGCCCCCGTCGCACCTGCTGTGATCTGACCGCCTCCTCCATGCGCAGGTGCAGTAACAGTATATAAAAATGCGCGTCGTGGTTGTGGTCAGAAAAGCAGCCCGGCTACTGATGTTAGACAAACTGACAGGTTTCATTGACCAGTTTTACAGAAAACAAGAGGACCCACCCCTTTCAGCAGTGACAAACGCACAGCCAAAGGTCAACCTCAGCTATGCATCGCTTCACTGCTTCTAATGTCTACTTGGGTGGGGGTGTGGGTGGGGGTCCTTTTAAAAATAGCCTGGAAATAGCCGTGCCAGTACGTGATTGAGACCACGAGTCGGAACCCAGGTGGCGTTGCTGGGAAGGTAAGAACGGGCATGTCAGGAATCACACCTGAAGAAAAAGTGTCTCCCAGTACAGTCGTATATCACTCACCCTGCCAGGCTGAGCAGCAAAGCTCCCCTAGGTGATACCTTTCCATTGATGCATTGTCCATAACTGTCGCGTCTGACCTTCTACTCGCCCTAGCGGCTGAATTCATGTTTCTGACTCCCATACAGAAAGACGTAGAGACACATCTCAAACGTATATCCTGCCAGCTGATTGTATCATGCATTTATCCAACACTGTCTCGTTCCTCCGGTTATTTACTTTGTTTGCTGAAGGATGGGGCTCGCCGTCACATCCTGAGAGTCGCCTGCGGGGCTCGTTCTCTAACGAGCAGGGCTTTCAGTTTGGGTTTCCGGACTTTTATTTTGAATTTAGTTACCTAGCAGGGGCTTACACTGGAAATGACTTTTATACAGTGTTTTTTTTTCCATGATAATTGCTTCGCTCAAGGGTATAACAGCAGGACCCTTCCTGGGATGGGAAGCAGTGGCCGTTTCGGCCGTTTACAGATCCAACCCCTGAAGTGCCAGTTCTCCTGGCCCACCAGGACAGGCCTCCCACCTGGCATGTTTCCCAAGCTTTCACTTGCCCTCTTGAAGGTTCGTCGGAGCCAAACGTGCCCCCCCACCCCGGTAGTAAAAGTGTTGCTGACTCCTCCAAACCACACGGGCTCCCCTGGTGCCGTTTCGCTGGTGAGTCTGGTCTCGCAGCTCATGTTGATATCAAGAAACTGTGTTTTTCCTTTCTCTCTCTCTTTATTTCTCTCTCTCTCTCTCTCTCCCTTTCTCTCTCTCCCAGCAAAAGGAGTGTGAAGCGTTTGATTTATTGCAAAATGATCAAAGGCTCTTAATCCACACAAAGCTCGGTGGACGCGGGTGTCCCCCTGAGCGATGTGTCTAACACTTTGTTACTTAGCACGGCCGGTACGCTCTGTGTTAGTCATCCTAAATAACTATGCTGTTTTTTATGCAGTTCCAACCCCACACAGTATATTTCCTAGGAAATGTAACTGACAAATAAGCCAAATGATTTCTAATCATAAAAGTTATTAAGAAGATTCTTCCATTTTCCAAACTGCTTATCCTAGTCAGGGTCCCAGGGAACTTGAAGCTCACCCTCAGCAGCGTAGGACGCAGAGCTGGGGAAACACTGGACAGCCTGTCAGTCCATTACAGTAATACAGTTTCTCAGTCCAGTCCTCGGAGACTCAAAGACCTCTTTACTTCCTACCCGAAGCTGGGATGGAGCAAAAATGTGAACTGTCTGGCAGGGAATTTGGAGGGAGCAAAAACATGCACCGACTTGTGGGTCCCCGAGGACCAAGTTGGGAAACACTGCATTACAAGGCATACATACACTGTAGGCAATCTAGAGACATATTTTTAGGAAGAAAAAGGGAACCTTCACGTACAACATCACACAAAAACATGGAGCCAAGAGAAGTATGCATACGTGCTACTCACAGAAGCATACTACCCTGGATGAGGACGCTCCATGACTGAGTCAGACTCAGACTGGACAGAGCTGTGAAAGACCTGTTACACAGCAAAACAGAAGATTAAAAAATCAGTAATATGTAGTGGCACACAGCTGTTAACACACGGCTACTGAGCTCCTTGAAGTTTCTCGATGTCACCATGGGTTGAGTCGGCATTCCCAAAGAGGAGCGAGCTGAAAGATACCATAAACGTTTCTGTCCGTCTCAGCAAACAGAAAAGCAACCCATATTGACAAAGAGCTGACCGAGGTTTACATTTCACCTGACACAGAGCCACTGCAATAGAAACACAAACATAAACCTATTTTACAATCTACTGCAAATGTTATTCTTGGTGTTGGGGAACAAACACCAAATAATACATCAGCTCCGTGTAATTCTTAATAATAAATGTATTCATGGCTCTATTCATGACACTTACCCCAAATGCATACTACTGGCTGTGAATCACTGTGAATTAAGATGAAAGAAAATCAAGGCTTAGGAGAAATATTACCTTTTTTTATTATTTTATGTAGTCCGTGGCATTTCAGCTGATTGTTTCAAATTTCAGAGAGGAGCTGCTGTGGAATCCAGAAGATTATATCACCTCAACCTCTTTTATACTCAAAAAACGCTCTTTCCACGGTTGCAGTAGCACAGAAAGTCTGTGAGAAAAACCTTCTTTTGTTATCTGTCTGAGACAAAGATTTATCACCAGTGGCAGAAAGGGAGAGAAAGAAACCATTTCCCCCACCCCGGAGACCGGTTAAAGCTCGATTAAAGCTATTACCAAACTGCCCTACCTTCTCAGGGCCTGTAAAGAAAGCAGAGCGAATGAGTCGCACTCAAATCACCGTAGAGCCACGAAAAGAAGAAAATAAAGCCATTTTCATCTAGAATGGAGCTACAGGTGATTGACTCCGTAAAGTTGAATCAAGGGCTTTTACCCACTACTGTGGAAATGGTTTAGAGAGGAAGTACTATGGAGAAAGTCACCTGCTAATGAAATGACTAGAGAGTATGCTAATGATGTGGGGTTGTCAGGTTTCACTTGATCATACAAATAGACAAAATAGCGAATGTGTAAACATCCAAAATATAGATATTAGCATTTAAGTACAATTTCATCATGTTGATTACTATCTAAAACTCTGAGGCAATTTTTTAGATGACCGTAAAAGAGGACCTGAGAGAGGGTGATGTCAGCGGACGCCCTTCGGCTGCACTGAACGGGACGTCCCAGTGTTCCGTCTTCATTCTGTTCATGTACATGCCAGCAACACGCCAGTATGTTGCCGTGACAGCCGTCTCCCAGCCTGACATCGTGGCGGGGGGGTGGGTGTGGGGTGCGGAGGGGCGGGGGGGGGTGAGAGGAATGATTCAGCCCCAGAGCACAGGGTCGACACGCTGGGGGGCCTTTCAGAGCGAGCCAAATGACACCCTCCCCTGCTCGGCCTGGTGGGGAGAGTGCCATTGTGATTTCCGCGCACCATGGTCGGGCTGCGGGAGGAAAGGTATCCCAGCTGCCGATATCATCATCTGGCTGCTGTGGTGAAATCACGCTTTTACCGCCACTTTACTTTGAGTTCCCATTGGAAATCACCGGCTTAAGCTGTTATATCAGTAGCTTGGTATTCACAATTGGTAAAATGGAGCAGCTAGCACTGTCGCCTGACACCTACAGGTTGATGATTAGGTTCAAACAGTAGATGCCTACTTTAATCCTAATCAGTACTTCAGATTCATGGAAAATAACTGATTTTATCCTGGTGGGATGTTCTCTTGTACCCTTGAGTACAAAATTTTAAATTGTTATATTAAAAAACAGCTAACATGCTAATTTGATGTATTCTAATGGCTAAAATTGTAATAAAAATATCTTTGGATAAAAATGTTAAAATGATAACAGTTATAACAATAATAAGTTCTACATGAGCAGTCAATCATTCCATGTTGTGAGAGAAGTGAGAATATGAAATTAATTGTCATTTGAAAGGCAAAGAGGACCAGAGAGAGCATTAAACTGGATGACTGAGACTGGGACTTGTGCCTGAACACACGCAGAAGAATTAAAGTGCGAGTGAAGCTGTCCATTGATAACTAACACGTAATGTCAGCTCAGCCAGGTTGTCCTGGTAACAAAGACTGACCTGATTCCCACAATGAGGCAGAAGAAACACCAGACCTGAGGGACCATGTAATGGACAGAGGCGGAGACAGACTCACCCGAGATGGTCAGAGTGAAAATATCAGCACCTCAAACAGTTTAATAGAGAATGTATGTTAGGATAATACAGGAAACATATTTGTCACTAAGCTCCGGCTGAGAATTAACAGATAACAGTAAGATAATGAAAGGCTGTAAAGCCAATAATGCTATACTGCTCTTTTTATGGTAACCAATTATGTTTTTGTCATTCAAGTTGAATATATGGCTAAAAGTGTGAACTGCGAAAAGTGTGAATCTTATTCTGAAAGCAAGGGTATTAGTATGAATTTGGTTGCACTGGTTGCTATAGTAGCTTCAGTAGTAGCAATGCTGGAATATTGCCAGCGGGATTCACTGTCATTGATGTTGGATGATCAGGAACCCTTTCTGTGAGTTGTGTGTTGCAACCACTCCACTGCTGGACTTTCTCCCAGACATTTCGACTTCACAGTCACTCGACCAGGGCAACTCCAGAAAGGCAGCAGTTTGGCAGACTGACTTGTTGGGGAGGGTGTACTACACAGTGCACTTTACTAGTATGAAGTTATCTGTGGATGTAGTTCAGATTTTCCACAAAGTTGTTCTTTTCTGAGAAGGTTCCGCCACTCGTTGTACATCTCATTGTCAGACACACATAAGAGGTAAAATTCAGGATAGTTTGTGGGGTGGCATGGTGGCTGAGGGGGTCTCCTCACACTGTGCAGGTTGCGTCCAGCGTCCAAGCAGGCTGATCCGGCGCAGTCGTATGGCGAGGTTGAGGGAGGTGAGCGAGCCTCTCGGTGACATCAGGGCACAGCAAGAACCTGTGTCAACCTGAACAGCAGGGCTACCATCTGCAGGTCAGAGCTGCGTTATGTAGGATGCATTTTCAAATATGGATTGATTATATATATATATAGAATGGCTCTAACCTCCCCCCTCCCCCATGACTCTGTTTTTTGGGAGGGGGGGGGGTCAGCAGCACTGCCTCATACCCCCAGGCATGAGGGCTCAAAGCCCATCTCACTGCCTCATACCCCCAGGCATGAGGGCTCAAAGCCCATCTCACTGCCTCATACCCCCAGGCATGAGGGCTCAAAGCCCATCTCACTGCCTCATACCCCCAGGCATGAGGGCTCAAAGCCCATCTCTGTTTGTGTCTGTAGAGGCTGGCAAAGGCTCTGGGCTTCACTGAGACGCCATAATGGATAAGCAGCTGGAAGCTGGATCGATACTTTGGAGATTTTATACTTTATTATAGTATCTACTTTATTACCTAATTTTCCCAAATGTCCCTTCCCACCCTCCTACTGGGTCCTTTAGGTCTCATGGGAAACCATCTTTCTTATTACCAAATTTTATAACACTGCAAGAGCAGCTGAAAAAAGTAGTTTTGATGCTCTGGAAAACCGTTGTTCCTCGGCTGCCGAGCCTCAGTGCGTGTGTTTCGGCTGCTGGGCCAGCCCTCCTCCTCTCTTGGTGGGCGATCGACATAAACATATGTGCAGACAGCTCATGCGGATTTTAAAATAACGACGTGGACGTAAATTGCACACAGATGGCGCTCAGGCTCTCGGATGCTCCCGCGTGCCTCAGAAAATCGGGCAGAATTCCGCGAATACACCGACCGGCATCCGTGCTCAGGCTGCGCATGCACGGCATAGAGTGCCAGTTTCTGCTTATCTTTTATCTTATATCTCAGGATATTCTATTTGTGTACTGTGTACTTTTTAAATTTGTTTACTTACTCTGCCATGTTTACCTGTTTTGCGCAATGTGTACTGTCTTTGCTCTTTGTCTATTTGGCATTATACGTAAGTTTCTCTGAGCACTACATTCTCTGCGTTGTATACACCAGAGTTTCCCCCTGGGATGAATAAAATCCATCTTAATCTTAATCTTGATCTTAATCTTAACTTTGCTATTGTAACATTAGTTCAACATGAACTAAAAGCCCAGTAATACTTCAGTTTGAGATTAACAGGTTTCCCACTGGGCAGCTGATGTTTCCAGTAGGTTCTCCTGCACGGTATTCTTCCAGACACCTTCTTGTTCCCAGTAATAACATTTCCTGTTTTTAATTCCCATGGCATATTGAACTACCTCTTAACATTTTTATTTCCCCAGTGCTGACTCTTAAAAAAGTTTGGCATTCTTCACAGTGGGTAGTGGTGGCTTAATGGATAGGGACGTGCACTTGTAATTGAAAGACTGTAGGTTTGAATCCCCGACCAGCAAGGCACCACTGAGGTACAACGGGCAAGGTACCGCCCCCAAGCCCTGCTACCCGGATGCTGAATTAGCTGCCCTCTGCTATGTCACATATGGGTTCAATGCAGAGGATGCATTTTGTTATTGTGTGCTGTGGTGTGTCAACAATGACCACTGACCATCAAATTCTAAAAATTCTAATTACTGTGATAAAATACATCAATGTGTCAAAACCAGACCTTGTTTGCGATTGTTTGTATGATAGATTCTTAAATGCATCTCTTTTTTATCTCCAGAAAGCCTACAGGAAAAGCAAGATCTATAACACATTTAATGGCAAATTATACTGCAACAGGAAGCGTGACCCGTGATGCTTAAGTTAAATTACTTATCCTTCAATAGAATGCTCTTTATAAACTTGCATCCCCCACAGGTGACTTTAGGTGATGCACCTAGACATTGGAGACTTATTTCTGAAGGCAGTTCTTTTGTGATCACCGTGGAAACAAGCCGTCAGCGGGACTGCTGGGATTCAGACAGTCGGGTTGGGGGGGGCATCATCCCTCACAGCTGCTCTTGCGAGCTAGAGAACGAACCAGAAAACATAAAAACGGCCTCGCCTTTCATATCAAGCTGGTCCCAGGATAAGAGGGAGGCGGGATTTTCCCCGGATGAGAGGCCGGGCTTATTGATGTGTCCTGTTCAGTTTCTGCCTGAGGACCGATGATGAGATGATGGGAGGCAACAGCGAGGAAGGTGTGGGTGTGTGATGCTACCCCCTAATACCAAAAACTGGGTGACTATTCAGAATGAGTCCTGACATGCATACCCACACATACACATTCACAAAGGAGGCCTGAATCACTCCCCTCTGGAATCCCTGACATTCATATCATTACTATTGTTTTCTCTCTTCTTTTTCCTATCCAAAATAGTTACTAGGCATTTTATTGAAAATTAAACAGATTCAGCGTAAAATGCTCTTTTTCTGGGATTTAAACTGAAAACTTTAAATGGTATGCACCTTGCTGCCATATCAGGGCCACTGCTATGCAGGGAAAGAACAGTAGGTGGCAGATTGGTTAAGGTCCATGAATTTTAAAATTACAAAAAGGGACAGCTTTAGAAGAGTAAATATTTTTACACACAAGCAGCCAGAAAGGATTCAAATTATTTGCTAATTAAATCACTCTGGATAATCAAACATCTCCAGATAGTGTCATGATCATATCCGATAAGTGCTTTGCATGAAATTTAGTTTCATTAAATCATTCTATATTATACCATTCAATATTAAGCAGAGCTTTCACTCAAGATCAAGTACATACATTGCTCATATATATTGACTCTCCCCTATAATAAATGTTAAAATTCTTTTCCATTCACTAAGAACTGCAGCAGACCTATATGATGCAATAACACAGTGCATTCTGGGTAATAACTTAAGTTTAAGTGCAGAAATAACAGCCCTATCCTTGTGGACACTCTGTATGTGGGTTCAATAAAGTAACAGTGTGTCAGTAGCTTGCCCCTTCGACCCGACCCAACGAAAAGTATTGTATAACCTCAGGGAAAAAACTCAGTTCATTTATAGATTGATCCTCATTTAAAATGACTGACAACTATGGAAACTGTACAAATATAGAATTTATAGCAATAACACCAGACTTATTCTAGTAACAATAGGTTAACACTAAAGATCGTATCTATGTTTTTCTTATATTTTTCGCATAAAATAAAAGTATCAAAACAAGATTTGAAAAAATGTATTAAAAAGTCTTTAAACTGGAATCCCAGAAAATTCAAATTCAAAACTCAAAAGATTCACATAAAAATCATATCTGATTCATAAGTAACTCCCTTATTAAGCATTTTGTTTATGCCTTGTTTATAAGCTGCCATAGCCTACTTTCTGAATCGAACCTGTCCAAACACAAACTGCGGACACACTATGGATGCATGCTGTGGTGACAAGTATGGAAACCTTGAAGGGCAAAACGCACAAGCAAGTATGAAAACACATCAGCAAATACGAAAACACATCAGCAAATACAAAAACACACCTGCAAATCTAAATACACACCAGCAAATATGAAAACAATCCAGCAAATATGAAAACACTACAACTTTAGCGGTACCCTTACAACTTTTGGCCTCCTGTTGGGTAGACATCTTTAAGTACCTTACCTGTAAAAGTGAGAAATGCTTTGTCCGTACTGTGGCCAACAGTGTGAAAATACAACTAATTTTGCTGTGCGTATTTCATCTATTTTAAAAGGGGATTTGTCCATGGGGCATGAGAGACCGGAAGCCCAATACTGGTAATGGTAAGTACACTTAAACTGGATGGCTGTGCAGACATACTTTATCCAAAGACGCCAGTATATGTACCAAACATAGCTAAGAGTAAATGAAAGAGAATGGCAGAACGATAGTCACATATTTGTATTTGGGTAAACTTTAAAGTTAGCATTTAATTTAGATTATTGTATCGAGTGATACATTCAGTATAACACCTAATTCATTAAAGCGGTTTGGAGTCCTGGACCCCCCCCCCCCCCCCCTTCTCCGCACCAGAGGGGCAACAGAGGGTGACACAGGTGAAGTGTGGGAGCTGGGAGGAAGCAAGCGATGTTTCCGGGAGCTGTTAGAATAGAAATGACTCCCACAAAAGGATAATCATTGCTCAATGATTAGGGTTAGGGTCAGGGTCAGGGTCAGGGTCAGTCAAATGACAGACACAGACCCAGGGATGATGTTACTAGTGATGGACAAAATGATGCCTCACAAGCCATTTGCTGTACTTTCTGACTCCACTATACGGCACTCTTGGTTTGCTTCGGAGTTTGCTTTGTTGGTGAAGTCCAAAAATACAGCAAATGGTTCATGAAGCATCATTTTGGTTGTCACTAGCGTCTACTGTCACCATGGAGGTCCCACTGAACAAATGAAATAGGCACTTCAATGAGTATGTCAAATGGCCTGAGCTGAAGTTGACAGGGGTTAGTTGTACCTTACACAGTGCATTGCTTTCATTTCCTGTCTTCCCACTCTAGCATCTGATGCCATGTACCAGGAAAACGTGGCTCCTTATCCAGCACTGTCCCCAAATCCAGGGCAAGTGCAGCTGAGTGGCATGGTCCTCAGATTGATGCAGTACTACATCAAGGTGTGGTGCTCTTTAATTGTGTCAAAATATCCACCACATGTGGCACTCGCTGACTTAGAAATAATTGTTTAAATGACTTTGCTGTTTTAGGGTCTGAGGATGTCTTCTCTGTTCCAGATGATCCTGAATCAGAGGCTGGAAGCCAGACTGATCTGACTCTGTATGATGTTAGCCATGGAATCAGGCATCAGGTCTATGACATGTGGGCTAGACAGACTCAAGGGTCCCTGTCAAAGATGTGGAGGAAACCAGAAAGCTTGTAAATCTCCATATTCATGTAGAAAGACTGATCAGACTTCTCAGGAGGAAATATTCAGTCGTGGATGATACTTTACCTTGTTAAATGTTAGATACAAAAGAGGGAGACGAAGAAGCTCAAGTAGACAAAATAGCAAGAAAATGCCAAAAGACACCAAGATGGTGACTCCAGGGTCCTAAAGATGTACCTTTGGATTAACTAATGACTGTCAGCCGATTGACAGGCTCTCTGTCTAGTCAGAAACAAGCATGTGATGAACAATAGGTACATATCCTTTACATTTTCAATGCTGCTGCTGTGTTTTCGTATTTGCTGGTGTGTTTTCGTATTTGCTGGTGTGTTTTCATATTTGCTGGTGTGTTTTCATATTTGCTGGTGTGTTTTCGTATTTGCCGGTGTGTTTTCGTATTTGCCTTAGTTCTTCAAGGCTTCAGTAGACAAGACAATGCCCTCCTCTAATCAAAGTGCCAACCGACGGCAAACTCGGACCCCGACATCACAGTGTGTGTTGCCGGGGAAACAGCTTCCGGCTCAGGTGGCCTACCTTCCCACCAATCCAAAAATCACAAAAAGACACATTCAGCCTCTATTAGCATGCGTAACAATTTCGAGGAAGACTTATTTAATTCTGATGTGCTGAAAAATGTGTCAGACAGATGATAATACGAAATGGATCACATATTTATTAAACCCAATCTTGAAGAAATGAATGCCGTAAAACCCCAAATGGAACAGTGTAATACACTTTGGGGAGAGGAAAATAAATGTGGTCATGTGGGCATAAATGATGAAAATTCATAAATGCCACATCACGTGATTCCAGGTGTTAGTCATCTGATTCCGGTTTCAGGAGCAATATCGGAGGTAGGGGCTGAGAAGAGAGATAATATTTTCCTCCAATGTAAAAGTGTCATTATGATTTATGATGGACACACTGTTCCCAGTGCCCTGCATTATTACGGCAGGCTTCTCCTGGAGATATCCTCTTGGGCACTGAGCAGAACCATAAGAGGACCGTAAGCACACCTAAAGCCATCACTGCGCCATAATGCATATTCATTAACAGGGCTCTTGCTGAAAAGCAGCCACACTGGCTCACCACTTCACTATAAACTCGGCTATACTGAATATCATTCTAATGCAGCCTACAGCAGATACACAGTATCTGTTCCTTTAACTTTAAAAGTGGGCAGTGGCTATATTGCTTTTGTGTTTCCTCTGTCTTCTAGAGGCAGTGTAGGGTCACTGAAAATGTAGGGAGAAAAACACAGAACAGGACATCTTTCCGCTGAGGAATGGAGGCAGTGTACCAAGTAAACACACACACGAGCAGGGGTGGCAAGCCAACGCGACAACCTCCAACCACCGAGCCAGTTACTACAGGTTTCCATACTAAATAACAATCTCTCTCCATTTCAGTACTATATTCTTTGAGGGGTCTATTAAAATTGCAACCTATAGAGTTATCACTGAACAAAAACACACTAATATCAAAGAAGTTAAACCAGCAAACTCCTGATCTGGTGACTTGTCGGTTTCCGAGACTTTCTGAGTGGTGACTGACAGTTAGTTAATAAGGCAAACGGCCGCACATTTGATATCATCGGGGTTCTATTCCAAATGACCTCCTCCTTGGCAACATAGCAGGACGCGATGCTATCTGGGACCTTATTAAATATTGATGCTGCATGATTGAACTTGACATTGACTGAAAGGTGCCCATCTGTACTTAAATGTAGTTTACTGGGACATATAAGGAAAGGGCTGACCGGACGCCTGCATGTTTGTAAATTGCACAAGAGGTGTGTCTCCTTCATGTGGTCAGCATGTGGTGTGGCTGTCAACAACTAGATCTTTCAACAATAGCCTGCAGGTTCAAGTCCCATGGTCAGATTGATTTCTGCACCCAGGCACAGCACTGGAGAAAGACCTTGAAACCACTGTCAAGCTGATAAATATAATGGAATTAGCTTGTGATTCTATTTGGTGATTAAAAAGAAATAAAAAAACAATGTAGTCGATAAATAAACATGTCAGGTACTGAATGATTCAACCAGTGAAGATAAAAACATGAATTAGGTTTATAGTCCGTAGATGAGTCTGAGTTCTCTCGACGTGCCTTTATTTAACAATTATAGCTCTCCTTGTAGGACATTATAAATGTGCAAAATGAATCTCCACATTGGACCAGCAACTGGTTTAATGAGTGCGATTGTTAGTGCTGGATTCATTTGCTTGGTTTTAATTGAATCAATTGTGTGGAAGAAATAAGGCTTCCAAACTGACAGTGGTTGGGATGACTGTGCGCTGTCAGTCACTGATATATCCAATGGAAGACAAATAAGTAACCGATGGGGAAGCGGGATAAACCAGCCTGCGATAGACAGCCCACGATTATCGCACCCACGCTGGCTTTCGAAGCCCCATTATTCCATCACTATATGCTCTATTCCTGTTATATTTTGTGCATATCTTTCTGGCGAAATGCAAGTGTTATTTTGCTTTTACAAATAAATTCCAGAATTCCAGCTTCCTTTTTCATTGGTAGAAGAACGAAATCAAATCCATTTTGGTTCAAAGCCCGCCCACAGAGAGCTCGCACCGAAAGAAGTGCTGTCGTATTTGAGCAGCTCTGTCTGACAGGGTGACCGTGATCTGAGAAGCGCCTTGGTGAATAGTTTCTGACCGATTCTGACAGGTGCATCCTATCTCAGATGGAGTGCACGCACCACCCCAGATTAATCAGGGACATCACGATCGAGCCAAGTGAGCACACTGAGAAATCAGCCATGCAGTCCCAGCCCAGGGGTGACAGACACCCACCCATGCTCAGCTTGTGGGCAGCGTTGGAGCTGAGCCCCCGCTTGCCTGGGCGTCCTCATCCCTGAAATGGCATTTGTGCTACCGTGTTTGCTTTACAGAAAAAGCACTGCTCGTTAGTGTAAAGCCTATTTAAATGAAATGAACACACACATATTCACAGGTGGCATTGTAACTCCCACCTCCAAGTTTGAGGGTTCGGATTCCATGTTTCCTTTGTGTGCGTGGAGTTTGTTCGAAAGGTTTCCAGCTGGAGGCCAAAAACATGCAGTTAGGCTAATTAGTCTCTCTAAATTACCCGGAGCGGCCCCTACCTTCTGCCCTCTGCTGCCTGGGATAGACTCCAGGCCCTCCCACAACCCTGACCCGAACAAGCAGTTAGATGGATAAACATGTGTGTTTTAGCTGCTGTGGCCAGTTATTTCTGGTTTGTTTCAGCAACTTTTCAAAAGGCCTTTTTATGCCTTATGGTTTTACAGGTCCTCCTTATGCCAATAATTAAGGCGATGAACTTTATTCAAGGGTACAACAGTAATTCCCCTCATTGCATATGACCTTGAAACTTTTTCCTCTGCCTTCTGTTTGTTAACTCTGCTCCCGCTCACTGTCCATGTTGGGTCTAGTCAAGGGTCCCAAATGTTTCATACTCAATGTTCCAGGGTTCTTTCATATATACTACATGGACAAAAGTTTTGGGACACACATTTTAATCATTGATTTCCAGTGTTCCATCCAGACCCATTGCCATAAGATCAGGCACCTAACCATGCAGTCAGGTTTACGAACATTTGTGGAAAAATGGGTCATTCTGAAAAGCTCAATGAATTTGAGCGTGGTATTGTCTTAGGATGTTATTTTTGCAAAAAGTCAATTCGTGAAATTTCTTCCCTGCTGGATATTCCACGGTCAGCTGTAAGTGGTATTACTGCAGAGTGGAAGCATTTAAGAACAACAGAAACCCAGCCACGAAGTGGCAGAACACGTTAAGTAACAGCGAGGTCGCCGAGTGCTGAGGCCCATAGTGCATAATAGGCACCGACGTTTTGTTGACTCAATAACTGCAGAGTCCCAGTTTCCTCTGGCATTAACTCCAGCACAAAAACTGTGCACTGGGAGCTTCATGGAATGGGCTTCCATGGCCGAGCAGCTGCATGCAGGCCTCACATCACCAAATGTCGGATGGAGTGGTGTAAAGCACGGACTCTGGAGCAGTGGAAACGTGCTCTGTGGAGCGACGAATCACGCTTCTCTCTCTGGCAGTCTGATGGACGAGTTTGGGTTTGGCGGATGCCAGGAGAACGTTACCTGCCCCACTGCATTGTGCCAAAAGTAAAGTTTGGTGGAGGAGGGATAATGGTATGGGGGTGTTTTTCAGGGGCTGGGCTAGACCCCTTAGTTCCAGTGAAGGGAACTCTTAATGCTTCAGCATACTAAGACAGTTTGGACAGTTCTATGCTTCCAACTTTGAGGTAACAGTTTGGGGAAGGCCCTCTTCTGTTCCAGCATGTCTGTGCCCCAGTGCACAAAGCAAGGTCCATAAAGACATGGTTGGGTGAATTTGGTGTGGAAGAACTTGACTGGCCCACACAGAGTCCTGACCTCAACCCCATTAAACACCTTTGCAATGAACTAGAACGGAGATTGTGAGCCAGGCCTTCACGTCCAACACCAGTGCCTGACTTCACAAATGCTCTTCTGCATGAATTGGCAAAAATTCCGACAGACACTCCTTAGACTTGTGGAAAGCCTTTCAAGAAGAGTGACATGTGTTATATCTGCAAAGGGGGAACCAACTCCAGGTGTCCCAATACTTTTGTCCATGTAGTGTATGTATACAAGACACACGTATTTCGGTGGGGAGCTTGACTGGTAACAATAAGAGAGATGCATAAACTCACAAAAAACATGACCTGGGATGTCAGTAGAACCTTGATTTCAATGTGATATTGATTCTGGGTCTTATTGTAATAAGCTCTGACATTAACAGGGGTCAGAGGGTCCGGGGGGTTGATTTTGAGTGTGCTGATTGGATAAATTGCGGTAAGAGGCAACCACTTGACTTTCAAACTGATTGCTCCTGGCAGAGGTAAGAAGGGCCACCACAAGTCGACTTCGTATGGGGGGTGGGGCCTGTTTGAGCACGCAGAGCAGTCCATGGTACATTTACTCTGCTACTGCTCCTCACTGAGCTAGCTGTCATCGCCACACCAAACACTCGTTCCTCACCTCACCCGGATGTAGAGCTGCTGTCATGCACCATTGTAGACAGGTTGGCTGCGGTCCACTGCTTCTCATCCCCTTGCCCCCTTCATGCAATGTGACCCCCCCACCGCCCCCAAGATGAGAGTGAGCCAAGTCCAGCCAGGAGGCGCACTGCTGCAACGCTGACATCTGGTGGCCACCTGTGATTGTTGCACAGCTACTGAACAGCCAGACGTCCGAATGTCAGACCCCCTCGTTTCCCCACCTCAGCTTCCTGTTACGTTCACGTCCAGGTCAACTAGCTGCATGCCGAGGTCACAGAATGAGCCCCCGAGAAAAAGAACATCCGTTTGTTTGAAGAGGACATCAAAAGAAAGAGTGTGGCTTTCCGTCCTTACACCAACACCTCCCCCGATGTCTTCCATTTATAGCGCCTCGTCAGTGAAATCATGCACACAAAATAAACCAAACAGTCGACGCACCTCACTGGTTTTAGATAAAAGGAAAGCCAGCAAGTCAATTTTTTGGGGTGTAAGTCGGGGGGGGGGGGGGGGGGAGGGCAGGCCAGAGAAGACCTAGCTTTTCTGGGATGTCCGACAGTCTAGCCCCCATTTCCTGCCCTGGCTGGCATTCCCGGGAGACTCCCTCTCACACACACAGTGTCTCCAAATGGCAGTCAGCAGCCAGACGGCCTCTTTTGAAAAGGAGGTGCCCTGATGTTCATCTCCTCTCCTGGCCTTGCTGGGTATTTTTAGTGCTCGTAAACGGTGCGCAGGACCCAGCTTGGGGCGCTCTTTGTCCGTTCCCATGATGCACTATATATATCCCGTCTTCACCCGGACTATGATTAGGAATGGCATTATTCCGGGTGGGAAGCCCTTACATCTTCCCAAATACTTACCGTTTCAGGGCGGAGACGCCCACGCTCAGCGTTTCTCATACCTGCCCCACGCTGGAGTGCCTCTTTCTGCTCTTCAACCCGCCCAAATCAGGAGGGTACGCGGGTACCAGCGTCCTTTGTCACACGCCAAGCTGTTTATCATTCTCGGTCTCTCATGAGAGCGTTTTGATGTGTCGTCTGAGGCCTGTGAGTTTGAAAAGGAAAGAATTGTGCTCTGCCGTTCGTTGAACATAATCAACAGGTACCAAAGATAAATCTGTTGGCTAATAGAGAGAGTCGATCTGCTTCAAATATGTTGCGATAAAGAGTCAAGTCCATAAAAACATTCCCAGCAGTTTTGTGGGAATCCTATTCATGCTTCTGTTTGCTAAAAAGGGACTGTTCAGTCACGCCCACGTGAAACCCAATGAACAGGCTGCTCATGTGAGATACATGCACAATGTAGGTTTGATACAGATACTTTTAGCTACCAAAAAGTCCAATATTCTACTGCAAGGAAATGTCGCACTTATGTACAGGGGTCTCGTTTGTGTCACGGTGGAGGCCAATAAATTAGTGGTTTTTGCCATTTACATTCTCCTTAGTGTAGAACTTTTCCTACTGCGTGGAATAGACCTGGGAGTTTTTTTAAAAGCTGACACAGTCTCAAGAGTCTATACCAAAAAGCGCTGTAGTGCTGAAGGAACAGCAGGGTCACAGCCACTGCAAAGAGAGGGAACTTACAAAAAAGAGACCCCTGGCTACCTTAGGATGAACTTTTCCTGGAGGTACAGTCTGAGATTAGTGGCAGATCATAAAGCTTAGTGGAAAGCAGTGGCTGCTCATGGGTTAAACCATGCTTGTGTACATACTACCTGCTGCTCGTGGGTTAAACCGTGCTTGTGTACATACTACCGGCTGCTCTTGGGTTAAACCGTGCTTGTGTACATACTACCGGCTGCTCGTGGGTTAAACCGTGCTTGTGTACATACTACCGGCTGCTCGTGGGTTAAACCATGCTTGCACATACTACCTGCTGCTCGTGGGTTAAACCGTGCTTGTATACATACTACTGGCTGCTCGTGGGTTAAACCGTGCTTGTGTACATACTACCGGCTGCTCGTGGGTTAAACCGTGCTTGTGTAGATACTACGGGCTGTTCGTGGGTTAAACCGTGCTTGTGTACATACTACCGGCTGCTTGTGGGTTAAACCATGCTTGCACATACTACCTGCTGCTCGTGGGTTAAACCGTGCTTGTGTACATACTACCGGCTGCTTGTGGGTTAAACCGTGCTTGTGTACATACTACCGGCTGCTCGTGGGTTAAACCGTGCTTGTGTACATACTACCGGTTGCTTGTGGGTTAAACCGTGCTTGTGTACATACTACCGGTTGCTTGTGGGTTAAACCATGCTGGTGTACATACTACCTGCTGCTCGTGGGTTAAACCGTACTGGTGTACATACTACCGGCTGCTCAAGGGTTAAACCATGCTTGTGTACATACTACCGGCTGCTCAAGGGTTAAACCATGCTGGTGTACATACTACCTGCTGCTCGTGGGTTAAACCATGCTTGTGTACATACTACCGGCTGCTTGTGAGTTAAACCGTGCTGGTGTACATACTATCGGCTGCTCAAGGGTTAAACCGTGCTGGTTTATATACTATGACGAAGGACACACAGAATTGGCGAGTGACTGCGGTACTACCCCAACCACCTCACATGACAGGAGACCAGGGTGTTGAGTGAGGAGGACCAAAATGACTGTGATAGCCTGGATTTTACTCTGGTCCTGAGACACTAAAAGGTTCCTGTTGTCTCAGCCTCTGTTTCTGTGCTTGTTGATCAGTCCAATGTCCTGTAATTCACAGATATCCAGTCCTCAAAGACCCTGGGAATCATTTCAACGTTGTGGAAACACTTAACATTTTAAGAGACTGCAGAACTTTATTCAACTGTTGCTTCAGGTTCTTATTTAATAGTCCAATATTTGATATTTGTAACATTCTTTGATTGTTTAGAAACATTACCGCCAATATTTGTGTAGTAATTTTTGTGGCCAAAAATGCCACATTTCCACAATTTTGCCCTCTAATGCAGATGCATGCATTTGAATTTCAACTGGCCAAAACATTACTGAAATAGGGTATATTTCGCCACACTTATCTTTGCCTGGTCCTTGTTGTCTCCTGTCATGCTTATTATAACACCTAACTGTTATATCCGCATCACTGTATATGTCTTTGTGACTGACTGATATTCCCTGGATCCTTAAACTCCCTTTATGCTAATACACCATATCCAGCTCTTTTCCGTTTTGCTGCAGTTCTGCTTTCTTAACATTTCATCACGTTCTCTGTACCTGGATAAAGGTCCGTTTCTCCCCTCGCTGTTTCTGACTTTGACACGTGGACAGTTCCATGCATTGGAGTCCATTCTTAGCATCTCAGCATTGTGTCCAAGTGAGCAGTTAAACAGTCAGGATACTTTGGTCAGGCCAACATGACTTCCTTAGACATTCCACTATGACCAAAAATATTATAAGGTGAAATCCAGTAGTTTCTGATGTTTGTCACGATGTGTGTAAACAGAATCACTTAAATAATCCAGTGTAAACAGTGAAAATTTAAGTACGTTTATGCTAATTAATCTGCTAAATAAAGGAAGAAAATAAAAATGTTTTCTAAAGGTACAGAAGCCAACGACAAATCCTGCATCTCTCTTCTTTATTTTACCTTATTTCAGTGTTTGTGTTTTATTTGTACGGGGTAGCAGAGCATGTTCTCCTCTCCCTCAAGAAACCAAACTGCTGATCCGTAACCATGCCAACGGCCCATGTGGCCTACATCCTGCCATTCCAGGTATCCAGGATGTGTCACAGATAAGTTCCTCTCTACGCTTATTTTTATTTTTGTTCCATCATACGATGGGAGGATACAGCTGTCTCTTATTGATCTAAAATAACAAGAATAAAAAACACAACTAATTTGGGAGAAAAATCCCAAACTGCGGGCTATTTCTTTGGCTGTATCACAGCGACACAAAAGCTAAAAGGACTAATAAGTTTCAGTTTTTTCCTGTTACACAGTTTGGACAGTGATTTATATGAAAATTAAAGACTCGAACTAAAGGTTGCCCCCTGATGGCATGTGTGAGATCAACAATGACTCCCATGCCAGCTCCTGCAGCTATGCAGGTGTCCATCTGAAAGGTCCAACCCCCCCCAAGCAACCTCTGGTCATGTGATATGCCTGTCCGACATCTGAAAAAGTGGGCCACGACCTGCAGAAGTACATGCTAGTAATTTATATACCTCTTATCCAAGACATGGGTAGAGTTAAATAAATGTACGTGCATTATAGTGCATGACATACATACCTGTATATTTACAATAGTAATGGTGTCTCACAGTGTAAAAAGTACAAATACTTCATGGTAATTTCATTTAAAATAAAAGTCAGCCGAACACTCCCCAGGACATAAGAAATTATATTAGTGATGTATATGGCATTTATAATAATACAAAACAATATATGGTGCACCAATGTAAACCAACACAAAACATAACAAGGTAAAGCAAATAAAGGTCGTGCCTGCATGCAAGAACAAGGTCAATCGGCATTCAGAGCTGGCATATCATTTACGCGTGGAACAGTGGGAGATGTGAGTTCTAACAAAACATAGCAATTCCTCCTGAAAATATACAGAGCCGGGATTGAAAACGGACAAAATTTGATGATCTCGAATACAAACACTTCACGGCACTTCATCCAACGGCTTGACAAAAGCATGCCCGATAAATCCACGACGTCTATCGCACTTCCACCACTAGATGGTAGGCGTCAGCCATTTTTTTTACATGAAGGTTTTCTCCAATTTTAAATAAATGTTAATACATTTTTCTGTTTAAATGTCTGCGCTTCTTTCCCTATGTTTGGCTAAACACAGACAAATTCCATCCTACCGCTACAACTCCTAAATTTATTTGCAAATAGAAACAAAGTATTTTTGAAAGAACAATTTTCCCTGCCCAACGTTGCTCAGTCAACCAAATCATATTAGCGACTTAAGCGTTCCGTCGATATTGCACCTCCTAAAATGTAAAATGTCAAAAGGTTAATGACTTTTCGTTCCACCTCATTTGCCGTGGCGTGGTCATTTTTGTCTAATTAGGCTTGATCAAACCAGATGGGCTCTGGCTCTGTACTCTCGATAAACTTCTTTTATTTACCCATCAATGAATTTTGCGATATTTCCTATCTGCCTGCATGTCATTAGTGTGTGCTAGCTGTGAGGACCGACGAATAACGATAACAAACAAGGTGCCACTGACCAGTGGACTCGATTGGACGATGCACGCCGAACTAAAGCTGCGGTTCGAGGTCCTATTCTGGTTCCGGTCGCACAGCAGTCATTTTATTGTGCCTTGTCCTGGGGGCACCAATATGAAAAGGAAAAAAAATCATTGCATATTATGAGAACCAATATTCACAACCCTGTAATCAATGCCAGTGTCACTACGAATCAGGTAGACATACACTTTATTTTATTGAGAATGGCAAAAACTCCAAGACAAGTAAAACAAAAATCGGTTTAAAACATATCAGTGGACAAATCAATAGAATATGTAACAAGCTTCAGCAGGAAGGTGAGAAGAATTAGTAGTAGATGCCCTTCCCCCTCCAACTGTGTGCTTTCTGGCTTGGCTAGTAGCAGCGACCCGGTGGTAAATTTTGTCATTTCAGCAAACCAACGTTCTGACCCGCCTGATCATCACATTCAAGTGACCGCATTTGCTGTATCGGCGCGTACGTGCGACCACAAGTTGCATGATCTATATTCGGTATTTTGCATGCTGATCACATTCTAATGTTCAACATTTTAAAACCACAATACACGATGGTGACGTCACACAGACGTCCCAGGTTTGCCAACTTTTGTCAGATTTTCAATTCCTGATCAGTCTACACACATGCACACGTTTGTAACAGTTTTATTACCTTGTAAATAGCGTAAAGAGTTTGCAAACTACCCCCATTGCTTCTGATGTAGCTAATTATAGGTTTATAATGGAATAATATAAATTTGCCGTAAGATTTCTTGCGTGAGAGTCTGAAAGCCTGAGTGTCACTCCGGATGCCCGCTTTCCATGTACGTCCGTCTCTGGACTTTAAGTGGCTTGCGATTCAGTATTATTCAGCATTAGGAGCCACTTGAATGCATAATAATTATGAATTCTTTTTACCCCTTACAGTCCGCTGCCGTGGAACATTATGAAAGCAGCCCCAAAACCGGCAACCTCGTAATATTTACCGCCAACTGTGTTTTCAAAATAGCCCATCTGGGCGGTAAAACTGCAGGCCTGACAACTCCGCACCGGTGGGAAAGGCCAAGGGCGTGGAGGGAGGTGCGCATGCGCGCAAAGTTTGTCCTAAGTTTCGGTATCTCCCTGAAACACCGATCCGAGTATCTGGAGAAATGAATGATTTTGAGGTGTTTTACTGAGTGACCCAGAGGTATGTGCTGGATTTAGCGATTTATAGCCGTCCGACGGTGTTTGCAAACAATCAGTATAGCTCGAAAATCTATTTCCAGTGGAAATGCATTAGAGACACGTGGGGTTTTATTTGCTGGCTTTGGAATGGGCTCAGGTAACTTCCCTGACGCTACTTAATGATACGCTTAAACGGACTGTTTTGGCGCAGATTGTGGACAATGCTCATGCTGTAATAAATGGTGTGTATATATATATACAGATCAGCGCCGGTTGCATTTTGTATCAAGGAGTTATTCTGCTATGAGCATTTCATACGTCTGCGTCTTTCGCATTCGTTTTCTTCTGGCTTTATCGTGATCATGACTCCAGTTTTTAATACATCTAATGCATTACTTGGAAAGCCATTTGGGGAGAGTACATGGATTACAAGGAGAAAATCCCAGGCGCCAGAATTGTGTACTTTTCTGAAATATATTTTTAAAAATATTTCTTTTAATCTTTTAAGTTGTATTTGTCAACGACACGTCGCCGGTTGGCATAGTCTCAGGTTTATAATCTCTGCGTGTTTCGGAAGCCTCGCCGACTGCAGAAATGTCATTTAAAACCCACATAGGAGCGTAAAAGGGAGAAAGCGATATGTCTGTGTCTGACATTTTCATATCAATTCATATAGTAGTCTGTCAAACACAAAGACCATAATTATGTTAAATACTGTAATATGTTGACTGTTATCAGCTGCGGATAGATCAGGGGTATTTTATTTTTCTAAATACTAAACATGGAAAATTTGCTGAGATGAATGTTATACCCACTGGTAGTGCGAATTCCGTATATGCATCAGCAAAAGTCCTTAATATTACGCAGATGCATATTGTTATATGTAAATGGTAAATGTTATAATGTATTTTTGATTATTTTGGGGGCCCTATGAGGTTTGCTGTGCCGTCAGGGAAGAAGCGAGTCCCGGGGTGAAAAGGGAAATCGCTTCATCTCATCCATGATTTGTTTGTTTTGTTTTTGTTTTTGTTTTGTGTTGTTTTGTTCTGTAGACGAAATGTCCCCTTTTTCCACAGGGTCGCAAAACGATCATAACAAAATGGCTGCCCCTGCCAGCCCATTCAACCTGTCCGTATATTTCCTCGGCCGCGTAAAACGGTCCTGTTTATCAAACCTCCATCTACCCAAAGGCAAACGCAGGAGTGTGTAAAGCACCGCGGAGGCGCGTCTGCTTCGGGCAGCAGATGTTTTTACACAACAAATTCATAAAATTTTGATCCTGCCAGAGAGGAGAAAAAAAACAATGTTCGGGCATCATGTTATTTTTACGAGAGGCTGTTTTTCATTTGGTGTAACTGAACTGTAACTCTTTTCTGTCTCTTCAGGAATGACTGCCTGAAGTTGTCCTCTGTCATAAAATGTTATTCTCTATTTTAGTGGTGTCAACTATCAAGAAGGCGGCATATCAGAGTTGTATATTCGCTGACAAGAATGAACTTACCGGTTGACCTGGAGCAGCTGGCAGAAATAGGTAGACCATTCACCCCTTCATTTAATTAATATTGATTCCCCCCCCCCCACTGATGTAATTTCAAACAGTGTATATTATTGTTCTGTTTTTGATGGAATTGTGATAGAAAATGGATGCTAGTATTTTAAATGCCTTGATCTTGGCCTGAAGCATTCAATCAGAGTCACAAGTGATCATGTCCATTGTGACTTAATTGTCCAGTTTTCCAGGAGTCTTTCCGCGATGGAGCAGTTGTGATTTTGTTTGGTTAAAGTCTAGGCCAGCTTTGCTAGCGTTTTATGTCATGCTTAAGTTTGTTTTATAAAGTGCCTTTACTGGTTGCAAACATGATTAATAAATCCTCTGTTCGTAACTAAGGGTGCTTTTCAACCGCACCAGGTACCGTACTTTTGGTACTTCAAGAAAGTAGCCATAAGTACACTATTTTGAGGTGTTAAAACTGGAACCGGTGCTGAATGACATCACAGCACGAGGCGGGTATTTTGTACTGAACTCGAAAAATGGCTATAGTATATTACGGCTGGAAGACGTGTGATATTAATACCAACATCGCATGTTGTGCATGTGCAATTGTTGCTTTGCTAGTATTGAATATTAAATTAAATATTAAAATCAGTTTGCAGTTTTAATAATTATTCCTTTTATACCTACTTATATATCTAATAAATGTTTAAAAATCAGCTTAAAGTTTACCTCCATGACTGCTGCATGCGTTCTCAGAGACGATCACATTTTCATCCTTGCTGATGGGTTTCTGAGTAATTTAACTTCTTTTTGCTTTATAAATACCCCAATATTTATTACAAAATCACATCCCTAGGATTCTACTATATTAAATATATCCTGTTATATTACTCAAAATAAAAAAAATTATATTACTCAAAAAAAAAATTCCTGTCATCTATTCTTCCTACCACAATATACAGTCATGTGAAAAAAATTAGGACACCCCATGAAATATGTAGAACTTTATTGAGACGTCTTTGTACAACATATCAATATTAAGTCTTGTTTCAAATTATATTTGTAGATAACGGTGATGTAATTTCATCACCTACGCAAAAACAAGAAACAAATTCACTTATTTGACAAAATAAATTAACTAAGATGCCAATTCCTACTGAGGAAAAAGTTCGGACACCCTCTGCCCTAATAGCTAGTATGTCCCCCTTTGGCTATTCCAGAATTCTACATTTCATTCTTCTAAGCCTATTCTTGGTGGATTTACTGGAATGGTTTGGGTCATTGTCATGTTGCATGGTCCACCCCCACTTCAGCTTCAACTTCTGGACAGATGATCTCACATTGTCCTCAAGCACCCGCTGACATGATGAAGAATTCATAGTGGATTTCATGATGGTGAGCTGGCCAGGTTCTGCTGCAGCAAAGCAGCCCCAAACCATGACATTTCCACCCCCATGCTTCACAGTTGGTATGAGGTTCTGTTGCTCAAAATCTGTCTTTGGTTTGCACCAAACATGTCCTCTGTTACTGTGTCCAAATAATTCAATTTCAGATTCATCTGTCCAAAGCACATTGTTCCAAAAGTTCCGGTCTTTGTCTCGGTGGTCTGGCAAACTTCAGTGCTGACCAAATGTTTTTTTTGACAGCAGGGGTTTCCTCATTGCTCACCTCCCATGTAAATCAAACTTCTGCATCTCTTTCTGATGGTAGATGCATGTACCTTGACATCAACTGTGGCAAGAACCTCCCGTGTGATCAGTGATGACATTTTAGGATTTTTGGAGTCGTCTTTCAGCATCTTGCCGTCTGTTCTTGGGCTGAACTTTCTAGGACAGCCTGCCCTGGCCATGATGGCAGTTATGTTGAATGTTCTCCACTTATAAACTATAAACTATTTTCCGGATAGTGGAATGGCTCCAAGTACAAAAAATATCGTTCCAAAATTACGGCTCTTGCTGCAGTGGAAAGCGTCCTAATCGTCTTTTCCCGTTACTCGTGTTTATTTATGTTGTGCCTGTAATGGCCTTGTGGTATTTATGTTGTAACGCCTGTAATCTCTTTCAGGATCAGTACTGTCTGTCTGCCCATCCGTTTGTCTTTCTGTCTATTGGACATCTTGTATCTTTATAAATAGAAATAATAACCACACGTTTGTCATGTGATATCATTTTGCCATGTGATATAGTTTTCAAACTGAATTGGTCTTTTGAATCCACATATCACTATTCAGGGTAAAGTTAGGATAATGGGGGTGGGGGGGGGTGTTGTCGGGGTTACGTTTGTTCATCACTGCATTTGAAATGATGCTCTAATCTTGAACAAAGGACCAGCAAATAATTTAATGCAAACTGATAAATCTTCATGAAGGCTTGAATATATCCATGTCTTTTAAGCAAAGTGTTGTATCAGCTTTTCATATGCGAACCGACATGACTTTATGTCCCCCTCCTCCGTTACCCCCCCCCCCCCCCCCTTGTTCAGATGCACTCTGCGGTCCATGGTAAGGGTTAATATATCCCAAGAGCCCATTTTTCTTCAAGACTGCTTTCCTGGAAAACGCTGCAGGCCTGCTGGAATGAGCCGCTGCCTCGTGTCGGGAATGGGGAAGTGACTCGTTTAAAACTGATGCTAGTTTTGTTTTTCTTTGCAGCAAAGCCTTTGATGGCACGTTTGGTGGGAGAGGAGGGGTCCTTGCCTTGAGATCGCTGTTTGAAGCCCAGCTGCTGTCGTGGGGCTGTCGGTGGCGCGGCGTTAGTTATGCCAAGTGGGAGTGGTCCGGCGTTTTCCCCGGGGCTGGGCGACGTGCCCACTTTCCGCACATTGTAGATGGCCAACTGCTGTGACGGCAGGATCGTGGTCATTCTGACTGCTTTTCTTTGGATGAAGCATCCTAGCATTTGGGACCGCCCACGATATGAGCAGTGCTGCTTAGGCACTGCATGCTGGGATTTGTAGATGGTTGTAGAATTCCTGTTGCCACTGTCCGCATGATTATTAATATACCAGTATTTCTGGCATTTGGCGCATCTGCATCTGTGCTGTAGAAGCCGCACGTCTCCTGTACATTTGGAGAAAAGTCATTCTTGCTGTATCATTCGGTTTTGGTGAATTTGTAAGCTGCTGAGGTTTTTTGTTTCTTTTTCCTGGTTCCAGACCACTTCCTGTTTGACTGTGAAAACAGAGTCTGGATAAATACTGATGGTCATTTGATTTGTCAACAAATCTTTGTAACTGTGATTGTGGAAGAATGGCTGCGATAGATGCTATCTGCATTGATGGGAATTAAGCTAAATTATCATCAGGATACCGTATGTGCCCTGTCATGGGCTGGCCCCCCATCCTGGGTTGTTCCCTGCCTCGTGCTCATAGCTTACGTGATAGGCTCTGGACCCCCCGCAACCCAGGAGGATAAGCGGATTGGACAATGGATGGATGGATGGATACTGTATGTTAAAGTAATAATTTTTAATAGTTATGCCTTACACACTAAGGAAATGTGAGCTGTGGTCAAGCCAGAGCTGTATGTGCTGGGTAATTTCTAGAAAAGCCAAGATCTGTACTCCGCCCCTTTCCCAAATGACTGCTCCGTTTCAGATTTGGCTTTTGGTGCCAAAACTGAGCAACACACTAGACTGGTGATATTTTATTTTATGCAACGCAGTTTATACACACCCTGCTTTGTGAAATTCGATCCCAAGCAATGCTCTGGTAGTGCAGCTATTATGTAACACAGTCTCAGGTCCTTTTAGAGTGTGTAATGGCCACCCACTGTGCCTTGCAGAACTGCAGAAAGATGAGGCGGAGCAGGAGCAACCGGAAGGGTGTTCGCTGGCGCCCCCTGGTGTCCCCAGCAGCCAGGACACGTCCCACCCATACTATGATGTGGCACGTCACGGCATCCTCCAAGTGACAGGTGAGCCCTGGGCAGGAGGGGCGAGGAATGCATAAAAAGTCCGTTTTGGCTGGCAGAATTCGCCCGGAGTGAGGCAAACTTTCATCCTAGTTGCGGCAAGATGTTCTGGTTTACACACCAACTGGGTTCATCATATCCCTCTTGAATGCACCATATAAATAGCATTGAACTTAATATATTAAGTATATTATATTAATACATTGAAGCCTTATATAGAAGAGTCTTTATTCTTTTTTACATTGTACTTTTGTATGTTCCTTAATTTAATACATCTTTGGCTTACCAGAAATACTGTGTTCTCAAGTAACATTGTTTTCGCCACGCGAGTCATTCAGCCAGTGGCACCTTGGAAAGCAGCATGTCTGCAGACAGGGAAGTTGGATGATG